>NC_137868.1:47974781-48574781 GCF_963924005.1 Protomyctophum bolini
TACCCCAAAACAGTATGCCGTATACTCACTCTGCTTCTCTTCTGAAACTGGCAACTTCTGGATGTCAGACTACAGACCAACTACATGATAGGCTATACCCCAAATACTTTGACCCCCTTAATGTTACAGAGGTCACCTGTCATATCTTGCCCATAGTCTATAACACTTGTATAAACCAATGAACAGTGTAGTGACAGTGCTTTAATCTGTGGGCACAATTATGGAAACCGTGTATACAATATATATTTTGTGATTGCCTTAAGTATCGTCAACTTTGTATTCATAATTTGTTTTATTCAGCCAAAAACTGACCTCTGGCCGCCAGACTTGTCCCTGTAGATAGCTTTGTGTATGGCAAACCGATTTGGACCTATAGTGGAAACTATATGCCAATACTGAGATTTATTTTCTTTAAAATGTTGTCATGCGGTTATCAACTTCCAGATAGGTGAGACATCTTTCCATAGTATTAAGCCTACCAGCATGTGCACTTAAGCTTCTCCAGCTGATCCAAAATGCCGCAGCTCGCTTGGTCTTCAACCAGCCAAAATTCTCACATGTCTCCCCCCTGCTCCGCTCCCTCCACTGGCTCCCGGTCGCTGCCCGCACAGAATACAAAACTCTGATGCTGGCATTCAAAGCAACCAAAGGTATGGCTCCCCCATATCTTGCAAGTATGATTGACCCCTACAAACCCTCCCGCGCACTCAGATCAGCTAACGCAGGGAAGCTGGAAGTACCCTCACTAAAAACGCCGGGACAACGCTCCACACGTCCCAAACTCTTCTCCCTTCTGGCTCCAAAACTGTGGAATGCACTTCCCATGGCAGTCAGAACTGCAGCATCACTCCCAATCTTCCGCCGTGGTCTGAAAACCCACCTTTTCAGACTCCATCATGGCCCATAGCACTTACTCTACCTTAGATAGCACTTCTGTAGACTTAGATAGCATTTAAAACTTATAGCATGTTATGTAGACAGCACTAGAATTGCATTGTATATAGTCATAGCACGCCATAGTACATATGTATAGCATAGTAGTATATATGTATAGTTTATACGTATAAGTTTCATTATATAGATATTCCACTGTTACTTTCTTAGCTTACGCATGTTTCATGATGAATGTTTTTATGTGATGTATTCCCATGCTTTTGTTCTTGCTTAATGTAAGTCGCTCTGGATTAAGAGCGTCTGCTAAATGCCTAAATTGTAAATTGTAAATTGTAAGATCACAACCCTTCACATTCGCACCGTTACAAAAAAGACTTCCTACTTACTGTTTAGTACTCATCATTCTAGTGACTATGAAAACTTTAATCCCTGTATGAGAGTAATGTGCCATCTCATGTGGAATTTAGCATCCAATAACAAACACATAATGATTACCAACTGACTCCATTCAAATAATTCTAGCGCTATAGTCATACATTTAACTGCCATTGTTTCGATGGACACACAGCTGAAGACATTTCTGCAATGGCTGGAGCAACTTTCAAGACAAGAAAATATATTTAGAGCATTTATTTCAGAAAAAAAGGAGATTTACGATGACAATAGCTCCCCTCACTTCACACAATCAATCAAAACAGATGTGATTTGGTTTAACCCATTTTGGGCGGAAACCCCTGTGTTTTAAGCATTATGTTATACTTTAGCTATTGAAGAATAGCTTGTAGCACCCAGGGCGCCGGCCCAATTCCTACTGTACTGTCACTGTACTGGCACACCCAAAATCACCATATATACAGTTAATACATGTACAAGTGTGCGTTGCGCACAGATGGTGAAAAACATCCATGATGTTTGTACTCAGACAAAACAATAAAGAAATAATAAATAAAATAAAAATACATTTATTCTATTAATGATGATTTCTATTTATTGCTTTATCTGCTTTATGAACTGTATGTTTTTGTGGTTATTTAATTATCTAATTATGCTATGGATTTGACATGCTGAATGGAGGTTTCCCCTCCCCTTTGGAGAAAGGATATGTAGGTGCAGAACACCTGCACGACAGACAGGGGACTCCCTGCTGGGAGATAGAATGTGACACACAGACGGGGAAGCGTCACAGTTTGTTGACTCATGCTCATGCAGGCTCTTTTTTTGTTTTATTTGAATACAAGTTTAAGTTATGTGACGGAGAAATAAATGTTTTGTTGCAACTGAATTATCCGATCTCCGTGAGTATTTGTAGCTACAAGAAGAGAGGCGACGTGAGTTATACAGCAACAATAGACTGCACCACCGCCCGCCTATGGTGAAAAAAATAAAACTTCTGGGAACTCAGATTAGCACCACCCCGACCCAGTGGCCTTATTTGTTTGTTTAGAAAGGCCACGATACCCGGCCATCATGATTTAAAACAAATCTGTAGTAGGCTGTCAGGGCCACCAGAGCGTCCTTGAAAGAGTGGCACTCGGATATAGTTCGGGTTTGTAATGGACAGCAAGGCCACCGGCCAGGCTGACCACGGAAGAGGCAGAGGCTGAGGAATTCTCTTTAACCCATTTAGGCCCGACGTCGAAATAAAATAAAATCTTCTAAATTCTGACAGTTTTCTGACATGATTCTGTATTAGTGGTGCTCAATAAATAAAAAATAGCAGACCTACAAGCTTGTAGTGCGCCACTCAGTGGCGCGTTCTGGGTCAGTGAAGGTAGTGTAGGTAATTTGCCTATTATATTACCAGAACATGATCGAGTGCATATCAATTAATAATTGATATCCACGCGTTCATATACCAGCAACACTCAAATCACTTTTATGAATATTTCCATTGATTCACAATTAGGGTTGGGATTCGGAACCGGGTCCATTTCAGACCCGGTTCCGACATTGCGGATCCGGAGCCGGTTCCATCGTTTTCGTATTAACGGTTCCCCAAACGGATCTCATCAGTTGTCATTTAGCTCCGCTGTGTCTGTGCATGCATGCAAGCAGAGCCTGTGGTGACGTCACCCCACCTACATGAGTGAGTGGGGTCGGGGGGGAGGATACGCCTACTGTTCTGTGCATTCAGCGACCGCCGCGGAGCGAGCGGGACAGTATGTCGAAGAGATCTCCAAAGTGTGGTTAACAGAGAGGGAAACGACTGAGGCTGAGGCTGAGCACGCAAAGTGCAATAAATGCGATAGTTGCCAGCAAAGGTTGTTGCAACTTGTACCACGTCCACATTGAGGAAACATCTCAAAATCAATATGCCTACACATCGCGTTTGTGAGCCATGCGGAAAGCCGTGCCCGCTCTCCCTGCAGCTCCACCACAGCCGGCGGGGGACGATCTGATGCAAGGCTGGTTTACTTTCCCCAGGCTAGTAACGTAATGGAAAATAAAAACTACCGTCTACAGAGCTTTTCATTAGGCGTATTGTACAACTGTATTTTATGAATCACGTTAACTATAGAGCCAAATCAATTTGTCTGCACTTACTTTTACAACTTATAAGCGACTCGATCAATTGCTTTTGATTTGGTGATTTGGCTCTAAATTAATCGCGTGGCTGTTGAGAGCCCAGCGTTTAGGACGTGCATATACCTCCATAGATTGATTACTTTATAAACAATTTGCAGAAAAAAGCACAGGAACGTAGCATACAGTTCAATATAAGGTCTGCTTGAGGATTTTATAATCCAATAAAGCACTATGGCTTGTTTCCATTAGGGTAAGGGGTCCTTCAAATTAAATAAATTTGAACATTAAAGACAACATTTGTCACTACAACAATATCATTAATGTGTACTGTATATTTAATATACAGTACAAATTGCAATATACAGTACAAATTGCAACAATGATATTGTTGTGGTGGCTAGCTGCTGCTGGTGGTGAAGTTTAAATAATAGTGCCACCTCATAATTGTAAAGTGCATTTTCAATAATTTGAATGAATGAATTTGTGTTTATTTTGTACTTGGTTAGGTTAGTTATAATATAAGCATAATCTATGTCAGAAAAAAGGGGAAATAAATAATATTAGGATCCGTTAAGGGAACCGTTAGGAACCGGAACCGTTAAGAGGGATCCGGGAAGGATCCGGAACCGTTAAAATCCTAACGAATCCCAACCCTATTCACAATTCATGTGAGCTCTTTTCAATGACTGCAGGGTCGTGTATGATATTCATTCATATTTATACAGTTCAATATAAGACAAAAGAATATTTATTTCCAATCAGGGGTTTTTATTAACTGTTAGCTTATAGAGAAAGTAACTCAGACAGTCAAATAATGAGTCTGCATGAAAATAAATCGAGCCTTTGTTATAAAAGAAAGAAGAGAAAGAGAGAGAGAGAGGTAAAAGGAGTTTGCAAATCGATCGCTGTGTTTAACTACCCTACGGGTCGTCTTTGCCATGAACAGATGCAAACAAAGCACAGACCTGTTGGTAGTGGCCTGGTTCGTGATGGCAAATCTTTGGCTAAACTTGTTCCTTGAAGTCCTCTTCTCTTCGCCGGACAGGGCAAATGATGGTTGCTTCGCTGGCAAAAGCGGTGATGTCTTTCTTCGCTGGCAATAGCAAATGTCACTCGGACTGTTGTAAATGTCCGCTGATCCGAGGCTTAGAAAATACCTCCAACTGAATGTCGATTCCTGCGATCCCCTCGTCTCTTAAAGTCCTCTGGTCCTTCCTTTGAAAGTTGACAATGTCACTGTCAACCTCTGGCCACTGGTTACGCGTGGCTCTTTCTTTG
This sequence comes from Protomyctophum bolini, assembly GCF_963924005.1. Classification (NCBI taxonomy): domain Eukaryota; kingdom Metazoa; phylum Chordata; class Actinopteri; order Myctophiformes; family Myctophidae; genus Protomyctophum; species Protomyctophum bolini. Next base: position 47,979,480 of record NC_137868.1, read on the forward strand.
CTATATTGTTGTAGTGGTGCAAGTTAAACTCGTCAGATTCCCTTACACGTTATACTAACAATATTCCTCGTTCCGGTGGATTATATCAACGCACTGCAAGTTCCAACGTATAGATATATATATGTCTATACGTTTTGCTATCACACTTAGCGAAAATCAAAACAGATTACAAGTTACAAACAAACACAAACGCACCCGTTGCTCAGGGAGGTTAAGTTCTTCTAACGGTAAAGCTGGGGTGTGTGTGTGCCTAACTCAAAATGGTATCTCATTTGCATAGAGTCATATTACCTCTTGGTAATGGTCACATTACAAATAGATGGAAGAAGAGAGAGAAAAAGAGAGAAAATAGTTACATCACAACTGGCTCTTATCTGCTTGAAACACTGATAGGGCATATCAAACATTGCTCATAGTTACAACAGTTTATTATGAAAATATGTATTTTCTTAACACAAAGTCCTTTGTATCTGGTGAGGGGAAGCACCTGTGGACACTTATCAATGTCTCAGGCCAGTGCTTGCCTCCTTTTTCTATTCCCAGCGCCTAGGGATACAAAGAATGTTTTGTGGAGTTGATGGTATTCTCTACGGTGCCTTCAGCAACCATTTGTCACAACGGTTGTGTCGGATAAGCACTTTCCAGTTCTATTTTGTGTGGGGGGGCCGCGCAACGTGCACGCGGTCGGCAACTCTGTCGGATACTCAAGGTCCGCCCAGAGTATCCGTTCTCCCACTGGTATGCAGAGTTGGTTGTTCTATGTTTAAAATGAAAAACATGTTGTTCACGTTTAGGATGGTCCTGACTGGTCATCCCTTAGTGAACGACCTTGGTCGTCTACTACAGTAGAAGGACAGGTCTGGGTCAGTGAAGGTAGAGGACAGGTCTGGGTCAGTGAAGGTAGAAGGACAGTTCTGGGTCAGTGAAGGTAGAAGGACAGGTCTGGGGTCAGTGAAGGTAGAGGGGCAGTTCTGGGTCAGTGAAGGTAGAGGACAGGTCTGGGTCAGTGAAGGTAGAAGAACAGGTCTGGGGTCAGTGAAGGTAGAAGGACAGTTCTGGGTCAGTGAAGGTAGAAGGACAGTTCTGGGTCGGTGAAGGTAGAAGGACAGGTCTGGGGTCAGTGAAGGTAGAAGGACAGTTCTGGGTCAGTGAAGGCCTATTCAGACTCCAGTTTCAGGTGAAGAGGTGGCCACATGATTATAACATTGATTATAAGTTGTGACGATAAAAAAGCCTCCACTCGCAGCCTCCACTCCTTCCAGTGTTGTGTATTGTGTCCAATAGGAGACGGGACGCCGTGACTGTATGTATAACAGGACCCCCTCTAAAACGAGATGCAGCATCTCAAGGGGCCACCCTCTCAATAAAATTCTGACAAATGCTGGTAATATCTTTCATGAATTTCTTCTCCTCCTGCATCTGCTTCTCTCTCTGCATCTGCATCTGCATCTGCGTCTGCATCTTTGCGGTCATGATGTCGCTGACCATCTCAGGAAGGAATCTCTTCATCAGGTCTCTTTCTGCTTCCGCCCTGACTTCATAGACCTTTCTCATCTCCTCTAGTTTCTGTCTGTGTCTCTCCTCCATCTCTCTCTTCTCGCTCTCCCTCTCCTCTTTAATCTTCTCCAGCTCTCTCTCCATCTCGTCTCTTATCTCAGACTCCTTCCTCAGCTCTGCTTCCAGCTCTCTTTTCTTCTCTCCATCCATCTCCTCCCTCAGTTGTTTCTTCAGTTCAGCCACTTTATCCTCAATCTCACTGATGTGTGCCTTAAGCTTTAGGATGGTTTCCTCTTTCCCCTTCAGAGACTCCTTAAGCTTCTTCTCCAAGCTCTCCCTCTCCTGCTCTTCCTTGTGTTTCGTCTCCTCACTGTCCCTCTGAATCGTCTTCTCGGCCTGGCCTTTTGCCTCCTGGAGGGTGATGTAATATTCATGCAGGAGTTCACTAACGTAAGGGTCCAGCTGTTGAAGGAGGTCTATCATTTCTTTACTTGCATCGTTTCCCTTGTTCCTCACCATGTCAATAACTCCCCGTGCTTTTTCTGACTTGATTTTTTCCCCTCTGAGTGCCTCCATCTCTCCATCATTGATTACGTTCTTAGTCAGAAGTCCGTCCATTAAAGAATTCAGATTGGCCTCCGAGACTCTCTTAACAAACTCATCCCTCACAGTCTTCAGATATTGCTCTGCTTCCTGAATGTGTATCTTTGTCAGAATTTGCTGAGTCGTGAAAGAACCTTGAAGACAAAATGGGGAGTTGGTTTTATTATTTGTGCTATAATGATGTAATAATGACATTTACAATATACATTAAGGTTACCAGACTAGATATAATGATGTAATAATATATAATATTATTAACACTACATGTGTTTAATGTACTGACTAATGTGGAAGCTTTATTTAAGCTACATTGATTGGGGGGATTGAACAGTATATCTCGTATGGGATATAATGACAATATGTCATGGCCTGGGTTGAGTGAGTAATTACTCTTTTAAGAATTCAAGAATGACATATACAATTGCAACTAATTCAGTCTTCAGATTACATCTCTAACAGATAACAGTCATCTAGTGAGACAATGTTAAGGATCTAAATCTCACCAAGTTGTGGGTTTTCTGTGATGGCATCATCCAACTCCTTCTTCGTCACCCTCAGCTGTTCACCTTTCTGTTCCAGTTGCTTGTCATTTTCTGTCAGCAGTTTATTACACTTCTGCAGACCTTTGTCTTTTTCTGTCAGTAGTCGATTACTTTCCTTCAGTTGGTTGTCTTTTTCTGTCAGTTCTCTCTGTCTTTCCTTCAATAGCTCTTCTAATGCATTGTCTCTCTCTGTCTTCATCTTCTCCAGTTCTCTCTGTCTTTCCTTCAGTAGCTGGTCTTTCTCTTGTATTGTCTTGTCTCTCTCTGTCTTCATCTTCTCCAGTTCTCTCTGTCTGTCCTTCAGTAGCTGGTCTTTCTCTTGTATTGTCTTGTCTCTCTCTGTCTTCATCTTCTCCAGTTCTCTCTGTCTTTCCTTCAGTATCTGGTCTTTCTCTTGTATTGTCTTGTCTCTCTCTGTCTTCATCTTATCCAGTTCTCTCTGTCTTTCCTTCAGTAGCTGGTCTTTCTCTTGTATTGTCTTGTCTCTCTCTGTCTTCATCTTCTCCAGTTCTCTCTGTCTGTCCTTCAGTAGCTGGTCTTTCTCTTGTATTGTCTTGTCTCTCTCTGTCTTCATCTTCTCCAGTTCTCTCTGTCTTTCCTTCAGTAGCTGGTCTTTCTCTTGTATTGTCTTGTCTCTCTCAGTCTTCATCTTCTCCAGTTCTCTCTGTCTTTCCTTCAGTAGCTGGTCTTGCTCTTGTATTTTCTTGCCTCTCTCTATCAGTTCTCTCTGCCTGTCTTCCAGTTGAACAGTGATCTTCTGTACTTGGGTTCTCTGTTCCTGACGGTCCTGGATCACTTTGTCTTGTTTGTTTCTCTGCTCAATGACATCAGCACATTCCTTCCAGCTCATCTTCAGCTCTTCACTTTTCTGTTCCAGTTGCTTGTCTTTTTCTGTCAGTAATTTATTCATTTTCTTCACTTGATTGTCTCTTTCTGTCATGTTTTGGGTCATATCCAGAAACAGTTTCGGATTCTGGGTCATTGTCATGAACAGTTGTCTCTGATCCTGGGTCATTGTCATCAACAGTTGTCTCTGATCCTGGGTCATTGTCACGAACAGTTGTCTCTGATCCTGGGTCATTGTCAAGAACAGTTGTCTCTGATCCTGGGTCATTGTCATCAACAGTTGTCTCTGATCCTGGGTCATTGTCATGAACAGTTGTATCTGATCCTGGGTCATTGTCACGAACAGTTGTCTCTGATCCTGGGTCATACCCACTTGTGTTTCTATTAGAACATAATAGAAATCATAGTTTAGAAACCATAGACACACATTTTAATCATTTATTTATGTCCACATAAGAGATACAAATACAAGGACACAAATATTTACAAGGTGCCGTACAGAATGCAGTCAGCAAATCCCGAACAAATACCCACACACCCTTCAGGGGTACAAGTAACAGCGTCTTCGCCATATTTGGCGGCTACCGACAGTGGAAGATATTGCACAGAATTTCGCAAGCCATTTGGCTGCTTTTTTTGGCATCCCAAGTTGTTGGAAGCCTCTTACAACCAAACTGTGTACATGTCCTAGGCTGCCGAAGATAAACACATATAGATTGCACCTATAGCCTGGTTCAATGATGGTCTGGAGGAGCGGCTGGTACTTAATGACCTTAGTCATAAAGGCTTCCTCTAAGCTAGAATCAAAGGTGCAGGCCATTTCAAGAATGAAAACTGATTTGTTCTCTTCATTGACCACAACGACATCTGGTGTGTTAGCAGAGAGATGTGCAAAAATGTCAGTATTTTCAGTACAGAGTTGAAACATGGAAGGTTTGACACAGGAATGTTTGTACATTCTCACAGACAGTGCAAAATGTTTAGATATGTCCTTAGTTATGAGATCAACTATTCTGTCGTGGCGTGCTATGTAAAGCCCTTTATAGGCAAAACAGCCATTCAGAATGTGTGACATGGTTTCTGTAACGAGCCCTGTGGTGTGATGCAAGCAATGAGGTGCATGGGTGGAGGGAAACCAGAGGGAAAGGTTGAGTTTGGTGGGAAGGATCTGTAGCCTGGCTTTTACTGTAAAGGTGATAATGTCCTCATTGAGAGCAGTGTTCCTTATAAATGAATGGGAAACAGAGTGGTCAGCATGGGGAAGACAAGCCAGTTTCCCCTGGAGTTTGAGTCCAGTCCAGTGTTGTTGTTGCCGATGTTGGAACATATCCAACAGGGTCCGCCGGGCACCCTTAGGTGTCAACAGGTGGGTGTGTCCGCTGTAGGTCACTGTTGCTCTAACAGAGGTGAGAAGGTCAGTTATTATGTCCTCAGAGACCTCCACAGTCTCAGAGTCAGGCCGCGCCCACTCCAGGGACACACCGGCTTGGATGCAGAGGTCGTTCAGATCCGGCCAATCTGACGAGACTCCGAAGCCTGGGGAGCGAGTGTCCAGTTTCCTACTGGGTTTCCTTTTGAACCCAAGGAAGTGGGGCTGTGGCTCCCTGGCTAAGGGGACCTTGCGTCTCCTCATATCGAGGAACAGGGAAGATCTGGCTAGCTCCCTAACATCCTTATGATCATTATTCAGCATGCTTAATAGATGAGCTATGCGCATGCTGATATAGATCCATGACACATTCGGTACACCCAGCCCGCCCCCCCAATGAGGATGGTGAATAATGTCACGGGTGCTGTGTGTTCAGGGAAAACCACTTACGTACTAAGCTCACTGTTTTGTTGTTCATTTCGCTTAGTACCTTCTGCATGAGGTGAACATTAGAGAAAAAGTGTTGGACTTTAGACAGTGCTATTGGTCTAATGGCCTCTAGCTTCATTGTTAAGGGTAGAGAGCATCTGTCAATAAGATCCAACCTCGATGTGAACTCGGACAAGATGAGGTTAACTTGTTCCTTCCATTCACCTGCAATGTTAAACCTATGCCCTAGATAGGAGTATGTCTCATGAAGGGAGAACACACGTATGGGTTTGGTGGCTATTCTGAAGTCAGGGCATGTGTCGGTGTTAGAGTGGTACCACCTATTTCCTCCGCTCCTTCTCTCATACAGTACAGCACATTTAATGTCCTTGACTTCCAGGCCTGACCATTCCAGAAATGAATATGTCCTGGCGAGCATGTTTTTAATGACTCTCTCTTCCCTGGAGGCCAACTGGACATCATCTGCGTGGCCCTGTACTGGGTTAGGTGAAATCACACCGTGGGGGGCACACAGACATAACCACTTTAACCACTGGTTGAGGGCAATTATAAAATTAACTGCGCTCCAAGGGCAGCCAGTCTTAATCCCTATCTCTAGAGGTATAGGTGGAGTTAGCTGTTTCCCACAGATTACCTGGATGGATGACTCACAGTAAATATCTTTCACTAAGTCGATGTACACTTGAGGTAATTTTATTTCCTCAAGTGACCTGATCATGACATCATGTGAAAGCGTCCCAAATGCATCTCTAAAATCAAGGAAGACTGAGTACAGTCTACATGACTCGTGCTTGAAATCATCTATCCCTGTTTTAAGGCAAAATACATGCTCGTTCATACCCTGCCTGTTAATATATGCTTTTTGTTTGCTAGACAAAATATCTGCATCTACCAACCGGGGAGTATTCTAGCCAGCATACATTTCATGAAAACCTTGTATGTTGTTGGGAGAAGGGAAATGTCTCTCCATGTGGATGGATCTTCAGGGATATTGTCTTTCTTGGGAATAAGATGGATAAGTGCTCCTTTCCAGGCAACTGGGACCCTCCTATTCTCTAGACAGACATTCAAAATTGTTGTTAAGGTCTGACATGACTGCGCGGTTTTCAATGTCTCATATGTCACCCCATCCAAGCCACTGGCTTTGTTGTTTGGGAGGTTGTGTAAAACTGCCTCTACTTCTTCCCAGGTAAAGTGCGTGGTGCTTGGAAACGTGGTCGGCTCGTACGCCGGCAGACTCTCATACCAGGGTGGGGGAGGGAGGGCAGCAATCGGTCTGTGGCTCTGACATTTATTGCTGTAATAAGCCTGTATAGCTGCGATGTCATTTGAGCAGGTCACACACACACACACACACACACACACACACACACACACACACACACACACACACACACTGTCTATAGACTACACGACACATTCCATAAAAATACAGGCAGTGGATCAAACAATGTGGGAGATCTCATTCCCAGATAAACAAATATACGTCTGCTGTTCTGAGGTAGCATAGAGCGATGAAGTCCTGACGTCACTCGCTCAACCTCTGGTTCACGGATTTTTTGCTCTATGTTGAATTACATGGGGTCATCTTAAAATGGTCTCATATATGAATAATGGTACAAAAATAAACAAACTGTCTTTGCAATATTGTCAGGAAGGTATTGTCTGTATCGTTTAAGACAGTCAGTCAGTCACATTTGATACAGTCTGTTTCTAGCGAAAATGTAACTAATTCGGCAGACATTACCATTTTCTCTCAGTCAGTTGATTCTTCATATCCATATGAGTGAAACAGCCAGGATGATTTGTTGGTTTTTCAAACACAGTTCTTACATGAGGCAATCTAAAATCCCCCTGTGGGGATTACAATGCACATAAAAAGTACACAAACCAGTGGACTTCTACCGATATTGACGTCAGCGGCATAACTTTAAGGTAGCTGCTAATGTTACTATGCTGTTAGATATGAGATAGTCTATCTTATTTTGACGATGGGTTCTCAGTTTGGATATGAGATGATCTCAAAACTGTATGCTATTTAAATGTTATCATTACTACTAAGGCCTATAAGAATTACCATTACCGAACGTTACTCACTGTAAAGTTTTGCTACATACAGAATACTACAGGTACATGGTATTATAAAATGTCTATAAATCATGTTTCTTTGAATATTAACATGCTACATTTTTAACACGTTATTAGTCTGGTTTCCCAGAATATAGTTGTGGTGTGTGTGTGTGTGTGTGTGTGTGTGTGTGTGTGTGTGTGTGTGTGTGCATGCGTGCGTGCGCACGTGTGTGTGACAGTGTTCATTGATTTGGTCGACTAATACTGTGACAAAAAAAATTCAACTACCTTTTTTCACTGACGAAAGATATATGGAAATTAAAACTAAGCTAAGACTAACTAAATATATCGACAATTTCATCAACAAATAAAAACTAGACTAAAATGGTAGGATGGGACTAGTGGAGATACAGTATAATTAATTTTACACTTGGTTGCATGCTGAAAATAGCAGGTCTGCAAGCTCACAACGCGTCGCAACGTGACGCGTTGTGAGCTTCTAGATCGGCAATTTTCAGCAAGTGTATAATCAGTCATTACGACGGCATCAAGGAAAACTCAGAAGAAATCAAAACCACACTGGAATCAATGCACAAGGCCCATAATGCAGTCTTGAACAACCCGACATCAAGCAGGCTATAGCAGCACTGGAGAACATCACGGCAGGAGGTGCAGTCTGTTTTAATAACACTGAAAAATGGTGGACTGGCAAGGCCAGAGAAAAAGAAGAATTTGCAGTGAAAAACGACATGCACAACTTCTATAATGTAGTGAAAACCATCCATGGCCCCAAGAACTCTTCTCTCTCACCCGTGAAGTCTGCTGATGGCACAACCCTCATAAAGGACCAGAAGCAAGTCGTGGATAGATGGGCTGAACACTTCCAGACGCTCTTGAACCAACCTGCCTCTTCTGATTTGGCAGTCCTTGAAGAGCTTCCCAGCCCTCCAACCATTGAAGAACTGGATCTTCCTCCAACCTTCTCTGTCTGGGCTGCGATAAGGTCACTGAAGGACAACAAGACCCCTGGCCCTGATGGAATCCCTGCAGAGATCCTTAAACAGGGAGGCTATCTCTGTACCAGAGCAATTTTCCACGACATTGCCGACGTATGGAAGCGTGGAGCAGTCCCCCAACAGTGGCGGGATGCAAATATCGTCACCATATACAAATGGAAGGGCGAGACGTCTGCCTGCGGTAATAGTAGGGGAATATCCCTCCTATCTGTTGCCGACAAGGTCCTTGCAAAAGTGATGCTGTCCAGACTCATACGGAGCATAACAGAACAGCTATTGCCTGAGTCTCAATGTGGCTTCAGGAAGAATCGCAGCACTGTAGACATGATTTTTACAACTCGCCAGGTACAAGAGTGCAGAGAGCATCATCAAGATCTTCACATGGCTTCCGTGGACCTATCAAAGGCCCTTGATACGGTCAATAGAGACTTGCTCTGGTCCGTCCTTCTCAGGGTAGGATGCCTGCAGGAGTTTGTGGACATCCTGCAAAGTTTTCACGAGGGAATGATGGCTCAGGTGACAACAGGAGGACAGGAGTCCAGCCCCTTCAGAGTATGCACAGGTGTCAGGCAGGGCTGTGTACTCGGGGCACCTGTACTCTTCAACATCTTCCTCATGAGTGTCACCTGGCTACTGCACAAAGAGCTTGAAGGAAGCAGTGGTGTGTCTGTGGATTACAGGCTGGACGGGAACCTGTTTAATATCAGGAGACTGCAGGCTAAAACTAAAGTTAAATCTGTGAATTTAGTGGAACTACAGTATGCAGATGCCTTTGTGGCACATACAGTACATCAGAGGCTCTTCAAGCAACGCTAACAGCTGCTGTGAAGCCCTATAGCAGACTGGGTCTCACTGTGAACATTGCAAAGACGGAGGTGCTATGCCAGTGGAACTCGCATCCTCCAACTCCACCACCATCACAGGCCTTCAACATAGACAACAAGCCTTAGTAGTAGCCTTAGTAGTCTTAGATTTTAAATATCTAGGGAGTATCCTCTCAGACAACTGCAGTATGGACAATGATGTCCAAAACTGGATTAAGTCTGCCTCAGCCTCTTTTGGTAGACTGTGTAAGAGTTGTTTGTGAACAAAGATCTCAGCATTCACACCAAGGTTGCAGTCTATCAAGCCATATGTGTCTCCACACTGCTCTATGGCTGTGAAGCCTGGACCCTATTTCGCCGCCACATCCGTCAGCTGGAGAACTTCCATATCAAATGTCTCCAGAGCATCCTTGGGCTGACCTGGCGCGATCGTGTATCACACACGGAAATCCTGAAGAGAACCGGCACTAAGAGCATGGAGGCCACTATTCTTCAGCACCAACTGCGATGGGTTGGCCACACCATCAGGATGCCACACTGCTTTATGGAGGCAGCTCTGCCATACTGGACTGCAGCGGTTTGAAGAAGAGAGGAGTACTGTTCAAAAGGCCTTACTGTTTCCCCCTTCACTAATGGTACTGCCCAGGTCAGTGCGACCTAGCCTATCTTCTTCACTTTCTAAATGGTACAGACCACCTAATCAGTGCCAATTGACATTACTAGTTTCACCTGCTGCCCAGTACAGCAGAGCACTTTCAGTGCAGTTTTTGTTTGTAACCACCTCAGTATGCAGTCTTTGTTCGGTGTGCGTGCATCTAAAGTAAGTTGCTGAATTAATGTCTGGTGACTTTGATTATAGTTTTTGCATAATACATATTTTGTCCTGAGATATTTTCTGTAGAATTGATTTGTTTAGATAGTATGGATATTGATGTATATTTTGTGTGATGTTTCGGGTGATTTAAGAACTATGGGATTAATATGTACACTACGTTCTACGTGTTGTGTTTTATGTTGATAGGAACCAAACCTACTGCTTACCAATTAAAAGACCTTTAAATGGAAAACCTTGGACTGATTTTCACCGATCTCCTGTAGAGGGTAGCAATTGGGTTCCGGCAAGTAGTTTAGTGTGACAAACGGTCAACACTTCTTTTCAAGTACGGCAAGTGAAAGGAAACGCCAGAGGAGAAAGATGACCACTGCAGCCAAGGCCACAACTAACACTGACTTCATATGCCCTCACTGCAATAAACCATGTGGCGTTCGGATTGGACTTCATAGTCACCTCAAAACTCACCAGTAGAAGTAGAAGTCATCATTGGATACGATGGAGATGGAGTCAGTATGGTCCTGGACTACCATAAGCAAGTGTGTGTGTGTGTGTGTGTGTGTGTGTGTGTGTGTGTGTGTGTGTGTGTGTGTGTGTGTGTGTTTGTGTGTGTGTGTGTGTGTGTATGTATAATATAGTTTTACATATAGTTTTCGTTGAGTCTGTTTGTTATCCTACTTACCATACACATGAACTGATCTCTGTCTTCTATCCTTCTGCTCTGCTGTCTCCTCGCTGAGGTACTCTTTAGCTTCAGCTTCAGCTTCATCTACATAAAGAGAGTTCAACTGTGTTTTAACAACAACTCTTCATCATGTTACACTGACTGGATAATAAATACATTTAACATTAAAATAACATCAGTCTTAAATGCACGTACATGAAGAAGAACATGAAGGCATGCAAGACTTTGATCACGCCAGATAAAAACAGACTTTGTATACTTACTGTAAATATTATCTATATTATTATTATTATAGATCATTACAGTACATTATTATTATTTTTGTGTAATATAAGCTGAATTTGTCTCTGTCTGTCTGTCTGTCTGTCTGTCTGTCTCCTCCTGACCTCCCGTGCTGAGAGTTCAAGATTACTCAACTAAATGAATAAATAAATAACAATGTTAATTTATACATCTAATTGTAGGGTGGGGAATGACTGATTTAAAAGTCAGAGCTATAGGTGTAACTACACAGCTGCTGTGCATAGAGGTAATAATTGATGCACACATGATAAATGAGCCATCTCCACAGACATTCAGAGAGACACTGTCCAGACAGAAGTTACCATCTGCTCTCCTCTGTAACAGAGGTTTAAGTTTCCTTGTGGCTTTAGTTTGTACCACAGTACAGTAAACACCAAAGGCACAGCCAGCAACATGGATCTCCACCAAGGTATTCAACATATTGGAAGGGGTCAAAAAGCATTATTTATTCACACTGGGTGTGATTTTTTGTTGTTTTTATTATTTCTGTTAGATAACAAACGACTTATATACGAGACGGCTTTTGTAATATCTGATCATGCCTGTGACCTTTGAACTCTCTCTTGCAGGACAATTGAACCGATCCAGATCCCACTGGCCTTTTGATTCACTCCTACTCTCAGAAGATGACTTTGTCAACTTCGTATCAGGTCAGATACATTTCTTCATAACACTAATGTCACACAAGGAGTTTCAGCCTATGAGAGATGTTAATATCTTCTGTTACAGGACAAATTATATCATACTCTGGTTTCTGAAGCAATGCATGACATGAACTGCTCTTATTACAAGAATAGATAATGACAACAAGTAACTTTTCTCAGTTCATCAGCAACATGACTGGAGCTGCTCATTGATATGAGACTGACTGTGACAGTGTGACCCCACCCTGTCACTGTCTGTTTGCTCATTTACATGCCTTTCAGTAGCGCACACTGTTTAGGTAGGGTATGGAGAAACTATAAGCAAGCAGCAAACAGATCACAACAGCTCTCCATATTTCTGATGCTCAACAATCAAACCCTTACAATGGGTCCTGTTAGTCGGGGATCCAGTCACCGGAAATTTGAGAGGACCTGTGATGTCATGCTATACTTTTTTTGTGTGTTTTTTCTATTAATTTGGTCATTAAGGTCCATAGAATAAGAGGGCTGCTCTGCCGGAAACATCGCGAAAAAAAGTTATGGCCATTTTAGTATAATGAAGCCTTTATTTTTTTGCCCATTTTCGCCTATTGTAAAAAACTAGGTTTCTTTTCTTAAAGTGCTCAGTAGGTTGTGTAGGCTGTCAATAAATGATTCCCAGATACACAGAACACATATGTGAACAACACCAAGTCCAGAAATACACTCACAAAGCCTTTCCAAATGATTTATAGCCATTTTTGGTACCAAAAATTCATCCGTTTTTTGCATTTTTCCCAATACTTTCATCTTTACTTCAATAGTAATCAACTTTGCCATGGGTTATGACATCAGCCAATGTGTCATTCTTTTCATCAATTTTTATAGTCATTCCACAATTTTTTTAATTAAAATCAACCCTAAATTAAAGGAACTGTGGTGACTTTATTACCCTTATGCTCAAAATTCCCAGAGCCTTTTTTTTTCTTGAAAACACCTGTACCCCCACAAAATAAAGTGTAACACAACAAATTCAAAACAACACAAGTATTTTTTTATTATAAAATAAACAGATGTGCACAGCTGATTCTTTGTTAGTTGAAATATCACACCTAGTGTGAAGTGAGCTGTGCTATTTATGATAGCAGGAGCACAGCTCAAAAAAGGAAATTAAACATTGTCTGAATAAAATAAAGATTATGTCTAATATCACGAAAATGAAAATGATCAGGAAAATGAAAACAACTAACTAATCAACTCACTCACTGTCACTGTCTTCGAGTGTGAGTTCAACTCGTGAACATCTTTTGGGGTCCCCAGTGCAGAGACAGGCAATGACATACTTGACACCGGCTCTTGCACAGGAGCATCCTCTGGCACACTTGCTTTTCTTGCAGTGGCAATATTTGGTGCGCTTGTATTGTGCAGGTTTTGCATCCTTCAGCATCATTGTTGCCACCAGCTTACCATTGACAAGCTCTCTGCCAAAGTTGATTGCCACAGGGTAGGTTGGCTGAGACATGTGTGCCCTCTTACATACAACCAACTGATGCAGGGCTCTGAGAAGGTGTAATTTGAAGGCATCTTCAGTAGGTGGAAGGCAACGCAGGTCTCCTTTGATGTTGCCAAAAAGATGGGCTCGCAGTGCATCCAAGTTACCACTGAAGTCACTCCTCTCATACAGTGAAGCCATCTATCGTCTAGCCGCTGTCACGACATCTTGTGTAACATCCAGACTTTCCCCAGAGTCACCGTATTGGCACAGAGGCAGAAGGTCTTTCAGGTGATCAACGGCAGCTTTGTAGGCACGTCTTTTTCCTCTTCTGTAAAGATGTGTCACATCCAGTCAGTATGTAGGTGCTGAGGAGTATGGATGAAAGATCGGAAGCTTCAACATCATACTTCACTGCCAGGGCATCCACAATTGCATGAGCAGGTAGGTAGATATCCATCTTCTTTACCCATAGCTCTTGTAGGCCATCCATGTGTGTGATGTAATATATGCACATCATGATCACATCTGTGTCAGTAGCCACAACTACAGCCCGTTCGTGGTGCAGATGTTCTACTGAGTATGCAATGTGGGCAAACATCCTGGTATCTGCCTCCTCATGCTTCTCACAGGACAGTTCTGGAAGCTCAACCTGACAATCTGCTGATAACAGAACAGTGCGACTAGGATCATGGAAAAGTCCACCCAGAATAAGTGTGCATCCACAGGAAGTGATTTGTGCTGAGCAGCCCATGCTTCTCCCATATAGTTCAACAGGTTTGCTTTATTCAGTGGATTTTGAACAAAGCCTTTCCATTCAGGTAAGGCAAGACTATCATGTGGCTTGTACTCCTTCATCTTGCTGGAGACATCATATCGATCACCAACAAAGTGGATGCAGTCACAGTTGTCTGGGATACCACTAAGGAGCTGCTTCAGGTATTTTTCTTGCAGTTCATGGAAGGTGCTGCAACCAAGATGTTGTTGACGCTGGATGAATGCCATGGCATCAACCACCATTACAACAGGCTTGTCGAATGGTGGCAATCTGTCCACTTCACACCATGAACTGCCAAGGGATGTCTTGATTGCAGCCAAGTAGTCAGCCTTATTCCCTTTTCGCATGGCATAACCTTGGTCAAGGGATGGATCTGGCTCCGTGATCCTAGTCGCACTGTTCTGTTATCAGCAGATTGCCAGGTTGAGCTTCCAGAACTTCCAGAACTGCGAGAAGCATGAGGAGGCAGATACTAGGATGTTTGCCCACATTGCATACTCAGTAGAACATCTGCACCACGAACGGGCTGTAGTTGTGGCTACTGACACAGATGTGATCATGATGTGCATATTACATCACACACATGGATGGCCTACAGGAGCTAGGGGTAAAGAAGATGGATATCTACCTACCTGCTCATGCAATTGTGGATGCCCTGGCAGTGAAGTATGATGTTGAAGCTTCCGATCTTTCATCCATACTCCTCAGCACCTACATACTGACTGGATGTGACAGTGAGCTATCTTTACAGAAGAGGAAAAAGACGTGCCTACAAAGCTGCCGTAGATCACCTGAAAGACCTTCTGCCTCTGTGCCAAAATGGTGACTCTGGGGAAAGTCTGGATGTTACACAAGATGTCGGGACAGGGGCTAGATGATACATGGCTTCACTGTATGAGAGGAGTGACTTCAGTGGTAACTTGGATACACTGCGAGCCCATCTTTTTGGCATCATCAAAGGAGACATGCGTTGCCTTCCACCTACTGAAGATGCCTTCAAATTACACCTTCTCAGAGCCCTGCATCAGTTGGTTGTATGTAAGAGGGCACACATGTCTCAGCCAACCTACCCTGTGGCAACCAACTTTGGCAGAGAGCTTGTCAATGGTAAGCTGGTGGCAACAATGATGCTGAAGGATGCAAAACCTGCACAATACAAGCGCACCAAATATTGCCACTGCAAGAAAAGCAAGTGTGCCAGAGGATGCTCCTGTGCAAGAGCCGGTGTCAAGTATGTCATTGCCTGTCTCTGCACTGGGGACCCCAAAAGATGTTCACGAGTTGAACTCACACACTCGAAGACAGTGACAGTGAGTGAGTTGATTAGTTAGTCGTTTTCATTTTCCTGATCATTTTCATTTTCGTGATATTAGACATTATTTTATTCAGACAATGTTTAATTTCCTTTTTTGAGCTGTGCTTCTGGAAGGAGTATAGCTCCAAGCGTCATGGGACGTTTAGCATGTATGTACGCCAATCAAGATCAAGGATAGCAATTTCATCACTATGATCACAACAGAGACAATATATATTAGTATTCATAAATAGCACAGCTCACTTCACACTAGATATTTCAACTAACATAAATAATCAGCTGTGCACATCTGTTTATTTTATAATAATAAAAAAAATACTTGTGTTGTTTTGAATTTGTTGTGTTACACTTTTATTTTGTGGGGGTACAGTTGTTTTCAAGAAAAAAAAGGCTCTGGGAATTTTGAGCATTAGGGTAATAAAGTCACCACAGTTCCTTTAATTTAGGGTTGACTTTAATTTAAAAAAAAAGTGGAATGACTATAAAGATTGATGAAAAGAATGAGACATTGGCTGATGTCATAACCTATGGCAAAGTTGATTACTATTGAAGTAAAATAGTATTGGGAAAAATGCAAAAAACGGATGAATTTTTGGTACCAAAAATGGCTATAAATCATTTGGAAAGGCTTTGTGAGTGTATTTCTGGACTTGGTGTTGTTCACATATGTGTTCTGTGTATCTGGGAATCATTTATTGACAGCCTACACAACCTACTGAGCACTTTAAGAAAAGAAACCTAGTTTTTTACAATAGGCGAAAATGGGCAAAAAAATAAAGGCTTCATTATACTAAAATGGCCATAACTTTTTTTCGCGATGTTTCCGGCAGAGCAGCCCTCTTATTCTATGGACCTTAATGACCAAATTAATAGAAAAAACACCAAAAAAAAGTATAGCATGACATCACAGGTTCAACCCATTTTCAAGAGCTTTTGGGCCTGTGGATCCCCGACTATGTGCCTTTAAATAGGGAGAAGCACAGCTGAATCAGGCCAATTTGGGCCAAACCAACTCCTGTCTAGGGATAGGGGAGGATTATTTGTCGCCGAGGGACAGTGGATTCTAAAAGGACTTTGGAAAAGGACTTTGGAAAACTAAAGACTTTGTGAAAGAAAAGAGCTCAAAATTAGCTCAAATTAACTGAAATAAACTGTGTTTTGTGACAGTTTTGAGCAACTGTAACAGGTTGTGGATCATGTTGACCCCTTTTTCATTTGGTCCTATGTTGTGGGAGGAGCCAGGGGGTATATAGCTCTGAGAAATGGCATTGTCACTGTCAGTCAGTCAGTCTGCTGTCTGATTCTGCCTGGAGTTGGTCGGGGAAGTATCTGTCTCTGAGGAGGTCATGTTTTGCTTATTCTTATTACCATGGTTGAACTGCATTTTGGATCTAGAATGGTTGATTTATTATGATATATATTATAAATAATGTTGTATATTATATATATTTTAATGTTTGATTTGCTTTACACATATTATTAGTACTTATATTATATAATGTTTTATTTAAAATGATTGGTTTGAATATATAATATGAAGTACTTAATTTTGAATATACTTTTATTTTCTACTTTCAGACGTTTGGTTTTTTGTCACATATTGCACTTGGGGGAAATAAACATTGTTAAACTCTGCCCAATGGTGTTGCCTCGCCATCCATTACCCTCGCCTGAGGCCTCTTTTAGACGGCGACCATCTCCATATAACACGTCAAAGTCCCGTTGCGTTCTCATTTTTTTGGACCATTTACACGAGAACGCACACGCTACAAAGAGCATGCATATATATGCCAGGTCGATAGGTGGCGATAACGGGCTGCCAAATAGACCAGTCACCCACGTACAAGAAGAAGAACCCCTTCACACAAGCCTGCGCAACACGGCTCCGTCTTTTTGGCCAATCTAGAACTTCCTGTTTGAGAGCTAGCAAATTTAAGACATTCGGTTGCTTTCAAAATAAAAGTGTTGTTAATTAAATAATTATTACTACATTACAGTTATTGTAAAGACACACATTATGTTTCTGTGTAAAAATAAGTAATTAAATAACACAGAAACAATGTGTGTCTTATAGCATCATTTAAATGCTTAATTTCTAGTTTTAATGTGCAAATAATTTATTTTAAATACTCTAGAGGGTACTCTTATTTTGAAGAGATCGTCTTAAATTTGCTGGCTTAGATTTGCCAAAAAAACAGTGCCGCGCAACACTGCTCCTGTCAGAGCATGCAGGCAAAGCGCACCACGGGATGGTTATATCTTTTATAATACATTAGGCTACATAAACGCTGCTGCCGCGGCTGCCGCCTATCACAAGGCTTTTTATTTACATCATGGTTTTACATTCACCATCATGCATGTAATAAACATGCGCTGTGAGCCAACGTGAGCCATGGTGTCATAAGTTTTGCGGATTCACCGCTTTGCCTGTTTACACGGACAAGGGATAAAACGGCGTTCTCAAAGATTTCCACTCTGGAAGCTGGTTTCACTTTGTTGCGTTTTCACCTCCTGAGAACATGGTTCTCGTCTAAATGACAGCAGCAAACGATACTTTATTTTGACGTTTTATATGAACACCATCCTCGTGTAAATAGCACCTGAGACAGGGGTGTGACACTGACACTGTCAGTCACTGTTATTAGTGTTATAGAGTACTATCACTATGATAGAGTCCAATACTGTAATAGTTATTGAACTCATTTACATTTTTACATGCATACTAATGCATAATGTAGGCTATAAATCATCTATATTTGGGAATCTCATGACCTTAATAACTTGTGGGATTTGACCGAAAAGATAATATTTGGATTTAATATTTGATGCAAATTACACCCATCGTTTTGATAAAATGTTACACATTATAGCTCAAGCTATGTAAAATGTAATGGTCATTCACTCTGAAGACGTGTAAGATCCATTCACTTTGTCTTCTATGATTGTGAGAACGTGATATAAATCTGAAAACAACCCTAATCAGGAGGACATGAAGTGATACTCGCCATCATCAATCTGCTATTTTTTACCGGCTATTTTATTTTTTATTTAAGATATTATTTTGGGCTTTTTGCATTTTTATTGATAGATTACAGTAGGGTAGTTTGACAAGAAAGGGGGAAAGAGGTGGGGGGGAAGACGCACAGCAAAGGTCGTCGGGATCGGATAAATCCTAAGTGGTGCTCAACCTTTTTCATGTCAAGGAACCCCAGAATTATCTGCATTTGGCCGCGGACATCTGATTTTTTTTTTCTTTCAGGGACCTCCCAGAAGCGAAGATTTGAGTTAAAAACGTTCGCTCTGAAAGAATAAAGATTTGCGCCACATTTTCACGATTTTTCCAAAATGGCAGATTTACAAGGCCAAGCTCATAGCGTGTAACGTTTGCTCTGAAATTCAAAGATTTGCGCCACATTTTCATGATTTGCACAATTTCACTAGCTTGTAGCGCGGCGCCACGCTATGAGCTTGTAGATCTGCTATTTTTCAATAGCTACTGCTTAAAACACCAAAAGGGATTCCCGTCCTGAATGGGTTAAGAATCACCTGTGGGATTTGGGGTTATCTATGCAAATTACAGAATACAATACACATTCAGGAGGATCATTAACCAAAAATGACAGATCTACAAGCTCACAAAGCGCTGTGAGCTTGTAGACCTATTTTTATTGAAGATATTTGGTGTAGAGGGAAAAAGTGGTCCAAGTACAGAGTTAACTGAGGTCTGTTTCACTAAGTATAGACTAGAGTAGACTCTAGTCTATACTTAGTGAAACAGTCTAATCCAATTAAACCCTCTAGTCACTAGAGGGTTTCATTGGTTTAGACTTAAGTTTGTATTCTGCTATGGAGAAAACGTCATGTAAATCTGAAAACACATTGGAGGCCATGAAGTAGAATTGATTTGATACTCACCAACTAGTTCACGTTCACATTCATCATTCATGAAAAGAGAAAACACATGGTTGGAATAGTTAGAAAACTGATCCTTCACAAACAAAGATGTCTAATAATTAGCAAATTGTTAAGGAACCTGAAATATGGAATGCAATAATTAAATGGTTCAAATGAATCGATTATCTTGATTACTATACAAAATAATAGCTTGCTTCATATATCATAATGATTCAGCATTCTAATTACAGTTACTGTAATTACACATCAGGAGGAAATACAAAACAAACGTGTTTAGAAAACTGCTGTTTTAAACATACTGTAGATGATTTTACAAATTGTAAAATAACATAAAACATAACATTAAATACATCAATCTGCTATGTCAATAGTAATCTGTCGGTAATATAAATCATCTTGACTAACGGAACCTGTTATCTTTTATTCAAAAACATGGTTTCTAAATCATTCATGACAGTTTTCTGAAAAACCCATGTTTCTATGCGAGTGATTCTCAACCTTTTTCACGTCAAGGACCCCCAGAATGATACAGTATGTAATTGGCCTACGACCCCAATCTCAAAATATGTTGTCCCAGGGACCACCCCCAGAAGCAAAGATGTTAGTTAAAAATGTTCGCTCTGAAAGAATATAAAGATTTGCGCCACATTTTCACGATTTTCACACTTTCACAAGCTCGTAGTGTGGCGCTCGGTGCAGCGCTATGAGCTTGTAGATCTGCTATTTTTCAATAGCTAAAGTATAACATAATGCTTAAAACACCAAGGGATTCCCGTCCTGAATGGGTTAAGAATTACCTGTGAGATTTGGGGTTATCTATGTAAATTACAGAAAACAATCCACATTCAGGAGGATCATTAACCAAGAATGACAGATCTACAAGCTCACAAAGCGCTGTGAGCTTGTAGACCTGCAATTTTTAATGAAGATATTTGGTGTAGAGGGAAAAAGTGGTCCAAGTACAGAGTTAACTCAGGTCAGTTTCACGAAGTATAGACTTGACTCTAGTCTATACTTAGTGAAACAGTCTAAACCAATTAAACCCTCTAGTCACTAGACTAGAGGGTTTCATTGGTTTAGACTTAAGTTTCTATTCTGCTATGGAGAAAACGTCATGCAAATCTGAAAACACATTGGAGGCCATGAAGTAGAATTGTTTTGATACTCACGATCTAGTTCACGTTCACATTCATCATTCATGAAAAGAGAAAACACATGGTTGGAATAGTTAGAAAACTGATCCTTCACAAACAAAGATGTCTAATAATTAGCAAATTGTTAAGGAACCTGAAATATGGAATGCAATAATTAAATGGTTCAAATGAATCGATTATCTTGATTACTATACAAAATAATAGCTTGCTTCATATATCATAATGATTCAGCATTCTAATTACAGTTACTGTAATTACACATCAGGAGGAAATACAAAACAAACGTGTTTAGAAAACTGCTGTTTTAAACATACTGTAGATGATTTTACAAATTGTAAAATAACATAAAACATAACATTAAATACATCAATCTGCTATGTCAATAGTAATCTGTCGGTAATATAAATCATCTTGACTAACGGAACCTGTTATCTTTTATTCAAAAACATGGTTTCTAAATCATTCATGACAGTTTTCTGAAAAACCCATGTTTCTATGCGAGTGATTCTCAACCTTTTTCACGTCAAGGACCCCCAGAATTATACAGTATGTAATTGGCCTACGACCCCAATCTCAAAATATGTTGTCCCAGGGACCACCCCCAGAAGCAAAGATTTTAGTTAAAAATGTTCGCTCTGAAAGAATATAAAGATTTGCGCCACATTTTCACGATTTTCACACTTTCACAAGCTCGTAGTGTGGCGCTCGGTGCAGCGCTATGAGCTTGTAGATCTGCTATTTTTCAATAGCTAAAGTATAACATAATGCTTAAAACACCAAGGGATTCCCGTCCTGAATGGGTTAAGAATTACCTGTGAGTTTTGGGGTTATCTATGTAAATTACAGAAAACAATCCACATTCAGGAGGATCATTAACCAAGAATGACAGATCTACAAGCTCACAAAGCGCTGTGAGCTTGTAGACCTGCGATTTTTAATAAAGAGATTTGGTGTAGAGGGAAAAAGTGGTCCAAGTACAGAGTTAACTCAGGTCAGTTTCACGAAGTATAGACTTGACTCTAGTCTATACTTAGTGAAACAGTCTAAACCAATTAAACCCTCTAGTCACTAGAGGGTTTCATTGGTTTAGACTTACGTTTGTATTCTGCTAGAAAACGTCATGTAAATCTGAAAACACATTGGAGGCCATGAAGTAGAATTGATTTGATACTCACGACCTAGTTCACGTTCACATTCATCATTCATGAAAAGAGAAAACACATGGTTGGAATAGTTAGAAAAATAATCCTTCACAAACAGAAAGATGACTAATAATCAGCAAATTGTTAAGGAACCTGAAATATGGAATGCAATAATGAAATGGTTCAAATGAATCGACTATCTTGATTACTATACAAAATAATAGCTTGCTTCATATATGATAATGATTCAGCATTCTAATTACAGTTACTGTTTACACATCAGGAGGAAATACAAAACAAACATGTGTTTAGAAAAATGCTGTTTTAAACATATTGTAGATGATTTTACAAATTGTAAAATAACATGAAACATAACATTAAATAAATCAATCTGCTATGTCAATAGTAATCCGTCAGTAATATAAATCATCTTGACTAACGGAACCTGTTATCTTTTATTCAAAAAAATGGCTTCTAAATCATTCATGACAGTTTTCTGAAAAACCCATGTTTCTATGCGAGTGATTCTCAACCTTTTTCTCATCAAGGACCCCCATAATTATACAGTATGTAATTGGCCTACGACCCCAATCTCAAAATATGTTGTCCCAGGGATCACCCCCAGAAGCAAAGATTTGAGTTAAAAATGTTCGCTCTGAAAGAATATAAAGATTTGAGCCACATTTTCACGATTTTTCCAAAATAGCAGATCTACAAGGCCAAGCTCATAGCCGTGCGTAACATTTGCTCTGAAATTCAAAGATTTGCACCACATTTTCACGATTTTCACGAGCTCGTAGTGCAGCGCTCGGTGCCGCGCTATGAGCTTGTAGATCTGCTATTTTTCAATAGCTAAAGTATAACATAACGCTTAAAACACCAAAAGGGATTCCCGTCCTGAATGGGTTAAGAATTACCTGTGGGATTTGGGGTTATCTATGTAAATTACAGAAAAAAATCCACATTCAGGAGGATCATTAACCAAGAATGACAGATCTACAAGCTCACAAAGCGCTGTGAGCTTGTAGACCTGCGATTTTTAATGAAGAGATTTGGTGTAGAGGGAAAAAGTGGTCCAAGTACAGAGTTAACTCAGGTCAGTTTCACGAAGTATAGACTTGACTCTAGTCTATACTTAGTGAAACAGTCTAAACCAATTAAACCCTCTAGTCACTAGAGGGTTTCATTGGTTTAGACTTAAGTTTGTATTCTGCTATGGAGAAAACGTCATGTAAATCTGAAAACACATTGGAGGCCATGAAGTAGAATTGATTTGATACTCACCAACTAGTTCACGTTCACATTCATCATTCATGAAAAGTGAAAACACATGGTTGGAATAGTTAGAAAACTGATCCTTCACAAACAAAGATGTCTAATAATTAGCAAATTGTTAAGGAACCTGAAATATGGAATGCAATAATTAAATGGTTCAAATGAATCGATTATCTTGATTACTATACAAAATAATAGCTTGCTTCATATATCATAATGATTCAGCATTCTAATTACAGTTACTGTAATTACACATCAGGAGGAAATACAAAACAAACGTGTTTAGAAAACTGCTGTTTTAAACATACTGTAGATGATTTTACAAATTGTAAAATAACATAAAACATAACATTAAATACATCAATCTGCTATGTCAATAGTAATCTGTCGGTAACATAAATCATCTTGACTAACGGAACCTGTTATCTTTTATTCAAAAACATGGTTTCTAAATCATTCATGACAGTTTTCTGAAAAACCCATGTTTCTATGCGAGTGATTCTCAACCTTTTTCACGTCAAGTACCCCCAGAATTATACAGTATGTAATTGGCCTACGACCCCAATCTCAAAATATGTTGTCCCAGGGACCACCCCCAGAAGCAAAGATTTTAGTTAAAAATGTTCGCTCTGAAAGAATATAAAGATTTGCGCCACATTTTCACGATTTTCACACTTTCACAAGCTCGTAGTGTGGCGCTCGGTGCAGCGCTATGAGCTTGTAGATCTGCTATTTTTCAATAGCTAAAGTATAACATAATGCTTAAAACACCAAGGGATTCCCGTCCTGAATGGGTTAAGAATTACCTGTGAGATTTGGGGTTATCTATGTAAATTACAGAAAACAATCCACATTCAGGAGGATCATTAACCAAGAATGACAGATCTACAAGCTCACAAAGCGCTGTGAGCTTGTAGACCTGCGATTTTTAATAAAGAGATTTGGTGTAGAGGGAAAAAGTGGTCCAAGTACAGAGTTAACTCAGGTCAGTTTCACGAAGTATAGACTTGACTCTAGTCTATACTTAGTGAAACAGTCTAAACCAATTAAACCCTCTAGTCACTAGAGGGTTTCATTGGTTTAGACTTAAGTTTGTATTCTGCTAGAAAACGTCATGTAAATCTGAAAACACATTGGAGGCCATGAAGTAGAATTGATTTGATACTCACAACCTAGTTCACGTTCACATTCATCATTCATGAAAAGAGAAAACACATGGTTGGAATAGTTAGAAAAAGAATCCTTTACAAACAGAAAGATGACTAATAATCAGCAAATTGTTAAGGAACCTGAAATATGGAATGCAATAATGAAATGGTTCAAATGAATCGATTATCTTGATTACTATACAAAATAATAGCTTGCTTCATATATGATAATGATTCAGCATTCTAATTACAGTTACTGTTTACACATCAGGAGGAAATACAAAACAAACATGTGTTTAGAAAAATGCTGTTTTAAACATATTGTAGATGATTTTACAAATTGTAAAATAACATGAAACATAACATTAAATAAATCAATCTGCTATGTCAATAGTAATCCGTCAGTAATATAAATCATCTTGACTAACGGAACCTGTTATCTTTTATTCAAAAAAATGGCTTCTAAATCATTCATGACAGTTTTCTGAAAAACCCATGTTTCTATGCGAGTGATTCTCAACCTTTTTCTCATCAAGGACCCCCATAATTATACAGTATGTAATTGGCCTACGACCCCAATCTCAAAATATGTTGTCCCAGGGATCACCCCCAGAAGCAAAGATTTGAGTTAAAAATGTTCGCTCTGAAAGAATATAAAGATTTGAGCCACATTTTCACGATTTTTCCAAAATAGCAGATCTACAAGGCCAAGCTCATAGCCGTGCGTAACATTTGCTCTGAAATTCAAAGATTTGCACCACATTTTCACGATTTTCACGAGCTCGTAGTGCAGCGCTCGGTGCCGCGCTATGAGCTTGTAGATCTGCTATTTTTCAATAGCTAAAGTATAACATAACGCTTAAAACACCAAAAGGGATTCCCGTCCTGAATGGGTTAAGAATTACCTGTGGGATTTGGGGTTATCTATGTAAATTACAGAAAACAATCCACATTCAGGAGGATCATTAACCAAGAATGACAGATCTACAAGCTCACAAAGCGCTGTGAGCTTGTAGACCTGCGATTTTTAATGAAGAGATTTGGTGTAGAGGGAAAAAGTGGTCCAAGTACAGAGTTAACTCAGGTCAGTTTCACGAAGTATAGACTTGACTCTAGTCTATACTTAGTGAAACAGTCTAAACCAATTAAACCCTCTAGTCACTAGACTAGAGGGTTTCATTGGTTTAGACTTAAGTTTCTATTCTGCTATGGAGAAAACGTCATGTAAATCTGAAAACACATTGGAGGCCATGAAGTAGAATTGTTTTGATACTCACGATCTAGTTCACGTTCACATTCATCATTCATGAAAAGAGAAAACACATGGTTGGAATAGTTAGAAAACTGATCCTTCACAAACAAAGATGACTAATAATTAGCAAATTGTTAAGGAACCTGAAATATGGAATGCAATAATGAAATGGTTCAAATGAATCGACTATCTTGATTACTATACAAAATAATAGCTTGCTTCATATATGATAATGATTCAGCATTCTAATTACAGTTACTGTTTACACATCAGGAGGAAATACAAAACAAACATGTGTTTAGAAAAATGCTGTTTTAAACATATTGTAGATGATTTTACAAATTGTAAAATAACATAAAACATAACATTAAATACATCAATCTGCTATGTCAATAGTAATCTGTCGGTAACATAAATCATCTTGACTAACGGAACCTGTTATCTTTTATTCAAAAACATGGTTTCTAAATCATTCATGACAGTTTTCTGAAAAACCCATGTTTCTATGCGAGTGATTCTCAACCTTTTTCACGTCAAGGACCCCCAGAATTATACAGTATGTAATTGGCCTACGACCCCAATCTCAAAATATGTTGTCCCAGGGACCACCCCCAGAAGCAAAGATTTTAGTTAAAAATGTTCGCTCTGAAAGAATATAAAGATTTGCGACACATTTTCACGATTTTTCCAAAATAGCAGATCTACAAGGCCAAGCTTATAGCCGCGCGTAACGTTTGCTCTGAAATTCAAAGATCTGAGCCACATTTTCACGATTTTCACACTTTCACGAGCTCGTAGTGCGGCGCTCAGTGCAGCGCTATGAGCTTGTAGATCTGCTATTTTTCAATAGCTAATGTATAACATAATGCTTAAAACACCAAAAGGGATTCCCGTCCTTAATGGGTTAAGAATTACCTGTGGGAGTTGGGGTTATCTATGCAAATTACAGAAAAACATCCACATTCACGAGGATCATTAACCAAAAATGACAGATCTAAAAGCTCACAAAGCGCTGTGAGCTTGTAGACCTGCTATTTTTAATGAAGAGATTTGGTGTAGAGGGGAAAAAGTGGTCCAAGTACAGAGTTAACTCAGGTCTGTTTCACTAAGTATAGACTTGACTCTAGTCTATACTTAGTGAAACAGTCTAAACCAATTAAACCCTTTAGTCACTAGAGGGTTTCATTGGTTTAGACTTCTTAAGTTTGTATTCTGCTATGGAGAAAACGTCATGTAAATCTGAAAACACATTGAAGGCCATGAAGTAGAATTGATTTGATACTCACGAGCTAGTTCACGTTCACATGCATCATTCATGAAAAGAGAAAACACATGGTTGGAATAGTTAGAAAACTGATCCTTCACAAACAGAAAGATGACTAATAATCAGCAAATTGTTAAGGAACCTGAAATATGGAATGCAATAATGAAATGGTTCAAATGAATCGACGATCTTGATTACTATACAAAATAATAGCTTGCTTCATATATCATAATGATTCAGCATTCTAATTACAGTTACTGTTTACACATCAGGAGGAAATACAAAACAAACATGTGTTTAGAAAAATGCTGTTTTAAACATATTGTAGATGATTTTACAAATTGTAAAATAACATGAAACATAACATTAAATAAATCAATCTGCTATGTCAATAGTAATCCGTCAGTAATATAAATCATCTTGACTAACGGAACCTGTTATCTTTTATTCAAAAAAATGGCTTCTAAATCATTCATGACAGTTTTCTGAAAAACCCATGTTTCTATGCGAGTGATTCTCAACCTTTTTCACGTCAAGGACCCCCATAATTATACAGTATGTAATTGGCCTACGACCCCAATCTCAAAATATGTTGTCCCAGGGATCACCCCCAGAAGCAAAGATTTGAGTTAAAAATGTTCGCTCTGAAAGAATATAAAGATTTGAGCCACATTTTCACGATTTTTCCAAAATAGCAGATCTACAAGGCCAAGCTCATAGCCGTGCGTAACATTTGCTCTGAAATTCAAAGATTTGCACCACATTTTCACGATTTTCACGAGCTCGTAGTGCAGCGCTCGGTGCCGCGCTATGAGCTTGTAGATCTGCTATTTTTCAATAGCTAAAGTATAACATAACGCTTAAAACACCAAAAGGGATTCCCGTCCTGAATGGGTTAAGAATTACCTGTGGGATTTGGGGTTATCTATGTAAATTACAGAAAACAATCCACATTCAGGAGGATCATTAACCAAGAATGACAGATCTACAAGCTCACAAAGCGCTGTGAGCTTGTAGACCTGCGATTTTTAATGAAGAGATTTGGTGTAGAGGGAAAAAGTGGTCCAAGTACAGAGTTAACTCAGGTCAGTTTCACGAAGTATAGACTTGACTCTAGTCTATACTTAGTGAAACAGTCTAAACCAATTAAACCCTCTAGTCACTAGAGGGTTTCATTGGTTTAGACTTAAGTTTGTATTCTGCTAGAAAACGTCATGTAAATCTGAAAACACATTGGAGGCCATGAAGTAGAATTGATTTGATACTCACGACCTAGTTCACGTTCACATTCATCATTCATGAAAAGAGAAAACACATGGTTGGAATAGTTAGAAAAATAATCCTTCACAAACAGAAAGATGACTAATAATCAGCAAATTGTTAAGGAACCTGAAATATGGAATGCAATAATGAAATGGTTCAAATGAATCGACTATCTTGATTACTATACAAAATAATAGCTTGCTTCATATATCATAATGATTCAGCATTCTAATTACAGTTACTGTAATTACACATCAGGAGGAAATACAATACAAACGTGTTTAGAAAACTGCTGTTTTAAACATACTGTAGATGATTTTACAAATTGTAAAATAACATAAAACATAACATTAAATACATCAATCTGCTATGTCAATAGTAATCTGTCGGTAATATAAATCATCTTGACTAACGGAACCTGTTATCTTTTATTCAAAAAAATGGTTTCTAAATCATTCATGACAGTTTTCTGAAAAACCCATGTTTCTATGCGAGTGATTCTCAACCTTTTTCACGTCAAGGACCCCCAGAATTATACAGTATGTAATTGGCCTACGACCCCAATCTCAAAATATGTTGTCCCAGGGACCACCCCCAGAAGCAAAGATTTTAGTTAAAAATGTTCGCTCTGAAAGAATATAAAGATTTGAGCCACATTTTCACGATTTTTCCAAAATAGCAGATCTACAAGGCCAAGCTCATAGCCGTGCGTAACATTTGCTCTGAAATTCAAAGATTTGCACCACATTTTCACGATTTTCACGAGCTCGTAGTGCAGCGCTCGGTGCCGCGCTATGAGCTTGTAGATCTGCTATTTTTCAATAGCTAAAGTATAACATAACGCTTAAAACACCAAAAGGGATTCCCGTCCTGAATGGGTTAAGAATTACCTGTGGGATTTGGGGTTATCTATGTAAATTACAGAAAACAATCCACATTCAGGAGGATCATTAACCAAGAATGACAGATCTACAAGCTCACAAAGCGCTGTGAGCTTGTAGACCTGCGATTTTTAATGAAGAGATTTGGTGTAGAGGGAAAAAGTGGTCCAAGTACAGAGTTAACTCAGGTCAGTTTCACGAAGTATAGACTTGACTCTAGTCTATACTTAGTGAAACAGTCTAAACCAATTAAACCCTCTAGTCACTAGAGGGTTTCATTGGTTTAGACTTAAGTTTGTATTCTGCTATGGAGAAAACGTCATGTAAATCTGAAAACACATTGGAGGCCATGAAGTAGAATTGATTTGATACTCACCAACTAGTTCACGTTCACATTCATCATTCATGAAAAGAGAAAACACATGGTTGGAATAGTTAGAAAACTGATCCTTCACAAACAAAGATGTCTAATAATTAGCAAATTGTTAAGGAACCTGAAATATGGAATGCAATAATTAAATGGTTCAAATGAATCGATTATCTTGATTACTATACAAAATAATAGCTTGCTTCATATATCATAATGATTCAGCATTCTAATTACAGTTACTGTAATTACACATCAGGAGGAAATACAAAACAAACGTGTTTAGAAAACTGCTGTTTTAAACATACTGTAGATGATTTTACAAATTGTAAAATAACATAAAACATAACATTAAATACATCAATCTGCTATGTCAATAGTAATCTGTCGGTAACATAAATCATCTTGACTAACGGAACCTGTTATCTTTTATTCAAAAACATGGTTTCTAAATCATTCATGACAGTTTTCTGAAAAACCCATGTTTCTATGCGAGTGATTCTCAACCTTTTTCACGTCAAGGACCCCCAGAATTATACAGTATGTAATTGGCCTACGACCCCAATCTCAAAATATGTTGTCCCAGGGACCACCCCCAGAAGCAAAGATTTTAGTTAAAAATGTTCGCTCTGAAAGAATATAAAGATTTGCGCCACATTTTCACGATTTTCACACTTTCACAAGCTCGTAGTGTGGCGCTCGGTGCAGCGCTATGAGCTTGTAGATCTGCTATTTTTCAATAGCTAAAGTATAACATAATGCTTAAAACACCAAGGGATTCCCGTCCTGAATGGGTTAAGAATTACCTGTGAGATTTGGGGTTATCTATGTAAATTACAGAAAACAATCCACATTCAGGAGGATCATTAACCAAGAATGACAGATCTACAAGCTCACAAAGCGCTGTGAGCTTGTAGACCTGCGATTTTTAATAAAGAGATTTGGTGTAGAGGGAAAAAGTGGTCCAAGTACAGAGTTAACTCAGGTCAGTTTCACGAAGTATAGACTTGACTCTAGTCTATACTTAGTGAAACAGTCTAAACCAATTAAACCCTCTAGTCACTAGAGGGTTTCATTGGTTTAGACTTAAGTTTGTATTCTGCTAGAAAACGTCATGTAAATCTGAAAACACATTGGAGGCCATGAAGTAGAATTGATTTGATACTCACAACCTAGTTCACGTTCACATTCATCATTCATGAAAAGAGAAAACACATGGTTGGAATAGTTAGAAAAAGAATCCTTTACAAACAGAAAGATGACTAATAATCAGCAAATTGTTAAGGAACCTGAAATATGGAATGCAATAATGAAATGGTTCAAATGAATCGATTATCTTGATTACTATACAAAATAATAGCTTGCTTCATATATGATAATGATTCAGCATTCTAATTACAGTTACTGTTTACACATCAGGAGGAAATACAAAACAAACATGTGTTTAGAAAAATGCTGTTTTAAACATATTGTAGATGATTTTACAAATTGTAAAATAACATGAAACATAACATTAAATAAATCAATCTGCTATGTCAATAGTAATCCGTCAGTAATATAAATCATCTTGACTAACGGAACCTGTTATCTTTTATTCAAAAAAATGGCTTCTAAATCATTCATGACAGTTTTCTGAAAAACCCATGTTTCTATGCGAGTGATTCTCAACCTTTTTCTCATCAAGGACCCCCATAATTATACAGTATGTAATTGGCCTACGACCCCAATCTCAAAATATGTTGTCCCAGGGATCACCCCCAGAAGCAAAGATTTGAGTTAAAAATGTTCGCTCTGAAAGAATATAAAGATTTGAGCCACATTTTCACGATTTTTCCAAAATAGCAGATCTACAAGGCCAAGCTCATAGCCGTGCGTAACATTTGCTCTGAAATTCAAAGATTTGCACCACATTTTCACGATTTTCACGAGCTCGTAGTGCAGCGCTCGGTGCCGCGCTATGAGCTTGTAGATCTGCTATTTTTCAATAGCTAAAGTATAACATAACGCTTAAAACACCAAAAGGGATTCCCGTCCTGAATGGGTTAAGAATTACCTGTGGGATTTGGGGTTATCTATGTAAATTACAGAAAACAATCCACATTCAGGAGGATCATTAACCAAGAATGACAGATCTACAAGCTCACAAAGCGCTGTGAGCTTGTAGACCTGCGATTTTTAATGAAGAGATTTGGTGTAGAGGGAAAAAGTGGTCCAAGTACAGAGTTAACTCAGGTCAGTTTCACGAAGTATAGACTTGACTCTAGTCTATACTTAGTGAAACAGTCTAAACCAATTAAACCCTCTAGTCACTAGACTAGAGGGTTTCATTGGTTTAGACTTAAGTTTCTATTCTGCTATGGAGAAAACGTCATGTAAATCTGAAAACACATTGGAGGCCATGAAGTAGAATTGTTTTGATACTCACGATCTAGTTCACGTTCACATTCATCATTCATGAAAAGAGAAAACACATGGTTGGAATAGTTAGAAAACTGATCCTTCACAAACAAAGATGACTAATAATTAGCAAATTGTTAAGGAACCTGAAATATGGAATGCAATAATGAAATGGTTCAAATGAATCGACTATCTTGATTACTATACAAAATAATAGCTTGCTTCATATATGATAATGATTCAGCATTCTAATTACAGTTACTGTTTACACATCAGGAGGAAATACAAAACAAACATGTGTTTAGAAAAATGCTGTTTTAAACATATTGTAGATGATTTTACAAATTGTAAAATAACATAAAACATAACATTAAATACATCAATCTGCTATGTCAATAGTAATCTGTCGGTAACATAAATCATCTTGACTAACGGAACCTGTTATCTTTTATTCAAAAACATGGTTTCTAAATCATTCATGACAGTTTTCTGAAAAACCCATGTTTCTATGCGAGTGATTCTCAACCTTTTTCACGTCAAGGACCCCCAGAATTATACAGTATGTAATTGGCCTACGACCCCAATCTCAAAATATGTTGTCCCAGGGACCACCCCCAGAAGCAAAGATTTTAGTTAAAAATGTTCGCTCTGAAAGAATATAAAGATTTGCGACACATTTTCACGATTTTTCCAAAATAGCAGATCTACAAGGCCAAGCTTATAGCCGCGCGTAACGTTTGCTCTGAAATTCAAAGATCTGAGCCACATTTTCACGATTTTCACACTTTCACGAGCTCGTAGTGCGGCGCTCAGTGCAGCGCTATGAGCTTGTAGATCTGCTATTTTTCAATAGCTAATGTATAACATAATGCTTAAAACACCAAAAGGGATTCCCGTCCTTAATGGGTTAAGAATTACCTGTGGGAGTTGGGGTTATCTATGCAAATTACAGAAAAACATCCACATTCACGAGGATCATTAACCAAAAATGACAGATCTAAAAGCTCACAAAGCGCTGTGAGCTTGTAGACCTGCTATTTTTAATGAAGAGATTTGGTGTAGAGGGGAAAAAGTGGTCCAAGTACAGAGTTAACTCAGGTCTGTTTCACTAAGTATAGACTTGACTCTAGTCTATACTTAGTGAAACAGTCTAAACCAATTAAACCCTTTAGTCACTAGAGGGTTTCATTGGTTTAGACTTCTTAAGTTTGTATTCTGCTATGGAGAAAACGTCATGTAAATCTGAAAACACATTGAAGGCCATGAAGTAGAATTGATTTGATACTCACGAGCTAGTTCACGTTCACATGCATCATTCATGAAAAGAGAAAACACATGGTTGGAATAGTTAGAAAACTGATCCTTCACAAACAGAAAGATGACTAATAATCAGCAAATTGTTAAGGAACCTGAAATATGGAATGCAATAATGAAATGGTTCAAATGAATCGACGATCTTGATTACTATACAAAATAATAGCTTGCTTCATATATCATAATGATTCAGCATTCTAATTACAGTTACTGTTTACACATC
This sequence comes from Protomyctophum bolini, assembly GCF_963924005.1. Classification (NCBI taxonomy): domain Eukaryota; kingdom Metazoa; phylum Chordata; class Actinopteri; order Myctophiformes; family Myctophidae; genus Protomyctophum; species Protomyctophum bolini. Next base: position 48,012,320 of record NC_137868.1, read on the forward strand.
AGGAGGAAATACAAAACAAACATGTGTTTAGAAAAATGCTGTTTTAAACATATTGTAGATGATTTTACAAATTGTAAAATAACATGAAACATAACATTAAATAAATCAATCTGCTATGTCAATAGTAATCCGTCAGTAATATAAATCATCTTGACTAACGGAACCTGTTATCTTTTATTCAAAAAAATGGCTTCTAAATCATTCATGACAGTTTTCTGAAAAACCCATGTTTCTATGCGAGTGATTCTCAACCTTTTTCACGTCAAGGACCCCCATAATTATACAGTATGTAATTGGCCTACGACCCCAATCTCAAAATATGTTGTCCCAGGGATCACCCCCAGAAGCAAAGATTTGAGTTAAAAATGTTCGCTCTGAAAGAATATAAAGATTTGAGCCACATTTTCACGATTTTTCCAAAATAGCAGATCTACAAGGCCAAGCTCATAGCCGTGCGTAACATTTGCTCTGAAATTCAAAGATTTGCACCACATTTTCACGATTTTCACGAGCTCGTAGTGCAGCGCTCGGTGCCGCGCTATGAGCTTGTAGATCTGCTATTTTTCAATAGCTAAAGTATAACATAACGCTTAAAACACCAAAAGGGATTCCCGTCCTGAATGGGTTAAGAATTACCTGTGGGATTTGGGGTTATCTATGTAAATTACAGAAAACAATCCACATTCAGGAGGATCATTAACCAAGAATGACAGATCTACAAGCTCACAAAGCGCTGTGAGCTTGTAGACCTGCGATTTTTAATGAAGAGATTTGGTGTAGAGGGAAAAAGTGGTCCAAGTACAGAGTTAACTCAGGTCAGTTTCACGAAGTATAGACTTGACTCTAGTCTATACTTAGTGAAACAGTCTAAACCAATTAAACCCTCTAGTCACTAGAGGGTTTCATTGGTTTAGACTTAAGTTTGTATTCTGCTAGAAAACGTCATGTAAATCTGAAAACACATTGGAGGCCATGAAGTAGAATTGATTTGATACTCACGACCTAGTTCACGTTCACATTCATCATTCATGAAAAGAGAAAACACATGGTTGGAATAGTTAGAAAAATAATCCTTCACAAACAGAAAGATGACTAATAATCAGCAAATTGTTAAGGAACCTGAAATATGGAATGCAATAATGAAATGGTTCAAATGAATCGACTATCTTGATTACTATACAAAATAATAGCTTGCTTCATATATCATAATGATTCAGCATTCTAATTACAGTTACTGTAATTACACATCAGGAGGAAATACAATACAAACGTGTTTAGAAAACTGCTGTTTTAAACATACTGTAGATGATTTTACAAATTGTAAAATAACATAAAACATAACATTAAATACATCAATCTGCTATGTCAATAGTAATCTGTCGGTAATATAAATCATCTTGACTAACGGAACCTGTTATCTTTTATTCAAAAAAATGGTTTCTAAATCATTCATGACAGTTTTCTGAAAAACCCATGTTTCTATGCGAGTGATTCTCAACCTTTTTCACGTCAAGGACCCCCATAATTATACAGTATGTAATTGGCCTACGACCCCAATCTCAAAATATGTTGTCCCAGGGACCACCCCCAGAAGCAAAGATTTTAGTTAAAAATGTTCGCTCTGAAAGAATATAAAGATTTGAGCCACATTTTCACGATTTTTCCAAAATAGCAGATCTACAAGGCCAAGCTCATAGCCGTGCGTAACATTTGCTCTGAAATTCAAAGATTTGCACCACATTTTCACGATTTTCACGAGCTCGTAGTGCAGCGCTCGGTGCCGCGCTATGAGCTTGTAGATCTGCTATTTTTCAATAGCTAAAGTATAACATAACGCTTAAAACACCAAAAGGGATTCCCGTCCTGAATGGGTTAAGAATTACCTGTGGGATTTGGGGTTATCTATGTAAATTACAGAAAACAATCCACATTCAGGAGGATCATTAACCAAGAATGACAGATCTACAAGCTCACAAAGCGCTGTGAGCTTGTAGACCTGCGATTTTTAATGAAGAGATTTGGTGTAGAGGGAAAAAGTGGTCCAAGTACAGAGTTAACTCAGGTCAGTTTCACGAAGTATAGACTTGACTCTAGTCTATACTTAGTGAAACAGTCTAAACCAATTAAACCCTCTAGTCACTAGAGGGTTTCATTGGTTTAGACTTAAGTTTGTATTCTGCTAGAAAACGTCATGTAAATCTGAAAACACATTGGAGGCCATGAAGTAGAATTGATTTGATACTCACGACCTAGTTCACGTTCACATTCATCATTCATGAAAAGAGAAAACACATGGTTGGAATAGTTAGAAAAATAATCCTTCACAAACAGAAAGATGACTAATAATCAGCAAATTGTTAAGGAACCTGAAATATGGAATGCAATAATGAAATGGTTCAAATGAATCGACTATCTTGATTACTATACAAAATAATAGCTTGCTTCATATATCATAATGATTCAGCATTCTAATTACAGTTACTGTAATTACACATCAGGAGGAAATACAATACAAACGTGTTTAGAAAACTGCTGTTTTAAACATACTGTAGATGATTTTACAAATTGTAAAATAACATAAAACATAACATTAAATACATCAATCTGCTATGTCAATAGTAATCTGTCGGTAATATAAATCATCTTGACTAACGGAACCTGTTATCTTTTATTCAAAAAAATGGTTTCTAAATCATTCATGACAGTTTTCTGAAAAACCCATGTTTCTATGCGAGTGATTCTCAACCTTTTTCACGTCAAGGACCCCCAGAATTATACAGTATGTAATTGGCCTACGACCCCAATCTCAAAATATGTTGTCCCAGGGACCACCCCCAGAAGCAAAGATTTTAGTTAAAAATGTTCGCTCTGAAAGAATATAAAGATTTGCGCCACATTTTCATAATTTTTCCAAAATAGCAGATCTACAAGGCCAAGCTTATAGCCGCGCGTAACGTTTGCTCTGAAATTCAAAGATCTGAGCCACATTTTCACGATTTTCACACTTTCACGAGCTCGTAGTGCGGCGCTCAGTGCAGCGCTATGAGCTTGTAGATCTGCTTTTTTTCAATAGCTAATGTATAACATAATGCTTAAAACACCAAAAGGGATTCCCGTCCTTAATGGGTTAAGAATTACCTGTGGGAGTTGGGGTTATCTATGCAAATTACAGAAAAACATCCACATTCACGAGGATCATTAACCAAAAATGACAGATCTAAAAGCTCACAAAGCGCTGTGAGCTTGTAGACCTGCTATTTTTAATGAGAAAACGTCATGTAAATCTGAAAACACATTGGAGGCCATGACGTAGAATTGATTTGATACTCACCAACTAGTTCACGTTCACATTCATCATTCATGAAAAGAGAAAACACATGGTTGGAATAGTTAGAAAACTGATCCTTCACAAACAGAAAGATGACTAATAATTGTTAAGGAACCTGAAATATGCAATGCAATAATGAAATGGTTCGAATGAATCGACTATCTTGATTACTATACAAAATAATAGCTTGCTTCATATATCATAATGATTCACCATTCTAATTACAGTTACTGTTTACACATTTTCACACTTTCACGAGCTCGTAGCGTGGCAGAGCTTGTAGATCTGCTATTTTTCAATAGCTAAAGTATAACATAATGCTTAAAACACAAACGGATTTCCGTCTTGAATGGGTTAAGAATTACCTGTGGGATTTGGGGTTATCTATGTAAATTACAGAAAACAATCCACATTCAGGAGGATCATTAACCAAGAATGACAGATCTACAAGCTCACAAAGCGCTGTGAGCTTGTAGACCTGCGATTTTTAATGAAGATATTTGGTGTAGAGGGAAAAAGTGGTCCAAGTACAGAGTTAACTCAGGTCAGTTTCACGAAGTATAGACTTGACTCTAGTCTATACTTAGTGAAACAGTCTAAACCAATTAAACCCTCTAGTCACTAGAGGGTTTCATTGGTTTAGACTTAAGTTTGTATTCTGCTATGGAGAAAACGTCATGTAAATCTGAAAACACATTGGAGACCATGAAGTAGAATTGATTTGATACTCACAACCTAGTTCACGTTCACATTCATCATTCATGAAAAGAGAAAACACATGGTTGGAATAGTTAGAAAAATAATCCTTTACAAAAAAAGATGACTAATAATTAGCAAATTGTTAAGGAACCTGAAATATGGAATACAATAATGAAATGGTTCAAATGAATCGACTATCTTGATTACTATACAAAATAATAGAATGCTTCATATATCATAATGATTCAGCATTCTAATTACAGTTACTGTAAAAACACATCAGGAGGAAATACAAAACAAACATGTGTTTAGAAAACTGATGTTTTAAACATACTGTAAATGATTTTACAAATTGTAAAATAACATGAAACATAACATTCAATAAATCAATCTGCTATGTCAATAGTAATCTGTCAGTAATATAAATCATCTTGTCTAATGGAACCCGTTATCCTTTATTCAAAAAAATTGCTTCTAAATCATTCATGACAGTTTTCTGAAAAACCCATGTTTCTATACGAGTAATTCTCAACCTTTTACACGTCAAGGACCCCCAGAATTATACAATATGTTATTGGCCCCAGACCCCAATCTCAAAATATGTTGTCCCAGGGACCACCCCAGAAGCAAAGATTTGAGTTAAAAATGTTCCCTCTGAAAGAATATAAAGATTTGCGACACATTTTCACGATTTTTCCAAAATAGCAGATCTACAAGGCCAAGCTTATAGCTGCGCGTAACGTTTGCTCTGAAATTCAAAGATCTGAGCCACATTTTCACGATTTTCACACTTTCACAAGCTCGTAGTGCGGCGCTCAGTGCAGCGCTATGAGCTTGTAGATCTGCTATTTTTCAATAGCTAATGTATAACATAATGCTTAAAACACCAAAAGGGATTCCCGTCCTTAATGGGTTAAGAATTACCTGTGGGAGTTGGGGTTATCTATGCAAATTACAGAAAAACATCCACATTCACGAGGATCATTAACCAAAAATGACAGATCTAAAAGCTCACAAAGCGCTGTGAGCTTGTAGACCTGCTATTTTAATGAAGAGATTTGGTGTAGAGGGGAAAAAGTGGTCCAAGTACAGAGTTAACTCAGGTCTGTTTCACTAAGTATAGACTTGACTCTAGTCTATACTTAGTGAAACAGTCTAAACCAATTAAACCCTCTAGTCACTAGAGGGTTTCATTGGTTTAGACTTCTTAAGTTTGTATTCTGCTATGGAGAAAACGTCATGTAAATCTGAAAACACATTGAAGGCCATGACGTAGAATTGATTTGATACTCACGAGCTAGTTCACGTTCACATGCATCATTCATGAAAAGAGAAAACACATGGTTGGAATAGTTAGAAAACTGATCCTTCACAAACAGAAAGATGACTAATAATCAGCAAATTGTTAAGGAACCTGAAATATGGAATGCAATAATGAAATGGTTCAAATGAATCGACGATCTTGATTACTATACAAAATAATAGCTTGCTTCATATATCATAATGATTCAGCATTCTAATTACAGTTACTGTAATTACACATCAGGAGGAAATACAAAACAAACATGTGTTTAGAAAAATGCTATTTTAAACATATTGTAGATGATTTTACAAATTGTAAAATAACATGAAACATAACATTAAATAAATCAATCTGCTATGTCAATAGTAATCTGTCAGTAATATAAATCATCTTGACTAACGGAACCTGTTATCTTTTATTTTAAAAATGGCTTCTAAATCATTCATGACAGTTTTCTGATAAACCCATGTTTCTATGCGAGTGATTCTCAACCTTTTTCACATCAAGGACCCCCAGAATTATTATTAGTATGCAGACCTCAATCTCAAAATATGTTGTCCCAGGGACCACCCCCAGAAGCAAAGATTTGAGTTAAATGTTCGCTCTGAAAGAATATAAAGATTTGCGCCACATTTTCACACTTTCACAAGCTCGTAGCGCGGCAGAGCTTGCAGATCTGCTATTTTTCAATAGCTAAAGTATAACATAATGCTTAAAACACAAACGGATTCCCGTCTTGAATGGGTTAAGAATTACCTGTGGGATTTGGGGTTATCTATGCAAATTACAGAAAACAATCCACATTCAGGAGGATCATTAACCAAAAATGACAGATCTACAAGCTCACAAAGCGCTGTGAGCTTGTAGACCTGCTATTTTTAATGAGGATATTTGGTGTAGAGGGAAAAAAGTGGTCCAAGTACAGAGTTAACCCTCTAGTCACTAGAGTGTTTCATTGGTTTAGACTTCTTAAGTTTGTATTCTGCTATGGAGAAAACGTCATGTAAATCTGAAAACTTAAAACCTAAAATGCCTTACTTCATCATACTACAATGTCACACAACAATTGCAAATATAGCAGATCTATAAGCTCACAATGCAGTTTGTAGATCGGCTATTTTTGCTAGTTACGCAAGCACGCACGCGCACAAAGACACACACACACACACACACACACACACACACACACACACACACACACACACACACACACACAGCAGTATATTACATCTCCTGAAAAGTAACAGTTTTGGACATACAGGGTTTCCACCAGACAGAGACAACATCAGCGATAATGATAAAGTACAGTGACAGTACAGTATTGGTCACTTACATAATCCCACAGCAATCTCCTCCACCTGTTCTCCATGTTGGACCTGACAGATGTAAACTCCCTTATCTGTCTTTCTGCAGTCTCTCAGTGTCAGAGATGGATGTCCAGGGTCGGTCTGCCCTCGTAGCCCCTCCCCTCGATCACCTGACCATTCTTATACAGGTAAATACACTCTGACTCCTTAAACCAGCGGACTGTCATGGAGGACACGCTGGTCCGAGGAGAGAGCTGACAGGGGAGGGTGACATCTTTACCTTCCCAACCCCTAGCCCAGCCTTTAGTGTAGAGTTTAAAACCACCTGGAAAAAAGAAAAGACACAGTTAGTGAAATATGAAAGAATTACTGTTTACTGTTAATTTAAACATATAGAAGTGTAAGGCTATGCGGGCATGAGTTACCGTCCCGACTGTAGTGCCCGTGTTTCATTCGGGTTGCGGCTCAAGTTATAATAATCGTGATAAGTCAAAGAACAAAAGGCGAACTGAGTGTTCTCGTTTTGAGTGCATATGGTGATAGAATCAGAATCAACATTATTGTCTCATCACAGTATTTCACGTAAAACATCACGCCCGTCCGAAGAGTGAGGGGCGCTCTTATCAATATACTTCATCTCATTGGAACAATATTATGTGATTGGTTAGACGATTTGCTCGTCTACATATGACGTACATTTTCCCTTCATTGTCAACGGCATTTAATGTTGGTGTTGACACAAATTTACGTCATATTTGAGGCACATATGACCTAATTTCTCCTTTCATAGAGACACACGGGGACTACTAATGTCACGCCCCCAAATGAGACAGCGGCCCCACTTCCAGTCCGTTACGATGCTGTACTGCAAGCCAGCCCATAGAAGTCCATTGAAATTCAACTGGAGTTAGCCTACTTAAAATGTAACGAAATGAACTGAAGACTGTATTGATTTGATTGATTTCCAAATGTATGTCTTTGTCAACGTATATTGTTGTTTTCCAGGATGTATTTCACATTTAATTTACCACTTGAATTGAGTTACCCATAATGTTAACGGAGCAGAGGGGAGACGGCAGACAGAGAACCTGACGCTTTTAAGGGACGCTGCCTTTACGAGGCTCCGAGCGCCGACTTTGAATGATTTTGATTGCGTCAGATTGTTTGTGCTGCCATAGATATGACAGCTGGTCTCTGCTCACCTTCCTCTGCTGCTGTTGCCTCGTAGACGTCAGCGGAGGCTGCACTGTGTCCCGGAGAAAACGTAACTGCTCCTCGATCTGCTCCTCCGGGAGCGGCTGCTTCGTTGGTAACACACACACACACACACACACACACACACACACACACACAGTCACTGGCAGTGATGGGCAAGCTACTTGGAAAATGTAGTAAGCTACACTACCAGTTACTCTCTATTAAATATAGCTCAACTACAATGGAAGCTATCCCCAGAGAATTGTAGCAAGCTACACTATACATTGGCTTGCCCACTTCCAACCCACGCCAGTTAGCCTGCATGTAGACCATGTGGGACCTTCATGGGCTTGCCCACTTCCAACCCATGCAAGTTAGCCCTATAGACCATGTGGGACCTACATGGGATTGCCCGCTTCCAACCCATGCAAGTTAGCCCACATGTAGACCATGTTGGAACTACATGGGCTTGCTCACTTCCAACCCATGCCCAGTTAACCCACATGTAGACCATGTTGGACCTACATGGGCTTGCCCACGTCCAACCCATGCAAGTTAGCCCACATGTAGACCATGTTGGACCAATATGGGCTTGCACACTTCCAACCCATGCCAGTTAGCCCTTGCGTAGACCACGTGGGACCAATATAGGCTTGCCCACTTCCAACCCATGCAAGTTAGCCCAAATGTAGACCATGTTGGAACTACATGGGCTTGCCCACTTCCAACCCATGCCCAGTTAGCCCACATGGGACCCTCATAATTTGCCCAGTCCAAGCCCATTCCCACTTGGTACCCATGTATCCCACATTGAAACCACATGGGACCCATGTGGTATATCAATATTCGGCATGAGAACAGTGAGAAACCTTTTTTTATGTTTTGTTTTGTATCCCAGTGAATAAACAAACGTGCTTTTAAAATACAATAAAACCGGCGTTTAATGTTATGATGTTTAATATACATATTTGGTGGAATTTTGACCTAATTTCTCCTTTCTCCCTAATTTCTCCTGTCAATGGCAAATATTGAGACGTATGGGGACAAGATTTAGCGGACATTTGACTTGAATTCCCCTTTCATTGTCAATGGCAAATATTGAGAGGTGTGAGGACAAAAGCTGTATATAGACCAATTATTTGTTTACAAACATTGGGACTGGTGACTGTTTCATGTCATCAATTCCCAACAGATCTCCAAACATGTTGATTTGGGGAGCGCTGGTTTCAGTCCATTCAACCTCCTCTCGTGTGTTGGCTAGTGAAATGCACCCTAGGAGACATTTATACTTCGAGAACAGCTGATATACAAGCTCACATCGAAATTGCGGATGTGACTGTTGTGAGCGTAGAGGTCTGCGTGCGTGACACCATCGTGCGACGAAGCATAAATTATACTTGATGGGCTGCAGGTGCTCGTGCAGCCATGGACAACCAGGCTCTGCTGCCGTGATCATGAGTGCACCTCCTGTTCTTATGACAGTGACTGGAGGTGTGGTTTTGAGGACAACTGCTTTGAATTGCTATTATTGTTCACAAACAACAGAAACCAATGGATTATATATTTCAAGCGTGAGAGAATGCAATAAAAATGCTAATCATTCTTCCTCCACACTGGGAGAAAAACAGCATCTGAAAGTTTGATGGGGCATTTTGTACACGTGAGTGCAGCTAGAACTTTTCCATTGCATTGCATGGGATCATCTGTTTGGCGGGTAGATCTTGTTGAGGTGGTCATTTTGAATGTAGTTCTCAAGTTCAAAAAGTGTGGGCACCCCTGATATAGATGGTTGACAGGAAACGGGGAGAGAGATGGGGCCCATTTAGGCCTGACATAAAAAGGCCGAAATAAAGAATGAATAAAAATATTTGTGCCGCATTTTCACGATTTTTCAAAAATAGCAGACCTACAAGCTCGTAGCGCGCCTCGGAACATCAAGTGGTTTAAGCTTCTTAGTATGAACAATAGTATACGGCAGTATACACACTAGACTATAGAATGGCCTGCAATATGCAGTACAAAATTCAAACAGTCAAACAATCCTGTAACAGTATTCCATTATTTTCCTATACACACTCAAAGGCAAAAATGTAAACGGTGTACAAACAGTGACCACCCTAGCTGGGTAATACCAAAGGGTTGGATTGGGGTAAATCCCTGCGACATACTAGTCGTGCCAGGGAGTGTACTTGTTAAGCTCCTGCCCTATGGGCCATATGGCTTGGCTAGAGCTATAGAGCTATTTGAATTGTGAGTCTTCAGTGAAAGAGCGGTGGGGGAAGATGACAAACTCATTTCTAAATCTAAAGTTGACCTGGCTCGTCTTCCTCCATGCTACTCTGCTCTGAAGAGAACCACCGTGTTGCCTTATACAAGCGAGCTGATGACGCTTTTTTGGAAAAACCAAAACCCTATAGAGCGCCGCAGTCCCGCCCCCTCTCAGAAAAACGAGTGGCCCAGGAAATGAAACCCCAATGCATTCTCCCATCGGCACTTCTAATATAATTTATTTAAAGACGGTTACGCCGCGGACAAAGCCAATTCGGATCGTGACAAATCATGACCATGAACACAATGTTTTGGGCCGATCAAATCATTTGTACACCAGCATGACACGGGCACATGTGGTCACTTTAAGAATAGTTTCCTTGACCTTGGCTGAGATATACCGGTAGTGAAAATCGATTATTTTGATAATGGAGGAACTCATTTGCATAAAAATGGTAGATGGGACACTTTGCTAACTTAACATAGCTTATGTTATATTTAGAAAGTGTGACCCACGAGCACAGCAAGAGAGGAGGTGTTGTTCAGATGTTGTTAAGGTTTATTCACAAAAGGTAATAGGGAAAGGAGTGGGGTAGTAGAAGCAGGGCGGCGCAAACTTTCTTCCACACGCGCCGACACTGACGTAAGTGGGCCTGGACAGAGGGGACAGAGGCCTCCGACTCCTGGAGAGAGAACAACGGGGGTTGGTAACCCAGAGAGGCTTCGAAAGGGGACCTGCCAGTGGCGGAGCAGGTAAGGGCATTGAGTGAGTATTCCACCCAGGGTAGATCTCCTTTGAGGAGCCACTCTTCAAAGGCTGCCACCACAGCTAGCAGCTCCATATTTCCTATATCGTAGTTCTCCTCGGCTGGGTCAAACCGGCGGGAGAGAAAGGCACAGGGGTGTAGCTTCTGGTCCTTTACAGACCGCTGGGATAAGACCCCTAGACCGATGTCAGAAGCATCTACCTCCACTATGAATGGCCTGGAGGAATCTGGATGGAGAAGGACAGGGGCTGTGGTGAAGTGCTCCTTGAGGGCAGCAAAAGTGGCACCGGCAGCAGGCGTCCAGACGTAAGGACGCAGAGTGGAGGTGAGTTGAGTAAGAGGGGCAGCTATGCGGCTGTAGTTCCGAATGAAACGGCGGTAGAAATGAGCAAACCCTAGGAAACCTTGGAGCTGTCTGCGGGTCGTAGGTTGCGGCCAGTCGACAACGGCTTGGACCTTGTGGGGGTCAGGACGGATACAGCCATCCTCCACAATGAGTCCAAGGAACTCCACAGAAGGCGAGTGAAAGACGCATTTCTCAGCCTTAATGTACAGGCAATTCTCCAAGAGACGCTGGATGACCATACGGACATGCTGGATATGCTCCTCAATGCCCCACCAGGATGTCATCAAGGTAAAGGACCACGAAAACGTCTAGCATGTCCCGGAGCATGTCGTTCATGAGAGCCTGAAAGACTGAGGGGGCATTTGTGAGACCGAAGGGCATGACCAGGTATTCGTAGTGTCCACGGGGTGTCTTGAAAGCGGTCTTCCATTCATCCCCTTTACGGATACGCACAAGGTGGTATGCGTTCCTGAGATCCAACTTGGTGAAGATGGTAGCACCGACAAGGGGTTCAAAGTTGGAGCTCATGAGGGGGAGAGAATATTTGTTCTTAATGGTGATGTTGTTGAGCTGCCTGTAGTCTATGCACGGCCTCAGATCCCCACCCTTCTTCTTGATGAAGAAGAAGCCCGCTGCCACCGGGGATGTGGATGGGCGTATAAGACCCTCAGCCAGACAGCCATTAATGTAACTGTCCATAGCTGCCTTCTCAGGTAGTGAGAGGTTGTAGAGGCGACTGGCTGGAAGCGGAGCGTCAGGACGGAGCTCGATGGCACAGTCGTAGGGTCGGTGCATGCTCGCTCCTTACTGAATGCCTCACCCAGGTCGTGGTACTCAGGAGTAACCTTGGAAAGATCAGGAGCAGCAAGACTGGGTCGTTCAGGCAGAGAAGACGTCTGGGCAGACCGAAGGCAGCGTGGCAGGGAATGCTCCAGCTGAGAATGCGGCCCGAACTCCAACAGACGTGAGGGTTGTGGAGCTCCAGCCAAGGTCTGCCTAGGATGAATGGTGTATCAGGAGAGTCGATGACGTAGGGGCGGATGCTCTCTACGTGATTTCCTGAGACAGTGAGGGTGAAAGCCTCGCATTGGTGTGTGACAGGACCCATGGGGTGGCCATCCAAAGCGAACGCAGAGAGGGACTTCTCCAGAGGCACAATGGGGAGTCCTACCTCCTGGGCGTAACGTTGGTCCACGAAGCTCTCATCAGCCCCAGAGTCTATCAGGGCAGGAACGGTGAGCGTGTGCCCTGACCAGGCAAGAGTGACAATGAACCTGGACTTGCTGGAGCGGGACAGGGGGTCGGACAAGCGGCTCACTCGGAACCCTCGAGCGGGTGAGCCCTGTCTTTTGGCAGTCGGCCCGAGGAGGCTGGGGAATGCAGGATGGGGCAGGAGTCCACAGAGTGTGCTGAACCGGCACAATACATGCAGAGTCCCCGTAATCTTCGGTGGTCACGTTCAGCAGAGGTTAAGCTGGCTCGGCCCAAGTGCATAGGCTCCTCACCGGCAGATGTAGCGAGATCAGGAAGGAGAGCAGGCCGGTTAAGGCTGGCTTGAAGGCGAGGAAGACGGCCCAGCAGCAGTGCGAGACTGGTGAGCCTTCTCACGTTTGCGTTCCCGGTGACGCTCATCAAAGGAAATAGAGAGGGAGATGAGTTGGTTCAACGTGCAGGGCTTCTCTCTACCAGACAAGGCATCCTTCACGGGCTCTGCCAAGCCCCGCCGGAAAGCACTGAACAAAGCAGGCTCGTTCCACTGGCAACGAGCTGCAAGGATGCGAAACTCTGTGGCATACTCCGCCACAGAGCCAGAACCCTGCTGGAGGGTGGAAAGGACTGAGTCTGCATCCTGCCCATGGACATCATGATCGAACACAGTCCTGAACTCCTCAAAAAATGCAACATAGTCATGCATGTAATGTGCCGAGCCCTCACGACTAGCCATAACCCACCGACGAGCCTGACCTGTGATGAGATTTGCTATGTAGGCTATGCGGGCGGCGGCAGTGGGATACATGCTCAGTTGAAGTGCAAAAACATACTCACACTGCATGAGGAATTTGCGGCAGTGGGCGAAAGACCCGTCATAGATAGCTGGTGCCACCAGATGGGGCTCTCGAGTGGATGGCGTCCCGGGCTCAGGGGCCGGGTTTGGAGCAGGCCCAGACTGGGCAGAAGCAGACACGGGGGGAACCGTGGATGGAAGGAGTCGAGCACTGAGTGCAGCAACCTGGTCGGCGAGACTCTGGACCACGGCACTGAGCTGGGCCACCTGGGCTTGCTGTTGGTTGGCCTGGGACTGTTGACGAGCTATAACCCCTTGGAGATCCTCTTTAATACTAATACAGCATTAGAAGCCTCCGTTAGTAGGCGAGAGTGTTCACTCAAGACTTGTCCCTGGGCCTGAAACGTTTTCTCCATGCTGGCTGGGTCCCGATGGCCAGAGCTTACTGTTATTATATTTAGTAAGTGTGACCCAAGTGCACAGCAAGAGAGGAGGCGTTGTTCAGATGTTGTTCAGGTTTATTCACAAAAGGTAATAGGGAAAGGAGTGGGGTAGTAGAAGGTCGGTGGCTCTCCAGGTTGGCCAAACTCAGCATGGGAATCCAAACACATACATGTTGACATGTGAAGCTCTGGCGTGGAATGAAGGGCAGACTGGGTTCTTGTAGAGGCAGTGCTTGATTGCAGGATGGAAGACAGGTGCAGAGGATTGGTGCAGGAGAGCAGGTGTGCTGAGTAGAGCCATGGAGTAGTCAGTGAGGGGGGAGTGGCTAAGCAGTGCTTGCATGTGAAGGTGAGGAGGAGTGAGCCGTAACAGCTTATTCAAGTAAGAAATATTCCATGATGTGGAGTCAGTTCAAACTCAGTCATTCATTCATTTATTCCATATTCACATAGGTCATCGATTTCAATGTAATTGAACCCCAGCTATAGTGTTTTTGGTCGACCAACAGTTTTCTTAAACTTTGTTGGGCGGGAATGAGCGTTTTTAACTCAGATCTTTGCTTCCGAGGGGTTCCTGGGTTTGTGGCCAATTACATAATTATCATTTTTGGGGTCCTTGACATGAAATATTGAGCACCACTGATATAGAAACATAGGTTTTTCAGAAAACTCACATTTTAAAAATGTCGACGTCGTGCCTAAATGTGTTAACCACTCCGTGAGTGTTTTTTTCCCCAAACGGCAGTAACATTACAAAGTTACGTACAAGAAAACCATTGATTATTATGAGAAAGAAAGCACTATGGCTTGTTTCCATTGAGGTCCTTCATATTACAGTTTGACTGGTTTAAACGCGTAACCCGCGTTTTAATCAACTACCCTACGCTGCCGAGATTGTTGTATTACCTTTAGAGCATATGCTGAATTATTTGGGCTTTTAATCCGTGAAAATCCAGCGAAAAAAGGTTCCTCGGTTTGTTATGATCCGATCGCACCATCCACCATCTTGGTGAACCCGGAAGACGCACACAAGACCCGTCTCCATGAGGCGTTGTACCCCATTAATTTGCATTGGCCTCAATTTCCCAGAAGCCCTAGCAGCCCACAGCATGTGACGATTTCCGGTTTCGTCATCAAAACGAAACCATCAAGGCTCTATCTCTGCGGCAAAGACAGAGTTTCTTTTTATTTATTACAATACGGCGGATTAAACACATAAAACAAAAGGCGGGAATGTCGTATATAGCAACGACAGTAACCTGGATTAAACTATTCCTGGCAATTAAATAACGTGTTTAGTGAAGACTAGTTTCAGCACTAAACAAACACGTACGTTGAACTACTGTGATTGTTTTCTGCAAACTTTTAATAAAGTATCCAATCAATCAAAACTCACCTGCGTCCTCTCTCGAGTTGGAGATGCTAAGGTTTTCAACTGCCGGCTCTGAAAAAAAGTTTTACAAGACCTGGGGTCCGTTTATGACATTCTACCACAACACACAAACTGTATAGTGTGCCGTGCCTATGCCTCGGCCAATGTATGCATGCATGCATGTATTTCGTGTATATGTGTATATAGATTTATGTATTTAATTTTGACTGTCTTTCCGACATTTCCGGATTGTGGGTGGGGGGTGGGTGGGATAGGGGTTTGAGTTTTACTTTTTATTTTCATATTTGATATGTCTACTCTGTTCAATACTTGCCCCTGGGTTTGTCACAAACAAAAGATTTTGGAAAAAAAAATGGAAAGAAAACTCACCTGCAATATCTATTGTGTCCACTTGAGGGTGAGATGGACTCTTCTTCTTCCTGTTCCACTTCTTCATGTTCTATGCACACACACACACACACACACACACACACACAGAGAGAACAGTAATGCACAATCTATGTGTGGAGTGTGTGTGGGTGAATGTAAAGCACAATCTATGTAAAGGTGTATGAATGTGTAGCGACAAAAATAAAATCAACCAGATGTGTGAATGTGTGTGAATGGGTGAATGTAATGCACAATCTATGTAAAGCGCCTTGGGAATTAAGCTCCACCTCCGCGGAAGTGGAGCTTTTTTTCCATCCACCAGCTGTCTAAAAACCTGGTTGGGTACACTACCCAACAAGGAATGTTGGGTAGTGTAGTGTTTATCCAGGTTGAATCTATGACTATGTTGGCAGTGTGTTTTTCCAGGTTGAATCTATGGCCCAATCCACTCCCTTGCTGACTCAATGAGCCCTCACTGATTTAGCTGCGTGTTCATGTGAAGTCTGCGAGGGCTTGAGGGATGTCCCATTTGAAATCGGTAAGTCAGTGAGGGCTCAGCCCCGCCCCTTTATGTGCCCTTTGCCAAAGTCAGCGTCGATGCTGACTTTGGCAAATAAATTACCCACAGTTCATAGCGTTACCAGTGGAATGAGGAGGATCCTACGAACGTCAATCATTTAGGTATGCAAATTAGTTATGTATCGCGATTACAATGTCAACAAACACAATAGTGCTTTCTCACTGTTCTCAAAAGGAGACGGAATGGAAGGATATAGGCTATATATTTAATAACAATAATAACTAGAACTGCACTCTGCCGAGTGCATACTTGCTTGTTGCACACTAGTAGGCCATAAATGGCCTACTAGTGCGCAAGCAGAAAGTACTTTCGACCGCTGGAAAGTATCACATCTCAGTATCTCTGTGAAGGAACGTTTGAAATGTATAATCATTACGTGTAACTATTTGCTACCTAACTACTTTTTTACAGAAAAATGAATCATTGATATGTGATGAAAAAAAAAGGTATATAAACTGAATTAAAATATATTATACAGTATAATTATTTTATTACTTATTGTAAATTGTCAATTGTCATCTGATAATCTGGTCCCAGCAGATACCACATTACGTCTCTTTGAGAGCTGGGACCAGAGTACACGGTGTGTATATGTATGACTAGCTCTCAGTGATGACGTAAGAGATATGGTCATCTGTGTAGTCTGGTCCCAGCAGACCAGGCACAGATTTACAAATTACAAATCACATTACAACTACATACAGAGTATGTAGTTGTAATTTGATTAGCAGTATACTGTGGTTACTTGGTTCCAAAAAGTGAAGCCAAGTTTTTTTCAACCGTAAGTCTGTGCCTGGTTTGCTGGGACCAGTTACAACATTACGTCATCGTTGAGAACTGGGACCAGAGTACATGGTGTGTATATGACGTAATGTTGTAACTTGTAACTAGTCCCAGCAAACCAGGCATACACTTACGGTGTATGACTAGCTCTCAGTGATGACGTAAGAGAAATGGTCATCTGTATAATCTGGTCCCACCAGATACCACATTACATCATCTTTGAGAGCTGGGACCAGAGTACACGGTGTGTATATGTATGACTAGCTCTCAGTGATGACGTAAGAGATATGGTCATCTGTGTAGTCTGGTCCCAGCAGACCAGGCACAGATTTACAAATTACAAATCACATTACAACTACATACAGAGTATGTAGTTGTAATTTGATTAGCAGTATACTGTGGTTACTTGGTTCCAAAAAGTGAAGCCAAGTTTTTTTCAACCGTAGGTTTGTGCTTGGTTTGCTGGGACCAGTTACAACATTACGTCATCGTTGAGAACTGGGACCAGAGTACATGGTGTGTATATGACGTAATGTTGTAACTTGTAACTTGTAACTAGTCCCAGCAAACCAGGCACAGACTTACGGTTGAAGAAAACTTGGCTTCACTTCGAAGAGACCAAGCGAAATGATTACTTGCGCGCTCTGCTTGCGCAAGTAATAATAAGGGAAACATGATGAGAAATGACTAATGAGCAAAGTAAAATAATATGGAAATTAAATGTATAATGAATATTATGAATATTACAACTCATATCACACAGGAAAGTGTATTTATTAAACTAATAAAACGATCAGCTTAAATACTAAAATAGACATGTATAAATAGGCCAAGCATGTAGGTAGGCACTGGCTGTGAATAAGGACACTTTTTTATAAAATGATGCAGTGTCATGTGTCATGAATGGCGGACTCATCTTCAAAGTGCTGTCCCATTTCTTCCACAACAATTTGGAGCCCTTACAGCTGACGTCATTAAAGTCAATGAGGGTCCAGGGCTCAGGGCTTGAGGGAGGCAATTGGGATTGGGCCTTTAAGACTATTGGCCCCATTTTGAATGTCCGTTTTACACTGGGGTAATACATAAATTGGCCTCGCTCTGCGCACAATGGTATTATGAAAGCCTTATCGTCCCGTGTTTAACGCACACACATATGGCATATGGCGTTCCTGAATATTTTAGCATTGTGGGAGTGTCCATATGTTAATTATTTTCGCTTTGCGCAATTTGCTATTAAGCCCCTTGACCTAAAAACACTCAGCGCATAACGATTAGACGTGGGTCTGACCACCTCATAAACGCAAAAAGCAATGTTTTTTACACTTTACACTTGAGCGGCTCTGGGAGGGTTGCCAAGTCTGTTTATTATAAGCGGCTTCTTTTTCTGTAAAGTTGCTTGTAAATATTGGTAGTTGTGGTTGCTTTTCTTGTTTCTAAAGTGGTTATTTGGGCTTTTATCCTAATGTTGTTTAAACCAGTGATCCTCACACAGCACATTCCCATGTCAAGGATCCCCAGTTGAATGCATTTGCCCAACTAAGGACGGCTAATCCAAAAATGTAATTACATTTTTCCAAGATTACTTTTGAAAATAGCTAATTCATTAAAACTATGAACTCTGACTGCAGGCGGATATATAATGATCATTATAACAATGTGCAAGAAAATATTTAAAAAGATGGAAGAACTTTATATTTGTGGACAATCGAAATATGTTTTTTATTTTAATGTGGTGTCATTAAAATTAATCTGGATATGGCAGACTCACTATCTAGAAAATAAAAACATGGCACTTCATTTAAAATAGGTTACAGACCCCTGTTATATGCGCTTATTTTGGGATTATTTTTATAGACCTATTTACTTGTTTCTATGAGACATGGCAACAGCTCTTTGGATGCATCTTTTTTTTGTGAAATGTTGAGATTAGAAACGGCCATAATTCTTTCATTTCTCAATGAATGAATAAAAACATCTCCATAATCCTTGGGAAGTTTGCTTTCATACGCTGTATCACACCCGATTCAAGTCTTCTTCAATAAAATGCTACGAGCGAAGACCATATACCATCACAGGCCACAGCATTACGCACCACGCATTCAACTCATTACTCATTTCAAATATAATATAATTATAATTTAAATTAAAATATAATTTTACTGGTGTTTCTCAATATAAACAAATTATTTTGAGGCATAAAGGTGACAGCATGCAGTGCAATAGGAATAATTAACCCAAATGTGACAAAGTCATATGTCATGTCTTCTATGGTGCCAGCCTGAAGAAATGTAATATAACGATCCCCAAAGTGCGCATGTGACATCAGCTAACTGGTAAAGAAAATAGTACGGACATGTTGATTGGGTAACTCTCAAACACGCCTTAAACACTCCCATGACTAATTCAAGGCCGTTTTGCGCACTCCACCATGTACCCCTGAATGCAGCCCGCAGATCGGGGCGGGGCTTCTCCTAGGAGGAGTGGGCGGGGTTATGGAGGAGGAGTGGGTGGGGTTTGAGAGGAGTGGGTGGGGTTACCCCCTATGGTTACACCCAGCCCCTTGAGTGAAGGGTACAATACTTATTAATTATCAATGTTTATATGTTAAATACCGAAATTAAACTAAAAAATAATTATGTATAAATTAGCCTATATTTTATTTAAGACATAGTAAAAATTGCTAATGGCTACTACTGATTAAAATTCTTAGTAATAATGAATGTTTATAGTTTAATATAATATAATAATACCGAAATTCTTTATAGGCCTAAATGGTAAATGGTGCATTTATATAGCATTTATATAAATAAATCTAAATCTATCTAATCTAAATCCTGATATAAAAAGCTTGTTTCATGGTAGGCCTACAATGTCTTATAACTCAGCATGATATAACGTAATAATGGAAAATACCATACAGATTATGACATCAATAGTCCAATAATAATAATAATACTACTACTACTACTACTACTACTACTACTAATAATAATAATAATAAAGTTGTGCAATTGCTATAGTCTGGCAATGCAGATTATTGCCCACTCACAATATGTTGCATATTGAGATAAACACGCACGCGCGCGCACACACACACACACACACACACACACACACACACACACACACACACACACACACGCTGTGCCTATTGTAGAGCAGCTGTAATCAAGGTGAGTTACTGTACCAGTGCCAGTGTCTGTTTACTATGACAAATGAAACACTAGTCTGTCTGTATACACTATGTACACTAATGTTTTTAATGCGACTGTACATTTTTTTATTGTGTTGTGTTATGAATACAAGGGACCTCAGACATCTTGGCACCTGTTTTGGGATGACTGGATCCTTGATGAGTACCTTCTAATTCTAATCTTCAATATGATTTAATTTATAGCACTCTGAGAGTCCCTGTGAGTGACAAGTGCAATACAAATAGAATATGAACAACAAATTACCTCTTATAGTGACTTATTATGTACTCACTGTATAATGGATTTTAATGCATTTTAAGAGTGACTATAAAGCATTATAAAATGATTGCAATGACTTACAACTATGATATTTAACATAGATAGAAACTGTCATTATACAATGGTTTGTGTTATGAGTGTGTAGAACTGTGTTATATGCATTTCATGATGCATTTATACTTGGCCTTATAATGATTTATAACACATTGGCTGGATGGCAACCACAAGGTTCCCAGTTCAAACCCGGGCTAGAGTTAGTGTCGAAGTGTCCTTGAGCAAGACACTGAAACGTTGGTGCCTTGCAGTTTAATTCCTCATGTGTAAATGGGTGAATGTAATGCACAATCTATGTAAAGAGCCTTGGATAAAGGCGTTCTATAATTGCACCATTTTACCTCCTCATAGATGATTCAGGACAGTGATTTTTCATATAGAAATCACATTTATTATTGAGGGTTAAATGCCTTGCTCATGGGAACCTATTTGGTAATTGTTGAGGGAGTGTACGGCATTTCTCATTTACCTTCCTAACCAGGACTTTCCCAGCCAGGACTTTCCCAGCCAGTATGGGTTTTGAACCACAGACCTTCCCCAACTTGGTGTCACTTATGGTATATCATGTCACTAGATCTCCAAGCCCACAGCACATTTTTCACATATTCTTAGATGTAACAAATACAGTATAGGCCCTTTATACATTGTAATGAAATGTATCAGGCCTGTCTGCCTGATAAAGTAAAACGCATATCCATTATATTACATTCCATTGAATTCAGATCAGTTAACACTATAGGGTAACATTAGGGTCATTGCAACCGAAGGTTGCTGTTAGGAATCTGTTAGGAACCTGATGTCATAGTAAATGCGACAGGAGGCCCCTGATGTCATCCCTTAGATCTGTCAGAACATGTTCTGACATATATCCATATGTTGATCCTTCCCCATCCATCCCTTCCTCTTTGATGTCTCCCTTTTGACTTATACCTGTCCATTCAAATTACAAACTCTATAGACGGGCCTGCCCCAACGTTAGTAGTGCAGCCGCACCCGGCAGCCGGTGAAAACTAAGGTTCTAAACAGGCCCGAAAATGAAGGCCCGGCCCTACCTGGGCCCTCATTAAACCCTGTACACTCAAGAGAATGTCCCCACTACCGATCTCCATATACTGTATGGAGCTCACTTGTTCTGACATCCCATATGTTGATCTGACCACATCAAACCCTTTACACTCAAAGCTATAGACATACAAAGCTATTGGATATACTGTGATATCCCACTAATGGATGCTAACAGAAGTAAGCAAACAGAGAAGTGGACCCTCTTAACTCTCAACTGTTTGTTTTCACAAGCTCTTTACAGGTGTACTTTCATAAGCTTTTGTCAAACACATGTACAGTAATTAACAACTGGCAAGCACAGCAGAACAGAAAGTAGGCTGATGTCGACTAAAATGTTATTATTTTCGCGACTGTGGCTCAGGAGGTAGAGCAGGTCGTCCAATGATCCATGGGTCGGCGGTTCGAATCCCGGCTCCTCCTGTCTACATGTCTTGGGCAAGACACTGAACCCCAAATTGCTCCCGATGTGCTGGTTGGTACCTTGCATGGCTTCCGTCGCAATCGGTGTATGAATGTGTGAATGTAATGCACAATCTGTGTAAAGCACCTTGGATGAAGGCGCTATATAAATGCACCATTTACCATTTACACAATATGTACAGTTTAAAGTGTCTCAATGTCTCAATCCCAATGTCTATGGAATTTGTTCTTATGGATCCAAATTTGCTAAGCAAGCTCAGCTGTTTTGGTGTAGAAGAATCATCAATCAAGAAGGTCATAACATCTAGATAGAATATTGCCATCGATAAGTGCATATTTATAATAAACAGTATGAGTAGATGCGTTTTACTTTATCAGGCAGACGGGCCTGATACATTTCATTACAATGTATAAAGGGCCTATACTGTATTTGTTAAATCTAAGAATATGTGAAAAATGTGCTGTGGGCTTGGAGATCTAGTGACATGATGATATACCATAAGTGACACCAAGTTGGGGAAGGTCTGTGGTTCAAAACCCATACTGGCTGGGAAAGTCCTGGCTGGGAAAGTCCTGGTTAGGAAGGTAAATGAGAAATGCCGTACACTCCCTCAGCAATTACCAAATAGGTTCCCTTGAGCAAGGCATTTAACCCTCAATAATAAATGTGATTTCTATATGAAAAATCACTGTCCTGAATCATCTATGAGGAGGTAAAATGGTGCAATTATAGAACGCCTTTATCCAAGGCTCTTTACATAGATTGTGCATTACATTCACCCATTTACACATGAGGAATTAAACTGCAAGGCACCAACGTTTCAGTGTCTTGCTCAAGGACACTTCGACACTAACTCTAGCCCGGGTTTGAACTGGGAACCTTGTGGTTGCCATCCAGCCAATGTGTTATAAATCATTATAAGGCCAAGTATAAATGCATCATGAAATGCATATAACACAGTTCTACACACTCATAACACAAACCATTGTATAATGACAGTTTCTATCTATGTTAAATGTCATAGTTGTAAGTCATTGCAATCATTTTATAATGCTTTATAGTCACTCTTAAAATGCATTAAAATCCATTATACAGTGAGTACATAATAAGTCACTATAAGAGGTAATTTGTTGTTCATATTTTTTTGTATTGCACTTGTCACTCACAGGGACTCTCAGAGTGCTATAAATTAAATCATATTGAAGATTAGAATTAGAAGGTACTCATCAAGGATCCAGTCATCCCAAAACAGGTGCCAAGATGTCTGAGGTCCCTTGTATTCATAACACAACACAATAAAAAAATGTACAGTCGCATTAAAAACATTAGTGTACATAGTGTATACAGACAGACTGTAGTGTTTCATTTGTCATAGTAAACAGACACTGGCACTGGTACAGTAACTCACCTTGATTACAGCTGCTCTACAATAGGCACAGCTTGTGTGTGTGTGTGTGTGTGTGTGTGTGTGTGTGTGTGCGCGCGTGTGCGTGCGTGCGTGCTTGTTTATCTCAATATGCAACATATTGTGAGTGGGCAATAATCTGGTTGCCAGACTATAGCAATTGCACAACTTTATTATTATTATTATTATTATTATTATTAGTAGTAGTAGTAGTATTAGTATTATTATTATTGGACTATTGATGTCATAATCTGTATGGAATTTTCCATTATTACGTTATATCATGCTGATTCCATTGTTATAAGACATTGTAGGCCTACCATGAAACAAGCTTTTTATATCAGGATTTAGATTAGATAGATTTAGATTTATTTTGATAAAGGTACTATATAAATGCACCATTTACCATTTAGGCCTATAGAGAATTCCGGTATTATTATATTATATTAAACTATAAACATTCATTATTACTAAGAATTGTAATCAGTAGTAGCCTATGATTTTTTGATTAGCGATTTTTACTATGTCTTAAATAAAATATAGGCTAATTTATACATAATTATTTTTAGTTTAATTTCGGTATTTAACTTATAAACATTGATATTAATAAGTATTGTACCCTTCACTCAAGGGGCTGGGTGTAACCATAGGGGGTAACCCCACCCACTCCTCCATAACCCCGCCCACTCCTCCTAGGAGAAGCCCCGCCCCGATATGCGGGCTGCAGTCAGGGGATTCTCCACTCCACGGGGTGTCGAAAGCGCTTCTTAACATGCTTAAAATTGTTATATGACTTACCACACGCCCCCAGCTCATAAAACTGTAATCTTATATGTCATATTATTGGAAGTGGTTAATGGGGCCCTAGGTTGGCAGTGTGTTTTTTCAGGTTCAATCTACGACTTAAATAAAGGAGTTTTGGTCCATTTGCTTCTGCTGTGACTTTATTGAAGTAAACACACCCCCGAACTGACCAAACAATGTGAAAAGGCATTTTGTATTTTTACACCCCAAAAAGTTCATTTTTTAAACAGTCAGACCTTCATTGAGAAATCTGTGATTTTCTGAGTGTCTGAATGGGCGTGTCTGAATGGGTCCTCTCAGATTCTCTCCAAATATGACGTCAGATTCGGAGACCAATTTGAATAGTCCGTCCCACCTTTAACTTTGCCTCCACCCACCCTTTAAGTCAGGGGTGTCGAACACAACTTGGGGCGAGGGCCGCATTGGTCAAAAGGTCACTTGATGGGGGCCACAACCAGTTGCGCACGCACGCTCGATGTCTCAGTCAGTCACTGCTATAATCTATCTATCTATCTATCTATCTGTCTATGTATGCTCAGACCCAGCCAGCCACACACATAGCTCTGTAAGGGAGTGGTTGCACCACTCCAAAAATCTTCAAAAAACTGAAGAGGCTACTGGAGATTGGAGAACCTGATTTGGAAATGATCTGATGCAGGACAATGTCACTATGACAGAAATAGAAGATGGGTCTGGCCACATTCATTCACCCCATAATCTCAGTGGAAATTGGGGAATATGTTGACAATAGTCGACAGCTCTGCCGATTAATAATCGATTCATTGAACCCACCCCCCATATTAATCAATATCAGATACAACTTATAAGATTTTATATTATGCACATCCCATGGTCACATAACCATTATATGTTGAGTTCTTCTCAGTTCTCATTGTATGCTAGTTACTGCCATTCAGGATGGAAAATGATATCCATTTGGATTAGGGGAGAAGTAGTTTCATAAGGGGCTGGTATGAAGTACTTGATATAAAGAGAACATGTTCAGTTCACTAGTCTACACTCTTCTCTACACCTGCCTTCATTTCATCTGATTGTCTGTCTGGCAGGTCTGATGAAGGTACATGTTCAATATATCATGCAGCCTTACTTATTAGCCTATAGTTTAGCTATAAAAAAAACAAACATATATATATATTTTTTTCTTTGCTTGAGGCATGCGGCCCGCAAATCACCAGTTTGACACCCCTGCTTTAAGTCATTGGTCGCTCGACCACCGTTGTTTTTGGTCGCACTCGCAGTGTCTGTTGTTTTAGACTGTTGAATAACTCTACAAGTTTAGGACGAGGACATTAGAACAAGTGGATTAGGCGAGTAAATCTATGAAAAAAAAGCACCTTACCCCCAAAAAATTGCAACAAAAGGTTTCTCAACTGTTTTTTGTAGTATTAGTTGTCCCTAATAACATACTAAAAGTTTACCAAAGTTTGACCACCCGAAAGGTGTTATTTTCAAGATGGCCTAAAAACCATTAAAATAGCCTAACTCCTTCATTATTCATCCTAGACAAGTACTTTTTGTGTCTAACCCTATGTTTTTGGGGTCTAGGAGTCCATTAAATTGCAGAGATACAATTACATAATTGTGAAATCCAATATTGTGTTTGTGACTCTGTTAAAACCCTCTGAAATAGTCACCAGTTTCAAGTTAACTAAACTAAATATTTAATAAATGTCTGAATATTTATATATTTTTTGGAATAAGGTTTCAACATATCCTGAAAACACAACAAAACTAATAGTCACAAGCACATTTCTCTCTCTCTCTCTCTCTCTCTCTCTCTCTCTCTCTCTCAGCACACGCAAGCAATTATATCTACAGTATAGCCTATATAAAAATTGTAGAATCCATGTTTTCCAAAACGTTTTGTTATTCAAATGCAATCTAGTTGATTGCTGTGCTGTGATATCAATCAGACGGCAAACGATCATTGAGGTTAGCTCTGACTCGTACATTATGTGAGATCACAAATAAAAGGCCTTTGTCTGTCTGTCTGTCTGTCTATCTGTCGGCATCTGATCTACAAGCTCACGCATCACAGCGGACAGCGGTTGATTATCGCTGAGCCGCAGCGGGTCTATATCCCCCCCCCCCTCCTGCAGAAGTCATATAGCTTGCCATAATTCTTAGGAACTCTACTTTCAATTGGTGTTGTCAGCCAAGACTGTATTGTCTTCCAATCTATAGTCACATTACACACAGGTACACACAGAGGCTGCTGCGTCTTCCTGTCCTGTCATTACAAGGAGAGAGAGAGAGAGAGAGAGAGAGAGAGAGAGCTTAGATTAGATATAGGCTATATTAAAGGCCTTTTATATGTGATCTCACATAATGTGCGAGTCAGAACTAACGTTACTCAATGATCATTTGCCGTCTGATTGATATCACAGCACAGCGTGTGCAGCGAGAGAGAGAGAGAGAGAGAGAGAGAGAATGTAAGTGAATGTTAGTCAATAAAATTACAGACGTAACGCGAGAAAGACATGGCTGTAGATTGCAGTAGCCTACCCGTTTTGACTATAGCTGCAGCACTGCAAATGCCTTCCATGTCAATGATGTCATGGAAGTTACCTCTTCCAGGAGGGGGGGGGGGGCTACCGGTATGCGCTCATCTCATGCAAAACACGATTTAAATGGCTTAAGCATCTAACTTGCAACATTGTTTTTTATTGCACAATTTGAATTGCTTGCACACTACCAATTTCATATGACATGCCATTACAAAATATATTTTTTTCACGTGTATTATTAGTTTTATACATTTTAGGAGTGAAAGCATAAGATGCCTGTGACATGCATGTCAGCAATTCAGACAATGCTGCTCCGCTTGTGTACGACAGAAAAACAAGGTTTTGCGGAAATGGTAAATGCCGAAAATTGCGGTAATTCCGGCGTGCACGCATATTTTGGCGTACGCCGAGTTGATAAATGAGGGCCTATATTTGTAGGCTATCGTCTAAATGTTATGATGCATTGAACATGGTGGATCCTATTGTAAACGAGTGTAATGCTTTATGGAGTCGTCCACAGTTAACCGTTTTTGTATTGAGTTGTACTTGAAATGTACTGTAATTCTCCAATCTGTTAATAAATACTTCAATCAATCAATCATGGGCTTATACCTGTTGTTGTTCTGTAGCTGTCTATACAGGTCTGTAGTGGCTCAATGCTTGGCTGACTTTGAAATTTGAATGGCCAAATTGTGTCTCTGGACTCAGCTGGAAACAGAACCTGTATTCTCAGTTGAGATTCTGGTTGGTTTACGTTACTGCCAAGCGGCCCAGGCTGCATTCAGCAGTGTCGCATTTAGTGGAGCTTAAACCCCAGGGCCCTTCAGCTTGCAGGGCCCTCCCCGTGCAGGACTATTTCAAATAGTCCTGCACTCTGAGTTAAATTAACATATGATTTTACAATATAAATTGGGGTCCCAGAGATAGAAATACGATTAAATGGGGATCTGTAGACATAGGCCTCTTTTCCACTATGGGGTGGAACAAGAACCAGAACTAGAACTTTCCAGATCCCAGAACTACCAGGAACCTGTGAAGTTCCAGAACCAAGTTCTGCTTCTGTTTCCATTGTTTCCAAGAACCTGATAAGTCTGCCCCCCCCCCCCCCCCCCCAACATCCCTATTCCCCCACTGCTGAGTAGCTCGGCCGGCACGGACCCCCCCTTGGCACGTCTGGGGGGGTCCCGCAATACAGAGATATTCATGTTTAAATAATGAATGGTTGTTATTCAACAGTGGTGGAAAGTATAGCTATAGTATTGTACTTAAATACATTTCGGCCATTTGAAAATAGACAATCTACAAGCTCGATGAGAGTAGACACATGTGAGCTTGTAGATTGTCTATTTTCAAATTTATTTGCTTTATTGTACTTTTCTAAACCAATAATATGAACATTTCCTTTCCATGTGGGGAGTGGGAAAACAGTAAAACACCCGTTTTAAATGCATCAGACCAGTTGTTCTTCAACCTTTACTTGTCTAGAATATTTTTGCTTAAACTGCAAGAGAAAATAATATCTCGTAAAGCTCATATGATGCTAAATGATAACCCACCTTTTTAATATAGCATTTAACATGAGTGTGGGTTGCAATTATAGTGTCAGTCTCTTGAGCAGATTGAGCAAATTGTGCCATAACATCCAGTCCAGTTGTAATGTCAATATCAAGAAATGCGCAAATACAAATAATTTAACCGTTGTGCTAGTTGAATTTAATTCTTCCAATGTGTAGTATTGTGTACAGCACATTTCTAGTAATGATATGCCTAATGCCTTGCCCGAGTGTAAAACAATAGACTCTCCAGTAGCATTAGCCTCATAATACTGTGCTTCTGTTCTCACAATTTAGAATAGATCATGGCTCTCTCGCACGCGCGCACACACACACACACACACACACACACACACACACACACACACACACACACACACACGCACACACACACACACACACACACACACACACACCCCTCTCTGCAGTTAGCCTATATGTTAGCTGTAGAACAACAACTGCAAGCAAACAACTCGTGCGCTAGCCTTCTCCTCGCTCCGGTCTCCTCCGTGTTGTCACCTCAGCTCAACCAATCGAGAGCAGCAGCGCTGCTGGCCCCGGACAACACAGGAACCCCCAGCTATAGTGTTTTTGGTCGACCAACAGTTTTCTTAAGCCTTTTTTGGGGCGGGAACCCCTTTTGGTGTTTTAAACATCATGTTATAATTTAGCTATTGAAAAATAGCAGATATACAAGCTCATTTAATTTGTACTTTTACTCCACTACGATCATTTGAAAACTTTAGTTACTAGTTACTTTGGCGATTTTAATTTTGATTAGAAAACCACTTTAACCCTATATTGACCATTTGAAAATAGCCGATCTACAAGCTCACAATGCGTCACAACGCAAATACATGTTAGAATCAAAGGTTTTAAGTAATAAGGCACTAACCCCCATACTCACAAAATACTCAACAGCTTCACATGCTAAACATTAGATTATCATTTTAAATCCAAAACACAACCCTGACACATGCACTAAACCAGTAGTCTCCTTGAGGGAGTTCCAGGGGGTCCCCAGCTAGATGATAGTTTGGAACCAAATGGACCCTTATGGGTCTGTAACTCTGAGTGTACAAATGGGGGGGGGGGGGTAAATTTGGTTCCATTTGTAGGCCTACACTCTGAGTTAAATTAACATATGATTTTACAATATAAATTGGGGTCCCAGAGATAGAAATGCGATTAAATGGGGATCTGTAGACTAATATGCATGTCAAACTGGGGGTCCTTGAAATTAAACGGGTTGAGAATCTCTGCTAAGAAAAATCTTCTCTTATGGGGGTCTCTGGCATATCTTTTTAAACGGGGGTCCGCGGGATAATTAGTGTCAATTTGGGGGTCCTTGACGTGAAAAGGTTTAGGAAACCACTGCACTAAAGTAAACCCCTTATCCCTAAACGTATTTGCCATTTTTGTACCATTTTTAAACATTTAAAAATAGTTCAACTAGCTGATCTACATCGACGCATTGTGAGCTTGTAGATCGGCTATTTTAAAACGTTTTTCTTTTTTCTTTTTTTTTAAATGGTAAAAAAAAAGGCAAATAAGTTTAGGGATAAGGGGTAAGGGCACAAGGGCGCAAGATATAGCCCATAAACTCTATAGCCAAATTACAATGGGCCAAATCTCGGCCACTCGATCAATTACGGTGAAGTTGGTGACCTGCCAGAATATGTGACCACCTTGTTGTCTTCACACAACTGGCATGTATACTTGGCTTAAATATCGCTAGGTTGAACTCCACGGTTTACATTCGTTCGGACACTCACATTATGCGATTGTCTACACACGATTGTCACATATGCTAATAAGGTATCATATCTGCCTCGCTTTCGGGTTCTTGGAAACGCCCCCCAGTCACTGCGTTAGTTTTACTGAGGTTAGGTTTAGGTATACTTTACTGAGGTTAGGTTTAGGTATAGTTTTACTGAGGTTAGGGTTAGGTTGCGCTGTTTGCTTGAAGATCTGTCCGTGCAGAGAACCTCCTATCAAAATTAACTACTCTACAAGCTCATCGCGCTGTTGTATAGAATTTAAATCCTCTGTGCCGGCTATGATGACGTATTTCGAGATTTCCTGTTGCCTTATATGGTGTAGAATGGGCGTGGATTTTCCTACTAACCAGGCGACACCAGGCAAGTGGCTTGGGAAAAATGCGAAAAGGATACACGCAGCGATCCGCACAAATGAAGTGATTACACCAGCTTCTCTGAATAACACGTCCTCTCAACGTAGCTTGATCGGACGGATAAAAACGATATCTGTTTACGCCACCGTTACACAATGATTCCTACAGAATATTCTGTCTGTCTGTCTGTCTGTCTGTCTGTCTGTCTGTGCGTGCCGTCACGCACAGACAGACAGACAGACAGACTTGTAAACATTTTGCAGTTATATCAGTGCGCTCAGCGCTGTGCCTCCATGCCCAAAAGAACAGTGCGTGGCTGCGTGTGTAGAGAGAGAGAGAGAGAGAGAGAGAGAGAGGGGAGGGGGAGAGGGGGGGGTCCAGTCCCAGACGGCACGACACATGCACGTTATGAGTATACATTTATCACCATAGATTTCACTGTGTATGCTAGTTTATGAATGGAACACATTAATAAAGGTCCCCCCTGCCGCGTTTCCAATTGCTGCGGATGACAGTGTGAAGGCAAACCGCAGAAAATTAAATATGCTAGAATGCCAATTTCTCCACCCATTCGCATCGAGTCTACCGAAGTATTAGGTGAGATAGCCCTAGAAGGCTCTTGTTGTTTCATACAGTATGTACAGTATTTCACATACAAGAGCCATAGAACGGTCGTACTTACTTTCTATTCGGACGTAAGATTGGCAGCCTAAATGTGATGCTCCGTTTGTACTCACCCTAAATAATTCCAAAGACGTGGAGTGAAATATGGTCCTCTAGTTTTATATGCATGTGAAAGTTCTGGCACAAAACGTGTATTTAGTCAATTATCTCCACTTTTTCAAGTGATGCACACGGACGTCTTTCTCTCCGGGCAAAGGGGCCCGGAATGATCGATGAACTGATTTTACAAATACGTCCTGTTTACCGCAGATGTCATCACCAATTGACCAGGGAACCTCAAAAGTTTGGGTCACACAATTGGCAGGTGCCTTGTGATAGGTGCTGGGTAATTAATCACACCACCTGCCAATTGTGTGACCCAAACATTTGTGTTTCCCTGGTCAATTGGTGATGACGTCTGCGGTAAACAGGACGTATTCGTAGAGAAAGACGCCCGTGTGCATCTCTTGAAAAAGTGGAGATAATTGACAAAAAGACACGTTTTGTGCCAGAACTTTCACATGGATATAAAACTAGAGGACCATATTTCACTCCACGTCTTTGGAATTATTTAATGGGTGAGTACAAACGGAGCATTTATCACATTTACACCGCCAATTTAGAACCCGAACAGAAGTTAAGCAGACCGTTCTATGCCTCTGATACATGAAAATTGACGAAGTTAATTAAATGGTCACAGGCTTTCTAGGTCTATACAGTAGGTGAGAATGTGACCTCAGACTGCCTCCCTGCGCAGCCTAAACCTTATGTGGTACTAGTGGTAGGCTATAGTGGTGGTGGGCTCAGGCTGGCTGGGTTAGCCTACCTATAGATGCGGATGCGGTCCCCACTTGCCCTGGCTCGGCAGTCACATGTATTGGCATTCGAGCACGTCGGGTTTATCCTTAATTAAAAGCACGAGACGTAACGCGAGAAAGACATGGCTGTACCCAGCTAACATTTCCCCGCTAGCTACCGCCTCCCGCTGTCGCCTTCACAGCGCAGCACGCCCGGGCTGACTTGGACTTCCCCCCGCTGTCCCCGCGTCATACGATCGATCTCAGTTACTTTTTAATGCCTCGTGAATTTACAGCGATTTACAGCCCCTCCTCACGCTGACGTAAGGCTTGCCTCCCCCGCCCGACTCTCTCTCTCTCAGACGAGGATGTGCATTATTATGTATAAATATTTTTTTTTAACTATTATTGAATATAATTAAGTGGATTCTTCTTCTACTTCTTATTCTTGTGGCTATATTTATTATTATTATTATTATTATTGTTGTACCTTTAGTTCAGGCTAGCCTGGGGCCGAGGCTTTACCCGGCATGCATTGCAGTGTTGTTGTTTTTGTTGACTGGTGAATGAATCGACGGCAGACGGCAGAAGACAAGACTGACCAACAAATGCTTATATTAGTTATTATTACACAGTTTTTCTCCGGAGAAATTCAGTTGAAAGGTCAGTGTATTTTTATATCTGATATATACTGTGTGTAGTGTAATTTCACGTGTTAGAATCGTTTCGTTTCCTAACGCTAGCAGAGGGAATAGATTACCGGTGTATCCGATCCGGTAGCTATAGCTAGCTAGCTAGCTAATCTATTGTCTGGACGGGGGTTATAGCAAACGTATAATTCATGCTATTTTAACAGGCTTAAAAACAGCTCCATTGGAAAGAAAGCGAAAGCTGTTGCAGCTTAAGCGTTATGGACGGTGTTTTATATTATTTCATTTCACAGACAAACAAGATGACGTTCCAAGACCCAGACTGTGGAGCCTGGGGAAACAAAGCATCCTCATCAGAAGTAAAATGGTTTAGTAGCGAACAATAATAATGTATCATGATGTTCTTTTCTAACGTCTTCTTATGTTGATAAAAGTCCACAATTATTCGAATTGGATAAGATTTGATACGTTGCTTGTGTATAGGCTACATAAACAGCATTTTTGCTGTAAATCACATTTTTTGTCATTCTTTGTTCAAGAACTTGCACCATGAAACGCATTTTCTAAAGTAAGTATAGGCCTACTGTGATGACTGTGGACTTAAATATCAATGCTAATTTTAATCTTTATTAAACTGCCCTGTCTCTGCTCTGTCTGAACAGTTATTTGGTGGGAACCACTGAATTAAGTAATTACTTTTTGAAACAACTGAACGTTTTTTACTGAAAACAAATTTCAATTTTGTATCTTTGTCTTTGTCTAAACTTCTCAGGACTGGAACCCTGCGTTCTCTACCACCCTGACATCATGGCAACAACAACAACAGCAGCTACATAACAAGGTTAAGCCATATATTTTGTGTAACGTCTGTATATATTGGCCTTTGGATCCTGCTGAAAATAGCCGATCTACAAGCTCTCTTGCCTCAAGTTTGAAATGTGTACCATTGTTAATTTGTTACCATCATGACATTTTAAATGACTGAGGTGTAGAAGGTGGTAGGTAGGCCTATTTCAGAATGCCTGAATTTACACTTGGTTGCATGGTGAAAATAGTCGATCTACAAGCTCACGTGTTGTGAGCCCTATACAAATGCAATCCATATCAATTTTGTATTTGATTTTGTTCAAATTACAGATGAGGAGGTCACGTGGAGATGATGGTGATGGATAAATAAAATGGATAATAATAATGGTAAGAACATTTTCACATTTTGTCACATGTCACATTTTAGCACAGGAATAGAAATGAGAAAATGGCTGGGTTTTACCCACAGGGCAACTGTTAAGTCATGGATCACAAGCCAGAGAAATGATTAAGGTGAAAATAATTTATTTAATTAATTCTGTGATTTCAGACGAGCTTTCGCTGGAGGAAGACCTATCGACTTCAAATGCAACCTCTGCTCTACCACCAGTCGGGTTTCCCTGACCCTCTACTATATGCAACATCCAGACCTCAAGGAACGCACCCAGCTTTCCGTGCTCGGACATACAGACACGGGGACATACACACATTGCTACGCTCAGAAACTCCTGACTCCACTCAGAAGAGAATTGGTGTTTTAAAGACTTAAGCACTTAAACTTGAGAACTGATATGTCTTCTAAATCCTCACAGATTTTAATTAAAACGTTTGCAGCAAAAGAATATATATTTACAGATTTGTGACACATTTTCACGATGTTTCAAAATTAGCAAACTCGTTTTCAACAGCTTACAGCTTTTTAAATAATGGTTAAAGTGGCTAAAACCACTGGATCTTGGACTTCAGTGACAGGGACCTGGGGTCTGAGAGCCGGAGACGTTGGACAGGGTGCATTTGGGAACTTCTGCTGGCGGCCACCACCAGTCAGGCTTCATAAAGGAAGGAAACGGACAGGCATGGCAGGCAGCTCATCAAACGGTGGTCCGTGGCTCAAATGCTGAATAACTTTGGCATGAAAAGGGTTCAAACCCACCGCTATAGGGTTTTCCAAATGGACTCTTGAATGTATGCTGCACTATTTCTTGCTCAAAAGGTGAATCTCGATTGTGTGTTCTGTTTATTGCTGTGTAACTGTTTTTGCAACATTACTGGGCCTACATAACTAACTCCACACAGAATAGACTTGGTGTTTTATAGAAATTAAACTTGAGAACTGATTCCACAAAATGTCTTCTAAATCCTTGCAGTTTTTAGTTAAAACGTTCACTGTGTTTGGGCCACATTTTCACGATTTTTCAAAAATAGCAAATCTACAAGCTCGTGAGCCAACAATGATGGTTAAAGTGTTTGAATGGTATGACTGTTTTCTTGTATTCTAAACTTGGTTGTTTACATATTTTTTCTATGTGCCTAAATTATTTCATTGTAACCTTTTTTTTTCCTAATAAAGAAACAAAATTAAGTATACATTTGCTGCTTTATTATGTTTCTATAAATATGTGGGAGGGAGGTGAGCATGGGGGAGGAGGGGTGCGGGTTCGCAATATATATGGGGGGGGGGGGGTGGTGTCATAAGACGGCTCCACGCTGTCCTGCTGCTGCCTTCGGTAGCTGACGTTCGAGTCGCGGCAGAGAAGCGGGGCGCCGGCTACACGCGCGTCGGCGCGCACGGCACACGCTGATCAAGAACGACGCGGCCACATCGTGCGACGCGCCCGGCGGAGGACACGATCGGCGGCGCGCGGCGACCGCCTCCCGCAGGCGGCGCGCCATGACTTGCTAGCTGGGTAGATTGCAGTAGCCTACCCGTTTTGACTATAGCTGCAGCACTGCAAATGCCTTCCATGTCAATGATGTCATGGAAGTTAACTCTTCCAGGAGGGGAGGGGGGGGGGGGGGGGGGGCTACCGGTATAGAGATGGATTTTGATACAAAATACAAATACTGGGTCAAAAAAATTATCTAAATACAAAATACAAATACTGGTCTGAGAAATGTATTTGAGATACAAATACGTATTTTGTATTTTGAAAATACATTTTCATGAACATGTGTCTAATGATAAGTAAATTCATAATTGATTGCCAAATATTAAATTAATGACCTGTCAGAATGTCTAATACATTGACGATTATTAAGAAGAACTTGAAGATATGAGCCTTGTGAGGTTAGTCTCCAACAACTGAATAGGCCCGCCCTACTCTGCCTCTCATTTGTGGTTCAATTTGACTGTGTAAATTTGATTGTTTGATTGAAATATGTATTAACAGTTTGTAGAATTACAGTACATTTCAAGCAAAAAATCAATACAAAGACGGTTAACTGTGAGTGGACGACCCAATTTAAGCATTACACTTGTTTACAACAGGGTCCAACGCATGTTCAATTCATCAAAACATTTAGAGACGTACAAATAGACACTTCTATGTAGTTAAAGAACAGCACAGGAATTCATCATAAAGGAAGCAAAAAGGGAAAAGAAACATATACAGTGAGGGAAAAAAGGGGGGGTGGTCGGGGGGGGGGGGGGGGGGGATTCAGATTTTCCGGGGGCCAGTTTCGAATTGCAGCCGTCCGTAGGTGCCCTTTGAGAGCGGTTCTGAAGGAGTCAAGGGATTCATATGTCTTAATGACTGTTGGTAGGGCGTTCCACATTTTGGTGGCATAGGAGCAAAAATAATTTAGTCCCTTGTTTGTGCCGAATCTGGGTTGCACATGGTTTGTTGCACTCCCTCTAGTGTTGTGGGTGTGTACTTCGTTTACATTAAGGAAGTATTTAGACAGGTACATGGGTATCTTGGTGGTGTATTGAATCTTGTGGACCAGACCCATTGCAAGATGCTGTACTCTGTCGTCGACCCTAAGCCATCCCAGCCTGTCAAAGTGGGCAGGGGTGAGGTGGGTTCGGGGGGTGAGGCCAAGTAGGAGCCTGACCAGTTTGTTTTGGGAGGTCTGGAGCCTTGTTTTAAGGGCCTTTGAGGTGCTGTGGTACCAAGAGGTGCATGCATAGTGATAAAATGGCCACCAACATAATCAAAAAAGTCAATCAAAGAACAAGATTCCTTTACAGGATCTCCTCACTGGTCAACAAAATCACCTTGAAGACCTTAACAGGAGCCCTCGTACAAGGTTTCTTTGACGCACCTCTTGGTACCACAGCACCTCAAAGGCCCTTAAAACAAGGTCCTAGACCTCCCAAAACAAACTGGTCAGGCTCCTACTTGGCCTCACCCCCCGAACCCACCTCACCCCTGCCCACTTTGACAGGCTGGGATGGCTTAGGGTCGACCACAGAGTACAGCATCTTGCAATGGGTCTGGTCCACAAGATTCGATACACCACCAAGATACCCATGTACCTGTCTAAATACTTCCTTAATGTAAACGAAGTCCACACCCATAACACCAGAGGGAGTGCAACAAACCATGTGCAACCCAGATTCGGCACAAACAAGGGACTAAATTATTTCTGCTCCTATGCCACCAACATGTGGAACGCCCTACCAACAGTCATTAAGACATGTGAATCCCTTGACTCCTTCAGAACCGCTCTCAAAGGGCACCTAGGGACAGCTGCAATTCGAAACTGGCCCCCATAAAATCTGAATCCCCACCCCACCGCCCCCCCCCCCCTTTTTTCCCCTCACTGTATGTTTCTTTTCCCTTTTTGCTTCCTTTATGATGAATTCCTGTTCTGTTCTTTAACTAATAGAAGTGTCTATTTGTACGTCTCTAAATGTTTTGATGAATTGAACATGGTGGACCCTGTATAAACAAGTGTAATGATTAATTGGGTCGTCTACTCATAGTTAACAGTCTTTGTATTGAGTTTGTGCTTGAAATGTACTGTAATTCTGCAAACTGTTAATACATATTTCAATCAATCAATCTGATTGATTAATCATAAGGCGGAATAGAAGTGACATCACACATTGTGTTGTGTGTATGGGTGGGTGCGTGTGTTTTTCCCCTACAGTTTAAACCTGAGGCAGTGTAAATGTTTAACATTTGTCCATTTGAGAATAAAATGACATTAAAACAAAAAAAGTATTTTATGTATTTGAAATACAGAAAATACTCAATCTGAAAGTATTTAGATACAAAATACATCTCATTTCTTCCATCCCAGCGAAATACAAATTACAAAATACAAAAAAGTATTTAAAATACGTATTTCAAATACATGTATTTCAAATACTGCCCATCTCGTGCGCTCATCTCATGCAAAACACTATTTAAATGGCTTAAGCATCCAACTTGCAACATTGTTTTTAATTGCACAATTTGAATTGCCTCCACACTTGGAAATATCCTACCAATTTCATATGACATGCCATTACAAAATATATTTTTTCACGTGTTATTAGTTTTATACATTTTAGGAGTGAAAGCATAAGATGCCTGTGACATGCATGTCAGCAGTTCAGACAATGCTGCTCCGCTTGTGTACGACAGAAAAACAAGGTTTTGCGGAAATGGTAAATGCCGAAAATTGCGGTAATTCCGGCGTGCACCCATATTTTGGCGTACGCCGAGTTGATAAATGAGGGCCTATATTTGTAGGCTATCGTCTAAATGTTATGATGCATTGAACATGGTGGATCCTATTGTAAACGAGTGTAATGCTTTATGGAGTCGTCCACAGTTAACCGTTTTTGTATTGAGTTGTACTTGAAATGTACTGTAATTCTCCAATCTGTTAATAAATACTTCAATCAATCAATCATGGGCTTACCTGTTGTTGTTCTGTAGCTGTCTATACAGGTCTGTAGTGGCTCAATGCTTGGCTCACTTTGAAATTTGAATGGCCAAATTGTGTCTCTGGACTCAGCTGGAAACAGAACCTGTATTCTCAGTTGAGATTCTGGTTGCCAAGCGGCCCAGGCTGCATTCAGCAGTGTCGGCATTTAGTGGAGCTTAAACCCCAGGGCCCTTCAGCTTGCAGGGCCCTCCCCGTGCAGGACTATTTCAAATAGGTAAAGAATGCTGTTGCGTCCGTCAAAACCATATTCACATATACTGTAGGTCATCGATTTCAACAACAGCAACAACACAGGAACCCATTTGTAGGCCTACTCTCTGAGTTAAATTAACATATGATTTTACAATATAAATTGGGGTCCCAGAGATAGAAATGCGATTAAATGGGGATCTGTAGACTAATATGCATGTCAAACTGGGGGTCCTTGAAATTAAACGGGTTGAGAATCTCTGCTAAAAAAAATCTTCTCTTATGGGGGTCTCTGGCATATCTTTTTAAACGGGGGTCCGCGGGATAATTAGTGTCAATTTGGGGGTCCTTGACGTGAAACGGTTTGGGAAACCACTGCACTAAAGTAAACCCCTTAATCCCTAAACGTATTTGCCATTTTTGTACCATTTTAAAACATTTTAAAATAGTTCAATCGACGCATTGTGAGCTTGTAGATCTTGC
Source organism: Protomyctophum bolini (assembly GCF_963924005.1). Taxonomy (NCBI): domain Eukaryota; kingdom Metazoa; phylum Chordata; class Actinopteri; order Myctophiformes; family Myctophidae; genus Protomyctophum; species Protomyctophum bolini. Next base: position 48,051,015 of record NC_137868.1, read on the forward strand.
TATTTTAAAACGTATTTTTTTATTTTTCAAAATGGTAAAAAAAAAAGGCAAATAAGTTTAGGGATAAGGGGTAAGGACACAATGGCGCAAGATATAGCCCATAGACTCTATAGCCAAATTCCAATACGCCAAATCTCGGCCACTCAATCAATTACGGTGAAGTTGGTGACCTGCCAGAATATGTGACCACCTTGTTGTCTTCACACAACTGGCATGTATACTTGGCTTAAATATCGCTAGGTTGAACTCAACGGTTTACATTCGTTCGGACACTCACATTATGCGATTGTCTACACACGATTGTCACATGCTAATAAGGTATCGTATCTGCATCGCTTCCGGGTTCTTGGAAACGCCCCCCAGCCACTGCGTTAGTTTTACTGAGGTTAGGTTTAGATATACTTTACTGAGATTAGGTTTAGGTATAGTTTTACTGAGGTTAAGGTTAGGTTTAGGTATAGTTTTACTGAGGTTAGCCCAGGGCATGATGCTCTAATGATTAAGCTAGGGCGCCCGAGCCTGTGACCTTCGGGGTCGCCATGGCGGACAAATCCAATATGGCTGCCACCTAAAACGGTTTTGGCTGTAACATTTGAACCAAATGAGCTACAAATGCGGTGTCTATTTATTTATTTAGACCATTTCAAACATGTTGGACTACTTATCATTACAATGGGGTGTGTCTGGTACCCTAATTTGCATTTCCAAGATGGTGGCTATGTGAAAACGAGTTATAACTTAACTTTTGACACTTTCAGTCAAGTCGATGCATGTATTTTAATCATTAGAAACACATTGGAATGTTCCAATTCATGATTAAATCTATCTAGAACACTCAGGTTTGCCATTATGGTGTACAGCTTCATCGCTGTATGCACCTAAACCATCCACTCCATGTGAGCTCCCCACGACGGAGCCCGCGTCTTCCTCACCAGCCATTTGCAGCATCTTGTTGCATACGCTAAAATATCTGAGCATTCGAGAAGAACACATCATCAGTGCATCAGAGTAGTCAGAAACGGGTCTCATGGTCGCAGCTTACGTATTTCCTGTAGGCGGACTCGACATAGCTGCAGGGTTTAAACCAGGCACACCTCTTCTACTACTGTGAACGGTAGAGTGACTGATGTTAGTCTGCCTCAAGTCAAACGTTACTCTTTTACCTGCTTTTTACTAACACTAACATTACAAAGATGCCCAGAACATCGAGATGAACCTGTTTAGTTTATGGCTGCTCGAACAGACCCCGCGGTGGATATTTTAACATTCCGTTTGTGGAGCAGGTCGGACCGAGCGATAGACGAGCTGAAGAAGACCCCCGACAGAACGATAGACGACACTGAGCCGAGCGTTGGAGGAGGGAAGAAGAAGACCCCGCAGAGAACGGGACGTGATGACGACGGCGGCGGCGGCGGCGGAGGCTCGGACAGTACCACGGCGGCGGGAATCCGGAGGGAACCGCGAGACGACGAGGAAGAGGAGGAGGAGAGGAGACGCGAGGTCACGAGGTCGACGAACGCGGCGTCGGCTTCCCCGGGCGGCGGCGCAGATCCCGTTCCACACGAGCGAGAATTAGGCGACGCAGATGGCGGCGGCGGGGGGGGGACGACGACGATGCAGACGTGCGGGAACCTCATCGGCGCAGGCGCCCACGCGCTGTCCTTGCCGCTATGCGACTCCAACAACAACAACAACAACAACGGCAACGGTTCACGGTCGCGCGGTCAGAGAACGCACAACGGCGACGACGACGACGCGACGCCAACCAACCCCGACGACTCGCCCTGCTTCTCCGACGCCGCTGTCACCGCGCATGGGGACGATGCCGCCGGAGTCTCTTCCGCCGGCCTGCACGGTCAGAAGCGCGGCTCCGGGCCGTCCCCCCGCCAGCATCATCATCATATCCTCTCCTCTCTCCCCTGGAGCTGCACCACCTCCACGTCCGCCCCCGGAAAAGTCCCACATGTTGTGGTCCCTTCTCCGCTACAAGGTTCTTACGGTTTCAAATTTATATACTGTATAATATATTTTTGAGCGGTGCAACCACTCCAAGGAACAGCGATGTCCGTGTCGTCCGCCTATGTATGTGACGTTAATGAGCACGAGCATGACTATTAGTACCAGTAGGAGCGCTGTTGTGCCAGAAATAGAGAGAGAGAGATAGTGCTGTACTGTTGCCTGCTAATGAGAGAGAGAGAGAGAGAGGAGGGGGAGGGGGGGGGGGAGTTGCACCACTCAGTTCACACGGGTGTGATTTTTTTTCATTGCTTAGTTTTAAGGCCTATATTCATAGTCCAGTATTAGGGGAAAAGGTGAACACCAAAAACTACAATATCACCGCTCACACATCCCTCTGTTTTTGAGGGCTATATATAGGTTTAATGTTTGTTTTTCCTTATAGACAAACGTTAAAAACGCCATTGACAATGGACAGAGTTTAATGTTTGTTTTGTCACTAACGCAAACGTTAAATGCCATTAACAATGAACAATGAATTTAATGTTTGTTTTGTGTCTGTTACTGCGCAAATTCTACAACCTCGATGTTGTAAGACGATACGAGTGTCCCTCACTTCACACGGGTGTGATTTTTTACTCTGACCACCGTTTCGGTGGTCATCTTATCACCTGAAAACTGGAGCACAGGACAGCATATAGGCCTTAGTGTTAGTTCTAGCTTTTTGTATATACCGGTAGGCCTTTAGTGCTTTTTGTATTAATTGTAATTTGGGGTATTTGTCAGGGACGACATTCAAAAAGGTCTGAAAAGTACCGTATTATATTATATTTATATATAAAATGAGCAAAACACTAAAAGGATAGCCTCCCAAAATTATGTATTAAATAAATTGACCAAATTGTCATTTTCTTTATGATTTTAATTAGATCGTTTTGTAAACTGGACAATACCCTTTCCGTCGCTTATTGTTCTAGTTCTATATACAGGGCTGCACACAACTCTTTTCAGGTCAGGGTTCGATCCCCGGCCAGGGTCATACCAGTGCCTCCCTGCTTGGCACTCAACATCAATAGGGTTGGATTGGGGGTAAATCCCTGCTTGGCACTCAGCATCAAGGGTAAGCTAGTCCCTGCGACATACTAGCGTCATGTCCAGGGGGTGTACTTGTACTGTACATCGTGTCCAGGGGGTTGTACTTGAAAGAGAGGACAGGATCCTGCCCTATATGGGCCTCATGGCTACAGAAACAGGAGATGGGAAGCACCCTATGATCCGACGGACCATTGCTCCGAAGGAGCATTGGTCCGAGGTGCGCTGGGGGTCGGGAGAGGGTGGGTGGTTAGGTTTAGGTGTCTGCCCCGGGGGAGGTTAGGGTTAGGGTGAGGGTTTGAGGTAGGTTGTCGATCGGACCAATGGACCGTCGGCATATTGACGCGGACCCCAGGAGATAGCCTCCTGCCCTATACTGTATATGGGCCTCATGGCTCGGCACATTGAGGCAGCGGTGGCCGAACGGTTTGCTGAGCGGTCTTGATATCGGTCGCTAGATCGTATCCCCGGACCGGCACGTTAAAATTACCACCGCTGAAGTGCCATTTGAGCAAGGCATTGAACCTCTACCATGAAAGGTTCTATGAGCAGGGCCTGGCTGTAAACAAGTTCTTGAGCTTAGTCCAGTTACCCTGGGTAAACATAGTACCTTAATTCCTTTCCTTTACAAGGCTCACTCACTTATACATTTCGACACACCAGAACATGCTCTCGACCCCCCCACGCTCCAAAACACGGACATTGGACAGAACTTTTCTCCACACTGCTGTCCAGGTGTGGAACAGCCTATACCAGAGCATGTAGTGGACTCCATCACAGACAACAGCCTTTAAACGCAGAGCTCACAGATATCTCCTGACCACCCCCTCACACTGACTGTTGAGCTGCAGTGAACCATTTGATTGGCCAATGGATATGTATCTTGCTATGTATTACTTGGCTATTGTTCACAATTGCGTCGAGAAAAAAAAAAAAAAAAAATCATTAGCGTGTGTCAGCCAACTGCATTGTAACCATTTTTTTTTTTTTGCTCCAGTCCTGTCCAGTGGCACCGTGAGGAACGAGGGCGGCGCAGCAGACGGCTGCGCCCTGGAGACCCGCAGGGTGAAGAAGCCCCGGGGCGCAGCAGCAGCAGCGGAGGAGGACTCCCTGGAGGCCTGGGTGACCTCCCATCAGGGAGCCGCCGTGGAGGACTCCCAGCTGGAGGCCTGGGTGACCACCTGGAACCAGCGCATCCAGGGCTGGAACGACCGCGACGACGACCGCGACGACGACGACGACGACGACGGCGGCACCGAGAAGGACCAAGACTCCAACTACGACTCGGACGAGTCGACGGCGACCATCACCAGCAACCAATCGGATCGCAGGAGCTTCTGTGTCAGGTGGGGTTTTACCATAGTATTGAAAGGATAGAGACTGAACTGGAGCGATAACCCCCCCCCCCCCTGCTATTCGTTTCAGTGGAAGTTGCTCAGTGGCGTTTTGAAGCACCCAGGCTCTACAACGTTGGAGAGCCTTTTACATGTGTGCATGCTTTTGGTTAGACATACCATTGGTCCGATATCTCAAACCCTCAGCAGGGGTGCCCAAAAGGTAGATCGTGATCTACCAGTAGATCACACAGGCTGTGCAGGTAGATCACATGATGCCCCTAAAAATATATAATTTTAATTTAAAATAGGCATCTGCCACTTGAATTAAGGCGACTTGACTTTTGACATCAAAAAGTGCCTGTCAGCTTAAAGCCACAATGCAATATCTTCTATGTTTTCAAAAGTGTTGCGCACAAACCTCAGTAGCATTACAAAGTTATATACAGTATAGGCCTACTAAAAAAACAACCAATTCCATTTCCACCCTTCTATTATACTGTATGTGACCACTATTCTAGGCTACTTTAGAAAAAAAAAACTATTTTCAGCAAGTTGGCAATTCTTTGGGTGGGTAGATCTCGTTTAGCTGGGCATTTTGAAGGTAGCTCTCAAGTCAAAAAAGTGTGGGCGCCCCTGCCCTAGCCCTATAAGCACCCACGGGGCAGCACACCTAAAGCTGACCTTAACCCCTCTCCCAACCCTTAACGCACCCCTCACCAACCTCAATCTGGTCGTCTTAACGGACCCCTCACTATCCCAAATCCGGTCGTTTTAACGCACCCCTCAACCAACCTTAATCCGTTCGTTTTAACGCACCCCTCACCATACCTTAATCCGGTCGTTTTAACGCACCCCTCAACCACCCTTAATCCGGTCGTTTAAACACACACCCCTCACCAACCTTAATCCGGACGTTTTAACGCACCCCTCAACCACCCTTAATCCGGTCGTTTAAACGCACCCCTCAACCACCCTTAATCCGGTCGTTTTAACACACCCCTCAACCACCCTTAATCCGGTCGTTTAAACGCACCCCTCAACCACCCTTAATCCGGTCGTTTTAACGCACCCCTCAACCAACCTTAATCCGGTCGTTTTAACGCACCCCTCAACCAACCTTAGTCCGGTCGTTTTAACGCACCCCTCAACCACCCTTAATCCGGTCGTCTTAACGCACCCCTCAACCAACCTTAGTCCGGTCGTTTTAACGCACCCCTCAACCACCCTTAATCCGGTCGTCTTAACGCACCCCTCACCGACCTTAATCCAGTCGGACCGATGCTACTGTATGTCTGACCAAAGTAGAGGCCTCCCGTTTTACATGAGCTTGAAACACCCCTCTATACACGTACAGTATACTTCATTGAGCCTGCATGGTCGCCAATAGCCTGGCGCATGCAGTCAACATGATTTATACACGGTATAGCCAACCCTTCTCCCCGGTAGAAAACCTTGTTTGCTGGTTGCAAAAACAACAGTGTAACACTGTGACAGTGCTTAATGTGTTGTTTACTGGCTGTTTAACAAACAAGCTCCTCATTGTAGTCAGAAACTGCAGACTCACTCCCAATTTAGTATTTAGTTTTGTCTGTAGACTGACTCACCCTGGCCCCCCCTTTGATATCTATGTGTGCACGTCCCTGCAACTCTCTGTAAGTCAGTGGCGTGCACACATGTAGAGGGGCAGTTGCTCAAGTGGGAAAAAGGGCACATTGTGCAGCGAGTGGAACCGGCCGGTTGCCTTAATAGTGTGAGATTTATAGATTTTGGGGGCATAAATAAGACATTAGAAGCTTTTTTATCAAGACCACCATGGTCCACATACTGTACAGTGTACAAAAAAACAATTTTAGCATCACGTTATACTTTAGCTGTTGAAAAATAGCGGATCTACAAGCTCATAGCGCGGCACTCGGTGCCGCGCTATGAGCTTGTAGGTCTGCTATTTTCTTTTTATCCTGAAAATGTGGTGCAAATCTTTGAATATATATTCTTTCAGAGCGAACGTTTTTAACTCAAATCCTTGCTTCTGGTGTGTGTTTTTTTTCCCCCTTCAAAAGGGCACATTGCTTCGCAGAGGAGAAAAGGGCAGGCCTAGTGTATCTGTGCACGGGAGGCGGCCTTTTTTCCGACAGCATTCTAGCCGACGGGGCAACGGTCCGCTCCGCAGCGGGGGGACATTCGTTGCGATGCGAAAAAGCGATGGTCCGACATGCGCTGCTCCCGTGCTTGCGGTTAGGGTTAGGTTAGGATTGAGGTTTCGGATCAATATGCTGTCGGAAAAAAGACCTGCACCCTCTGTGCACGCCACTGCTGTAAATTGTGTGTGTGTGTGTGTGTGTGTGTGTGTGTGTGTGTGTGTGTATAGTCTCGCAGATCTGTGCAACCTGGGCGGAGTGGAGTACGCGTCGGAGAGCGACAGCAGCAGCAGCAGCGGCGAGGACTGGTCCAACTCTCTGCGCTCCGACATGTCGGCGCTGTCCTACGTGTCCGTCATGCCCGCCGAGGAGCTGGAGCGCCTCCTGCAGGACGTCAGGGGACTCGGGGACAGCACTCTCCAGGTATAGCCCTATATAGAGCGCCGCAGTCCCCGCCCCCTTTCAGAAAAGCAGCTAGTCACCATAGCTTATAGTTTTCATTTAGTTTCCATTTAGTTTTCGTCGGCGAAAAAAGGTAGTCGACGAACATTTTTCGTCTTAGCTTTAGTCGACAAAATCAACACTGCGGTATCTATACAGTATAGAGCGCCGCAGTCCCCGCCCCCTTTCAGAAAAGCGAGTGGCCCAGGAAGTGGAAGCCACCATGCATTCTCCCATCGGCACTTTTAATATAATTTATTTAAAGACGGTATTACGCCGCGGACAAAGCCAATTCGGGATCGTGACGAATCATGACGACGAACACAATATTTTGGGACGATCAAATCATTAGAAAGAAGAAAAGAAAGTCATGGGAGACAACACTATTTGTTTCATTTTTCGTCTTATAAATTATTTGATCGGCCCAAAATATTGTGTTCGTCGTCATGATTCGTCACGATCCGAATTGGCTTTGTCCGCGGCGTAACCGTCTTTAAATAAATTATATTAAAAGTGCCGATGGGAGAATGCATGGTGGCTTCCACTTCCTGGGCCACTCGCTTTTCTGAAAGGGGGCGGGGACTGCGGCGCTCTATACTGTATAGATACCGCAGTGTTGATTTTGTCGACTAAAGCTAAGACGAAAAATGTTCGTCGACTACCTTTTTTCGCCGACGAAAACTAAAAATGGAAACTAAATGAAAACTATAAGCTATGGTGACTATAAAACCGAGGCTAAATGTACTGACAATTTCGTCAACAAATAGAAACTAGACTAAAATGTTAGGGAGGGACTATAGTGGACAAGAGATCCAGTAGAGGAAGGGACTAGTGGACAAGAGATCCAGTATAAGTCATTTTGCTCTTTTTTGGCATGCTGAAAATAGCTCACAACGCGTCGCAGCGCGTTGTAGATCGGCTATTTTCAGCAAGTGTATAATCTGTCCTTACGACGGCATCAAGGCCCGCCAAAATACATTTTAGTCGACTAAATCACCAGTAGATTTCTTCAACTAAAATCGCATGACACTTAGTCGACTAAAACTAGACTAACACTAAAACATTCGAACAGGTGACTAAAATATGACTAAAACTAAATTAAGTTTCAGTCCAAAGACTATGACTAAAACTAAAATTGCTGCAAAAACAACACTGTATACCACACCGTCTGACAGTATGAGGCATAGCGTGGTTGTTTGGTTCCACTGAAAAATTTAATCAGCCATTATTATTTCTTCCCATAGACAAAACTATTATTTAGACAAACTAGACAAAATCAATTATTTTAGAATCAAGCCATCCAGATTTTTAACTAAAGTAACTGCATAAAGTGCAGTATTAGTTTCAAGTAATACGGGATATGCTGTCAAAGTGCACTAGACTAATATTGGACTATACTATCAATGAAGGCCCTGCTTCATTGTACAAAAGTGCAAAGGAGCAGATATAGGCCTAGCGATTTACACTAACTGATCTAATTAAACTGAGCGGCAGTGGCTCAGGGGTAGAGTTGCCGGTTGGCAACCGGACCGGAGGGTGTGTAGAAGTGTCCTTGAGCAAGACACTGAACCCCTAATTGCTCCTGATGTGCTGGTTGGTGCCTTGCATGGTTTCCTCATCGGTGTGTGAATGTGCATGCGAATGAGTGAATGTAATGCACAATCTATAATATGTAAAGCGCTTTGGATATATAAATGCACCATTTACCATTTAAACTGTGTGCGTGCGCGTGCGCGTGCGCGTGTGCGTGTGCGTGTGTGTGTGTGTGTGTGTGCGTGTGCGTGCGTGTGTGTAGAGTTATGAGGACGTACAGGTGGTGGTCTTGCATAAGGACGTAGGTGTGGGCCTGGGCTTCAGCATCGCAGGAGGACTGGACCAGAACAAGCCAGTCACTGTGAGTCAGTCAGTCAGTCTGTCTGTCTGTCTGTCTGTCTGTCTGTCTGTCTGTCTGTCTGTCTGTCTGTCTGTCTGTCTGTCTGTCTGTCTGCCGACCGTCCGTCCGTCCGTCCGTCAGTCAGTCAGTCAGTCAGTCAGTGTCTGTCTGTCTGTCTGTCTGTCTAAAAAGCCAGCTAGCTTTTTTTGTTGTAAACATATCTCTGCTGTCGGGGAGGAAACCTCATAACATTCATTCAACAAAGCAATTACTTCCATGAGAGGGGGAGAGGTGGTTGCTTTAGCAGACATTTTGAGGGTCCAATGGAGTTAAGAGGTTTTGTCACTATACTTTCCGTTGGTTCAATATTTTCGAAACAACACACAGACGTAAAGGGTGTTCAATTCATGCTAAAAAAATAATAATCTAAAACCTCAAAAATTGAGTTATGAGCTGGTTTCCCCCCGACAGCAATGCAGAAGGGTGAAATCAGCCCTCAACAGCTTCTGCCAGAAATACGGGGAGGGGATCCCCTAACCCCTTTTCCCTTCATGGCTGGCTAGTTTTATTAGACTCTGAATCCATACCTCCCGGGTTCGAATCCTGCTTGCGCCACTATTTTTGTGCCAAACCGCAAACAACTTATTTTGCTGATAAAGTAACGTTTTAGACCGCTGATGGTTAAGACTCAGAGTCAGACGTACATTGCCGGTTAAGACTGAAGTTATAGGGTTAGGGTTGAAGTTCACGGTAGGTTTATTAATGTCCGACATACAGTATTACATGTATACGTTCACCCGTGGCTTCGTGCGGTCACTGCGGTGCCACTCAAAGTGACTACTGGGTTGGGTTGCTGGATGCAAGGGCCAACCCCTGTTATGTCTGTCAGAAGCCATTGAGGGCTGATTTCACGGTTTCACGGTAACATTCACCTACAATCTACAAGCTCAACATAATTGAGAACTAGATAGCCAGGCCTATATTGCACTGCTCAGAGCAATGTGTCAAAGAGCTATGGCCATTTGACGTGTTAAAACACTGCTGCAGGACCACTTCACTACTTTTCAACCTACCGGTATCTTCATATAATAGGTCCTCACTAATAATCATGAAAAATATTTTTTTTCTACTCGGTATGTGTCTCATAGGAGGGCTGTGACATCATTGATGGGGAATACGAGCTAATAGAAAAGTTGCAATGCGAAAATGGAAGCCATCGTTCTCACGATAATGAAAATCTAAACATTTGTGTAAAAATCTGCCTAATGATGATGTCACTGGAGGACGGTTTCCCTCCTATGAGACACAGACTGAGTAGGAAAAAATCGTGCCATTTTCTCATGATTATTAGTGAGGAGCACTGAGGACCTATTATATGAAGATAGGTTGAAAAGTGGTGAAGTGGTCATTTAAGTATTTATTATGTATTCGTTCCTTCTGCCTTCATTTCATTAAAAAAAAGTCACCAGAGGCAGCACAGCAGTTAGAACCGGCAGGTAGTACAGAAGGAAACGTAGATACAGGTAAGATTAGCAGCGATATAAACGAAACAAAATGCAAAGCGATGCAAAGGTGACGAAACCGTCAACGGAGTATCAACCAGGGACAAGGAAGCACAGGTCTCCAAGGGCCCGCACACTTTGGCCTCACTCACACCTTCGCAACAGACTGATGTATGCTTGTTGTACATACAAAGGGTGTGATACATCTTGCCCCAATGCATTTCCAATGGGAGTCACATGGTCTGACATAACATTTGTGTCGTATGAGGGGGGGGGGGGGGGGGGGCAGTCGAAACACAGCCCGAAAGCCATACAACAGCTTGTAGTCATGCGTGACACTTATATCTTGCTTACATCTAGCATGCATCAATGTTGTATGCTAGATCGAAAGGTGTGAGGCATTTAGAAGGCAATCAGTCATATCCGAATGGAATGGGACCCGACAATAATATCATACGGTAGATGTTGGTTACTGTAAGTACTGTACTTAAGTGCCATTTTGAGGTATTTGTACTTGAGTATTTCCAATTTCCAGTACTTTTACTTTTACTCCACTACATCTCAGAGCCAAAATTTGTACTTTTACTCCACTACAATTATTTGAAAACTTTAGTTTAGTACTTTAATTTTGATTATAGAAAACATAACATTAACCACTTCAACCCTATACATTTCGGCCGTTTGAAAATAGAAATAAATTTTTAATAGATTTTGTACACATTTTGAACTTGTGAAATGGGACATTCTGCAATATGAATACTTATACTTTTAGTAATTTAAGTTTTTTGTTTTTATCAAAGTTTTCTTATTAATTTTTCCACACATGAAAATATTATACAACATTTTTAGAATTAAAAATTTAAGTACATTTTGATGCTGATACTTTTGTACTTTTACTCAAGTACATTTTCAATTCCGTACTTTTACTTGTAACAAAGTAGTTCTAAATTGCAATATTGTTGCTCTCCCCAGGTTGGCGGAGGGTGTTTAGAGCCCAGGATCACAGTAGATAATTATTGACACAGGGGTAAAAAATGGGTTACAAAATCGTGGGATAAAAAATATTTTGTTAAATAAATTGCAATATTGGCACTTTTACTTAAGTAAAACAACTAAGTACTTTTCCCACCACTGGTTACATAACCCCAGAGATAGGCTATACTCACAACTCACTCTGTACCAATTTGTGTGATTTTTAGACAAAATCTGCAGGAGTAGGTTTAATCAGATCATTGAATGCTTTCAGTATCGTCTACTGACCTACCAAGATCTCAGTATAGGCTGCATTATGTGTGCCGATTACGGCTACTGTTTTGACAGCGACGACGCACGTTGTCTGACATTAGTACTACTAACCCAACACTGATATCTTGTAGGTCAGTAGACGCTACTGAAAGCATTCAATGATCTGATCAAACCTGATGTTGTCCCTACTCCTGCAGATTTTGTCTAAAAATCACACAAATTGGTATACAGAGTGAGTAATGCCAGAGTCTGATTAAACGTAATGTTGCCCTTTCGATGCATTGATACAGCATTCGAAACAGGTATAGGCCAGTCAAATCTAAGATTTGACCCAAAATAAATTGCAATAGTAATCGTTCATGTTTTTTATGATCCTTAAGGGTCATCCAAATAACATAATAAAAATCACACCCGTGTGAAGTGAGTGGTGCAACTCCGTGTGGGGGCCCCCCGGGAAGTTCCAGGCCCACAGGACCACGGCCAGGGTGCCCACGTCCGAAATGGTAGAGAAATGACAGAGTTACCATATGGGGGTCTCCGGGGGTCCCCGGGGAGTCCCTCGAACATCCAAACCCCCAGGAACGTGCCCAGGGGGCCAGGCCGAATCCGGCGAGCCGCCCCACGTCCGAAACGGTTGAGAAATGACAGTGACCACCGTGTGGGGATCCCTCTACTGTACCCTCTACAGTACTGTACTGTACTGTACTGTACTGTACTGTACTGTACTGTACTGTACTGTACTGTACTGTACTGGCACACCACATATACAGTTCATATGTGCATGTGTGTTTGTGTGTGTGTTAGGTTGCGCACAGGTGGTAAAAAACAACCATGCTATTTTCGTGCCACCCAGCCACACACTATTTTACTCCGTAAAAAATTGAGAATTATATACATTTTGGATCATGCATAATTTCAGGGGTTGAAAGTTGGAGTAGGCCTACCATTAAAAAGCTATAAGGCAAAACTAATCTAATTATAATTATGCTTTAAGAAGCATTTAATGTGTCAAACTAGAGGATTTTCATGATTCTGAATCCATTCCAAACATTAGTTTTGCACAGAAAACACTCATTGGGCTAAATTAAGCCATAGCCACAGCCAAAAAACAGCCCAAGGAGTGTCTTTTGTGCAAAACTAATGCTTGGAATGGATTCAGAATCATGAAAACCCCTAGTTTGACACATTACATGCTTCTTAAAGCATAATTAAAATTCAACCCCTGAATTTAAAGGAGAATTCCATGCTAGAAGGCTTTCTTACCTTTCTTTGTAGTCGTTACGTCCCCACCAAAGAGGTCCAGGTGTTTTTTTGTGCAAAAGCTCCTTATTGGCTATTTCCCCTACCATAAGCGCTCAATGAATTGCATTGAATGGAATGGGAATTGAATGGGGCTATGGGGTGTTGTGCTAATTTGCTTATTTCCATCGAAATAAGTAGTTATGAAGAGAGGATAATTATATACAATTTTGAGCGATGGAAATAAGCGAATTAGCACAACACCCCATAGCCCCATTCAATTCCCATTCAATTCAATGCAATTCATTTAGGGCTTATGGTGAGGGAAATAGCCAATAAGGAGCTTTTGCACAAAATAACACCTTGACCTCATTGGTGGGGACGTAACAACTACAAAATAAAGGTAAGAAAGCCTTAATTCTAGCATGGAATTCTCCTTTAACATGATCCAAAATGTATAATACTCAATTTGTAATATGTTATTTGGATGACCCTAAGGATCATGAAGAAAACCTTGAACGATTACTATTGCAATGACTGGCCTAGTGGCAGTGTCCGCAATGTACAGTATGAGTGAATAAAACAGCAGCATACATAATGACTACAGTATCATTAAAAAGATGTTAGGACAGCCATGAATGCAGACAACCTCGAAGAACTAAAGCCGTTTCAATGCAGTTTCAGTGATTACACACACAGACAGAACAGTCAGTCAGTCAGTCAGTATAGAATGACACCATGCTGCCCTCTAGTGGATGAAATGGTTCAAACCTCTGTATTTAGACGAGGCTACCATGAGTTCCCAGACGTGACTATTGTTTTAGCTGGGCTAACCGCTCCAACATGTGACTTTGTGTGTCTGTCATGTCTGTCTATTAGTCCAGTGGTTTTCATATCGAGGACTATAGCCTACTGTATATATCGTTGGATAATAATTTGTCACAATTCCATGCTGCATTGAAACGCATCATAATAACAATTATTATTATTATACCTTCTCTAATTTCGGTCTACTGACCTTCCCGAGAGCTTGCTAAATAATTACATTGATTGTGCGCAGATCTGAGTGTGCGGAGCGTCCCTTTATTATAAGTAAGGGTCCATTAATTGGTTTAATTTTACACTCAGTTAAAGATCTAATAAGGGTCCGTTTGATTACCAACTCTCCATCATTTAGCATGGGGACCACCCGGAACCCCCTCAAGGACCACTGGTTGATAACCACTGTATTAGTCGGTAGTCGGCAACTGTGGTTACTGCTTCTATACACGTCATCATCATACATCATCAATCATGAATGATTGGTTTAATGTTTGTCTTTAGTTCAATGTTTGTTTTAAAAACACCATTGACAATGAGGGAGAAAATGTACATCATCTCGTCCCTAACACAAACATTAGATGCCATTAACAATGAAGATAATTCAATGTTTGTTTTGACACCGTTTGTTTTACATTGTCATTACATCACCTATAATCATAGCAACATGAGTTAGTTGGACTTTAATATATTAGATGTATATGTAACATGTAACATGATAAGAGCGCCCCTCACTTCACACAGGTGTGATTTTTTGTGTATCTTTGGTCCGACGCCAAACCCTCACCTAACCCGAGGCCACGGGTGAGTCTTAGGGCCGATTCATACTCCTATTTTAGAGCCGAATAAAAGTCGGTTCGGCGCTGTAGAGCCTACAATTTGACGTCATTTGAGGTTCGGGGGGCCGGGTACCGTCCTAAAGTCGGCTCTTCGGTGCTACTGAAATTTTCTGACGAGCCAAAATCATTTCGGCACTACAGCGCCGAAACAGCGGTAAAATAGGAGTATGAATCGGCCCTTAACCGGCCATGTATTTTGGACTATTGATACATCGGAACTAACGTCTGTCTCCACAGTACATCCCCCCCCCCCCCCCCTCCACCAAATGATACAATTGATTGGAAGGCAGAACACCGGAAAAAATCGTATCCGGGGGAAATTATCTGACGGATGTTCCGGACCGACATTTCCGGCTATGCACTCTCTGCCTATATTGTGACCAGGCTTTTCTCATCGCAGATGAGTAAGGCTGGGACCAAGGCTAGCATAGGAGAGGCTATAAATAGCGCCCCTCAAAGAAAAAAGTCACATACTCGTGCTCACACAGGTACACAAACAGGTACACAAACAGGTACACGGACATTGCTGGTTGTAGGAGTGGTTGCACCACTCAAAAAAACACGACTCGTTTGTCCATCCAGGTGCACAAGGTGTTCCCGACGGGCGCCGCGGCACAGGAGGGCTCCGTCCGGGAGGGCGACCACGTGCTGTCAATCAACGGCACGGCGCTCTGCGGCTCCGCCCACCTGGAGGCACTGCGGACGCTGAAGAGAGCCAAGGAGCGCAGCATGGGCGTGGTCGTGCTGAGGAGGGGGGCGGGGCGGGCCGCCAGCGCCTCCGCAGCTCCATATAAGGCGGGGGAGGGAGGAGTTCCGGCGTCGGCCTCACAGCAAACGCCGCCGCCCACAGCGACAGGTGAGAGGGCTTCGCCCCGTCAGTGGTGGGATTCAGTGGTGGAAAGTATCTGTGTGCATTTCCTCATAACTGCTATTGAACACCCTTTACGTCTGTGTGTGTGTGTGTGTGTGTGTGTGTGTTTGTCTGTGTGTGTGCGTGCGTGTGTGCGTGCATGCGTCTCTCAGGCCAGCGTGTGTGCGTGCGTCTGGAGAAACGCAGCAGAGACCTGGGCTTCAGTTTGGAGGGAGGGGCTGGCTCCAGCCTGGGAGACAAACCTCTGAGCATCCAGAAGATCTTCCACGGTGAGACACACACACACACACACACACACACACACACACACACACACACACACTTTAGTGTACTAACCTTCATTAGACTTGATCGTAGTTGATTATTGTTGATTAATACCTAATACCGTATATTACCAATTAACAGCCCATGCGCAAATAACCGCCCAGCTTCTTATAACAGCCCAGGTTCCGACACCATTTTGCGTAATAACCGCCTCCATCAAATAACCGCCCTCCTCCATATAACGGCCCACGGGCCGTTATATGCAAACTTCATCAGCCTCAACCCTCATTTATATTATTATATGCGTGTTCACCGTATTGAGTTTGCAGATCTCCGCACGCCATCACCTCACAGCAGCGCAACACGTAGGCTACCAGTCCTCCATAATCCACATCTATACAATAAATCTAGGCTATACTTTAGTTTCACAAGTGCCTATGCAGCCTATGCACAACCAATTGTTTTAATGTAAAGTTGTAAAGTCTGTGAAATGTTTATTGTCATCCGTGTATCTACAAGCTCCAAGTGTTGCATCATGACAGCGCTTTGTGAGTTTGGTGCGCGGCGTGCAGCCAGGTCCTCACAAGTATAGTAGCCTACTATAAAACACCTCAGCGCAACAAGTCCTCCTGCAACAAAAAAGTTGATATTTAAATCGTGTTATTCTCGGTCAATCTTTAACCGATTGTTCTAATTCCAAATGGCCTATAATCTGTGAAGTGTAAATTTTCATTGGGTGAAAATCTACCGGTGCGTAGGCTTACAGTTTATAATGAAATCATGTATTTGTCCGCTGCTTCCCCATGCTCAATCAGAACAGTGGTTACACCTGTGTGTTGATACGCTCCCTCTTACAATTAAATCAAAATGCATTGCCTGCAATGTTTATTGTTTACCATACTAAAAAAAGATTACTGCATGGAACTGTATGTAACCAAATGATGGCCAGGTGCAGACCGGTGCAAAAAGCCGTGGCCGGTGTGCAAAGAAATAGCAGATACAAGCTCACAATGCGTCGAGCCTCAGCGCGTTGTGAGCTTGTAGGTCTTGTACAATATTGTTGCACTAAATTGGAGGAAGATGATGAGTATTGGTATAGCATTGAGATTGCTACAGTCCCACAAGTTTAGTTCCCACAATTATTTTTTTAACAATTCATATTCTACAACATTTCCAAATGTATTTTACCCCATTTCCAGGCCTATGCATTAATGAGGATATTGTATGCTATCAATCCCCCCCCAAGCAAGACAACATGGAAAAAAGAACAGATGTAAAAAAGTAACTAACACTATGTTGTTAGGTTGCAGTGTTTCCTGCAGGAAAAAGCTTTGGCATGGTGCTGGGAGCGGGGGTTTTGAAAAAATTGATTAATTAATTTGATTAATAAATTAAGATTAATTTGTATATTATTGCTCTTGTATTGTTATTGGAGACACTGGGGGACACTGCAGGGCAGGCACTGGGGAGGCACTGGCAAGACACTGGGGAGACACTGGGGAGGCACTGGGAGGCACTGGGGAGACACTGGGGAGGCACTGGCAAGACACTGGGGAGACACTGGGGAGGCACTGGGAGGCACTGGGGAGACACTGGGGAGGCACTGGGGAGGCACTGGGGAGACACTGGGGAGGCACTGGGGAGACACTGGGGAGGCACTGGGAGGCACTGGGGAGACACTGGGGAGGCACTGGGGAGACACTGGGGAGGCACTGGGGAGACACTGGGGAGGCACTGGGAGGCACTCAGGGGGACACTGGGGAGGCACTCAGGGGAACACTGGGGAGGCACTCAGGGGAACACTGTAGCTTTGTTTGTTTTTAATTATTATTATGGTAATACCAGTTCCAGACAATATTTGCACTACATGTTACTGTATGTTTATACTGAAACCAAATAATGGCCTTGTGCAGGCCGGTGCAAAAATAAATAACAGCCTATGGCGAATAACGGCCCGGCTTCTTATAACAGCCCGGGGTCCGAATCGATTTTGCATATTAACGGCCCGGGCTACTATTTGGTAATATACGGTAGTTGAATAGACTTAAAGGGGGATACCACTAGTTATGTCTACATTACAACATCGATATACTTTTACATCTAAGTAAAACATTTGAGCAGTGTTATTTTTGGCAGCAGATTTTGATTTTAGTTTTAGTCTCTTGAATAGTTTTAATTAAGTTTTAGTCACGTTTTAGTCACTTGGAATGTTTTAGTGTTTTTGTTTATATATTTTTATTATCTCTTTTCTCTTACTGTAGATAACCAAGTGTTATATCTTTTAATTAGGAATGCTTTCAGGCCCGCGGGAAGTGCTTTACATTAGCAGGGGCTGAGCGTTTAGTAGGGGGCGTGCGCGCGTGCTTGATCCTCGCGCACGCACGTTTTTGCGCATTTTCACGCGGAAAAGTGGCTTTTACTTTCCCTCTCCACACGCAAGTTATATGAACAAACTGCATCATAAAAAGGCATTGGCCTATTTAGGCTACACATGCCATTGGCAAGGCGCCGATATCAAAACAAAACATATAATATTATAGCCCTAATATACAACAGACGAGCTGACTCGGCGAACCCGGGTGTTGCATCGTCATCATTCATCAAAGATCCCTCCCCGTCAGAATCTAATATCTAACATTAAATCGCAGCAGCATTCAGCAGTTCAGTTGGCACGGCGGCCATAGTAATTAGTAAATACTATATTCTTTCTCACTGCAATAGTGACTATTAGAGAAATAATATAGTTCAATAGTCAATGCTTTACCTTAAACCCCAAATGTGCTCTTGCGCTCCGGGGTGGTTAATTCCCTCATCATGGCATTTACTGTACTGTATATCCAACGTGTGTTGCTTGTCCAGGATTAGCCTGGCTAATAAGCCAGACTAATATCACACAACACTGTCGCGAGCAATTTATTTTTTGCCAACGGCTGATTCGGTCTGGCTTATTAGCCAGGCTAGTCCAGCATGTCATTATGTACGTGAGGGTAATAACGGTAGTCGCCTGGCTTATGGCTGCAGGTGCAGGGGGCCGTGGCCGCCCGGGCGTGCCGTTAGACTCGAGCTCGGCCCCGGCTGAACACTGCTGCTGGTGCTGCTGCTGCTGTTGTTATTTTTATTATTGTCCTCCTCCTTCGATGACAACTTCACACTGCTGCTGGTGCTCATGAAGGGTTCATGAACTAGACTTGATTTAAGCAATATTACACGAGAGGGTGTTGTTTAACGTGATTATTGCCACGACAGTGATGCGGTAGGGGAACGAGACGAAGTCGAGTTCTGCAAGCATCACTGATTATTATTATTATTTTTTTAATGACAGATGTAGTCACTACGACCACAAATGTCCAAATAAACTAGCTAACCTAGCCACCGAGTTTGCTAGCGCTCTGGGAAAACAGAGCGGCTGAATTCTTTGTTTTGATTAGGTGGTGAACAGTGCTGGTTTGATCAACGGCTAGAAACCGTTTCAACCAATCAGATTGCTTCCTCTTAACGACCTGTTGTAGAATTGGGCTTGGACCCACCAAAGAAATCACTCATTCTCTTCTCAGCCATGTTGATAACAACAACACACACAGTCAGGCTGACCGGAGAAATTCAAATCCGTGCGCCCCGTGCGTAAAGGTAACCGGAAATAGCGTCAGCAGCAGAGCAGAGACGATGATGAATATAAAAACAAACGTCACACAAGTGTGGTTTAAGAATACTATTTATTTTATCCTCCAACCAGTCCACTTTTTATTTATATCAATAATAACGTGACATTTCTATTCTATTTCTATATCTTTTTTTCCCCTTTTTTTCCCTCCCTCCTGTTCGAGGGGGGGCTGTGCCTGGGGGGAGGGGGTGCTTCAGCCGCTCTAGCACCCCTACTTCCCTCAGCCATGAATACTTTTGTTGTATTTGATATAGTCCAATCGTGTTTTTAGGTAAATCTATACAATCATGTCCTAAATGTTTCATTGTAGTCTATCTTGTAGCCCATTGGGCTACTTGCCTCATCCAGGCACTTTCCCTTTCCTGTATTTTTCATTATTTAGTTTTTATAATGTGCTAAGTAAAATAAAATCATAGGAAACAAGACCAAATAATCAACTATACACTTAACAAGCCAAAAAAGAAGCCCAAATACGCTTATAATAAACAGACATGCGGCAACTCTGGCATCATGTCTACTTCTCTCTTTTTGGGGCTTTGTGCGAGCTAGTGCTACAGCACCACCTACAGTCTGGCCATATATACTACAGGCGCATTCAGGGCCGGTTGCCGTTTTGGTTGTTGTAGTGTAGACAGATAGGTTAATTGATTCGATTAAGTGTATGCAGTAAACCTTTTGACACCGACTCAGTGATATCTTTTGAAACGTCTCTGTCTAAACGGGGTCTTAGTTTTAGTCGACGAAATCAACACTGCTTTTGAGTATGTTTTTTTTCCCCCCACCACTCGTCAGGAGGTCCGGGGGAGCAGGTGTGTCCAGGAGACCAACTGCTGCAGATCCAAGATGTCAGTGTGGTGGGCATGAGACGCCTCGAGGTCTGGACCCTCATCAAGACGCTGCCCCCTGGGCCGGTGGATGTAGTACTACACCGGCCGCACAAAATACCACAGACCTAAGGGAATCTTGTCTGTCTGTCTGTCTGTCTGTCTGTGTCCTCATTAAATTAATGCCAGACTAGACTTCATCTTATAGCAATTCACAACTAATAACTACAATGCGTGGTTGTCACAAAATCCTAGAGGCGCGCCTGCATGCCCTGCACTTGTCTCAGGGCACAGCAGTGCGCCTTGACACAACATCTGTTAGTTAATTGTTTGACCTATAGAGTTATTGCGGTTTGACAAGAATAGAATGGTTGGCCTAATTAGTATAACTAGAGTGGTGCCCGGAGGGGGCAGTGCCCGTGGGAGCCCGGGCAGAGGACTTTTGTGGCGGTTCTGGACAACCGTGGTTCCGACCGATTAGACACCGGGAAATGCACTCCCTGTGGGGTTGTGGAACGACACCGGGCACTGCACTCCCTGTGGGGATGTGGAACGACACCGGGCACTGCACTCCCTGTGGGGATGTGGAATGCGTGTGTCGAATTTGAAGTAGGTGGGGCGAACGGTTCTCGATTTACGTGGATTACAGACGTACAGACGTACACACAGAGACTTGGTGCATTTATAGTTAGATTGGTAACACCTGTGAAGGAAGTAATTTGTCTTTGGCTGCACAGACAGAGCCTATTTGGCTAAAAACAATGTGATCTACTGAGTAATTTCTAATGGCTATAATTAGCACTACTGTAAACTGTAAAAACATCTCAACATGTATGGTTTTGAATGATTATTTGCCCCGTATAGGTGCTTGTACCGTATAGCTGTTTTGAAGGAGTACTTCTACCTCAAAGGTTGCTACAGTACTGTATAACAGCCTATGTAAACATGCACTGACGAATAACGCTTTCAAAGGGGTGCTTCAATGCTTCATGACTTTTTAAATGAATTACTCAGCCCATGAAGCCTTGAATTCATGGAAATCTTTGTCACATTCCTGATGCAATAGTCCAATATTTGATAGATGGAAGTAAATAGGCCAATCTTAACCAAGAGCAATGCTATATACTTAAAACATTCGGTGTAGCCAGTCCTCCCAGTGATTACATTGAGAATTGTCTTCACCAGGCGGAAGGCATGGGGAGAGGTGTATGATGATAAGAGCGCCCCTCATTTCACATGGGTGTGATTTTTTTAAATATTACTTCTATATATGTTATCCATACATCACGCAGATCGGTAGACACTATCTCTATAGTCATGTGATCAACATGGATCTGTCCGATTTTCCATATTCCATCCCGATTGGCTAAGATTGCCTTCCAAAGCTTACAGCATTGGTCCATTTTGAACGTGAGTTCAAGGCTGGGGTGAGTTACTAAATACAAAACAAATTAGATGGGTGAACTGCCCCTCAAATAGGGGATAACATTGACATTCACTGGTTTCATCATTTAAAAGGTGTCAGATACGTTGCCAATAGCAATTTTAATTGTATTTAGAGTTTGCTCGTTTTTTTTCTCCTTCAATAAATCCTAACTTGAACTAAAGTGAAACGTGTCAATGCTGTTCAACTACTTTAGAGTAAACTACACCAGTGGTTCCCTAACCTCGTGAGCTTTGTGCACATCTGCTATTTTCACTAATTGAAGAAGAGTTACAATTGCCTCCTGAGCATATTTATTGTAAACTGTGGCCGTGACATTTCAGTAAGTACAGATTTGATGTGTGTCATGTGCACATGATATGATCTGTGACATTCACAAGACCACATGACATCATGACGTTATCCCAGATCCTCTGGGATAAATAACGTTGCACGGAAGTGGACACGATCACTACTCGAGCGAGGCGAGGCGAGCCATACAATCATAAAAGCTCAATTCTCAATTAACCCCCCCCCCCCCCAAAAAAGTTCCGGGGCAACGGATTGTGTGGCCAGCTTGCTCATTCCCTGATGGACTGCATGATCGAGGGTAGCTACTGGGACGTAAGTCGGGATTAATTTGATCAAACCCGGCTGGGTCGCTTGAGTGAGGGGTATGATGTTGGTAGACCCGAAACCCCGTTGACCTCAGGATACATCACTGAGGATACGTCCCATGCAGGTGCATCCATGCACCGATGTATTTTTTATTTTATTTTTTTTGCCTGTTAGGCCGAGTTTCATATTGTGACTCATTCAGGTTAACTGTGAAAGTGAGAAACAATAACACACAATCAAAGGAAAGGTTACGATTAAATTGTAGTTCCCTGTATTCCTGAATTGAATTCCTGTTCCGTTCTTTGACTATATAGAACTTGTACGTCTCTAAATGTATTTGTACGTCTCTAAATGTTTTGATGAATTGAACAAGGTGGTCTTGTAAACAAGTGCAATGCTTTATTGGGTCGTACACTCAGTTAACAGTCTTTTGTATTGAGCTTGTGCTTGAAATGTACTATAATTCTGCAAACTGTTAATGAATATTTAAATCAATCAATCAAACCCTTTGGTATGGTGGGTGTGGTCTGCTGCAAGAACCAGGAAGCTGTCAGAGCTATTGACAGCCGGATGGCTGTGGTATGGAAGGACCCGTGGCTGGCTGGTGACGTTGGAGCCATCAGGAACCTGCAGCCCCCGTTGCTGGCCCTATAAGCACACATTTGTAAAAATGTCAATCTGTTTATATATGGCAGGGGTGCCCAAAAGGTATAGATGGTGATCTACCAGTAGATCATAAACTAAAGGCTGAGCAGGCAGAAACTAATAGTTTTCATAATCCTCATGGGGGCCCATGCCTGGTTTAGCCAGGGGAGGGCGGTGTTGGACAGTGTCTTGACTGTCTTCAGTGCGGTTGGGTGCAATTCCCCGAAAATCCTCCGGCCCCCACAGACTCTACGTCGCTGTGAGCAGGTATATATCACATGACATGGCCCTTAAAAATAAAATAAAAAGGAAAGGGGCATCTGCCAATTCATTTAGACCTCTACAAAATGTCTGACAGTTTTCTGAGAAACCCTATGTTTCTATATCATGTTCCAGAAGCAAAGATTTGAGTTAAAAATGTTCGTTCTGAAAGAATATA
The DNA here is from genome assembly GCF_963924005.1 of Protomyctophum bolini. Lineage (NCBI taxonomy): Eukaryota > Metazoa > Chordata > Actinopteri > Myctophiformes > Myctophidae > Protomyctophum > Protomyctophum bolini. Next base: position 48,074,241 of record NC_137868.1, read on the forward strand.
TTCAAAGTTTTGCGCCGCGTACAAAAATAGCAGACCTATACAACGAGTGCCGTGCTACGAGCTTGTAGGTCTGCTATTTTTCAATAGCTAAAGTATAACATAATGCTTAAAACACCAAATGGGGTTCCCGCCTAGAATGGGATATTTGATTGACATCAAATATGGCCTGTCAGCTCAAACCCACAATGCAATACTTTGTACTGTGCACATTACACAAGTTATATAAAACAAAACAGTACCAAAAATAATTTATAATAAATATTTACATAAATTATTTTAATCCAAGACTCAGATGATTTAATTCACAATGCAAGAATAAAAACGAAAGCAGTTCTTCATGGTGTGTGCGACCCTGCATCGGCGTTATTTCTATTGCATGAGTTGAACGGGTAACGCACCATAAGTCAGAGCACGGTGGTCACAAAGAATCAAAGACCATAAAACATTTGATTCTGTGAAGAAAAGAAAAAAAAAGAGAATGAAAAGGGTACTGTATGAGTATGTCATATACTGTAATTAAATATTACATTATTATTATTTTCACAGAATCAAAGGTTTAATTAGGTCATGATTCACCAGGATCCTGGATGGCTTGATTCTATATAGGCTTAAAATAATTCATATAAATATTTTTGTAAATCTCGATCTTTGGGGGAAATTAACTGGCCAATTCTTCTGTGGAACCACACAACCACAGCCACTGCTATGCCCTACGGACGGACAGACAGACAGACAGACAGACAGACAGACGACCTTCAGGCGTATGCAAAGGTTCAATTTATGTAATTTAAATAGCATTTCATGTAGATGTGGCCAGGTGGAGTTGAGCCTCAGGAGCCACCATAGGGACAGTCTAGTTCCTCATTGACAATCAAGTGACTATTTAAAGGCCCTGTCATCTAGCCAACATCAGATGTTTGGTGAATGTTGCCGAGGGTCTCGAGACCTGGGTCTGCATGGGGTTTTATCTATACTAGTGACAGGGTGAGTAACATGTCTCAATACTGTTTTAATCATGTTTCATTCTGTATCTAAATGTAGCTGTTACCATTCAGGTACTGTATATGTTCATTATGAATCCAAACATATCTGTCATCATTCAGGTTGATGTGCCCTAGCTGTGCTGACCTCTTTCATGTGGCAGGAAGGAATGTGAGGGCACATATGGACATTTAAAGGTATACAATCAAACAATTTGTTACAATTATTTATTTTGTCTATTGATAGTGTGTACTAAATGTATGTTGTTCCCACTCCTTTAGATATAGCCACTGCTGTTTTGTTTTAGTTTCTTTTGTTTTGGTTTAGTTTAAGTTTAATTTAGCCATTTCTGTTTTCTGTTTTCTTTGAGCTGTTTCATTTGTTGACTTGATGTTTCCCGCATGGTGGCGAGTGTTGCATCTGGATGCCGAGGAGAGCCAAATTGGTGAATTAGCTGACTGGCCGTATGGGTTGCTACCAGTAGGATCTCACGTTTAGCCCACGACTAAGGTTTGGCTGTGACTGCACCTCTTTTCACGGTGTCGTCCCTGTTTTTTCCTGCATGCTGTGTGTTGTGCTGTGCGTGTGGTTAGTTAATTTATTAGTTTCTTAGTTTCTGTCATCGGTTATTGTGTTTTCTAGCTGCTTAGCTCCCCCTTATTAGCTGTTTTAACTATTTTACCTATTGGCCCCACTGGCTCCAAATGTGACGTCGTTGCCCCTTTTTATCAATAGTGTTGGACCTGTTTATTGACTTTGCTATACCTGGTTTTAAAAGATTGTTCGCCTTATATTCTGATGTGATAATAAATGTTTTGTATTCATCTCCTTAAATGTTTAATACATTTCCTGTTTGTAGAACACCGTCTCAAGTCCTTAAACAAACTTGCATTTTGTGGGGAACCCAGTTTACTGGTCTAGTTAGTCCTTGAACTATCTCAAGGTGGCGTAGTCATACAAAAGTAAATCCTTTGGTACACTTTGGTACACAATCTGTCGCAGTCGGCAGGACGGAATAAGGTACTTGAGACATTTGTTCATATTTTTTTTTCTTTTTGTTGGAAATGGCTCAATTTTTCTTTGGTTGAAATGGCTTGATTGTTTACATTTATATAACAAAACAGCAGTTGGTGCTACGGGGGACCAGCTGATTGCGTCCATTGCCCTGATTGACGTCAGAAGTGTCTGCTTAGGCTGGTATTGACTGGTGGCCATGGCCAGTGAACTGGAACTGAGGGAGTTGGTGTGCCAACTACAGGCTGACAAGGACTTACTGATGGAACAGGCAGACGCTACTACTTTACGGCCAGGGGCTCCTGCTCCCCAGCCAGCGCCGGGACGCAGCGGCGTCACTTGTGATGTTGCTAACACAGACATTTTACCTCCTGAATATCTGCTCTATGTACCCAGAGGGAGGACATGTCCTTTATTTAGGGGGACCTCTGGGATTTTAGTAGAGGATTGGGTTGAGGAGGCAAGGGCAACAATAAGAACTTTACATCTAAGACCTACTGAGCAGGCTGATTTTATTTACGACCATCTCGGGGGGGATGCTAAAAATGAGATCAGGTATAGGCCTAGGGTAGATCGAGAAGACCCAGAACGGTTAATGGCTATTCTCCAGGATGTGTATGGCTGTTCTACACCGTATGTCTCTCTTCTACAGTGCTTCTTGGCGAGGAAGCAGCTGGGGGGAGAGTCATTGCAACAATATTCCAATTCTTTATGTTATTTAATGGAGAAACTTGAACGCCGTGTCACAGATGGAATGCCTACCTTTGCCACCCTACTGCGTGACCAATTTGTTGAGAATATCTGTGATTCTGATCTCCACAGGGAGCTGAAGCGCATTGTACGTGAACATCCTGACTATTCCCTCCTACAGGTCAGGGCTGAGGCTATCCTTTGGGAGCGGGAGGGCCCTACAGGTAGGAGTTTCACTCTCCCTGCATGTGCCACTCGGTGTAGGAGTAATGTGCCACCTACTAGTAGCCCTGCTGTCGTAGAGATGGCGGATATGAAAAAAATGTTGCAGCAACAGCAAGAGCACCTTACCAAACTCATGCAGATTATCCTAACCCTACAGACAGACCCTAGACCTCTCAAGCCTAACCTTTCAGGTCCTGTGACTATCCAGCAAGGTGCATGTGTGAGACCAACAACCACCCAGGTGGAAAATTGTACACTTCCAGTACGGCCAGATGGTGAGTTAGCTGCGCTACAAGCTGCTGACCCCTCTATTGGTGCACTCATCCCATTCTGGCAGGCACAGCGGAGACCGGGGCGCATGGCAAAGCAAGGCCTCCCTTCTGAAACCCTTGGCCTACTGAAACAATGGAATCGTCTCACCCTGGAGGACGGGTTGCTGTACAGGGTGTATCGAAGGCCAGATGGAGTGGGGAGAGTACATCAGCTGCTACTTCCAGAGCGTATGAGGGAGGAGGTGTTTAAAAAATTACACAACCATGGTCAGCGAGGCACACAGCAAACCCCTGATCTGATCCGGCAGAGGTATTACTGGCCAGGCATGTGGCAGACTATCAATCGCTGGTGTCAGCTGTGTAAACGATGCAGTCTACCAGACGATACTTTGCCTCGGGAGAGGGCCCCTACCCTTCATCAGGCCCCAGATGTTCAGGTCCCAGATGTTGACAGCCCCTCCCCAGGCTCGTCGGCGGTGGTGAGACGCCCTCAGGCCCTGATGTACCCACCAGCCCCTCCTTGTGAAGTGGTTGTACGACGGTCTGCCCACGGGACAGCCGGTAGACACTCCAATCTTCACCTACCAGTGAAGATATTGGATGAAGCTACAAATTTCCCTGTGCCTGGTGTGAGCAGCTCCACGTCAGTGATGTTTAGACCATGGGGTTTGGGTAGTACATTGTCGGGACGCCAATGAAAAAGAAAAAAGGGGTAGATGTGGCCAGGTGGAGTTGAGCCTCAGGAGCCACCATAGGGACAGTCTACTTCCTCATTGACAATCAAGTGACTATTTAAAGGCCCTGTCATCTAGCCAACATCAGATGTTTGGTGAATGCTGCCGAGGGTCTCGAGACCTGGGTCTGCATGGGGTTTTATCTATACTAGTGACGGGGTGAGTAACATGTCTGATCAGACTTCACCTCCACTCTGCCTGAACATGAACTAGACCCATTCACCAACCTCACAGACTCTGGAGAGAGAGAGAGAGAGAGAGAGAGAGAGAGGTCATAAACCATAGAGGGAATTTTCCAAACTCCTGCAGTATATGCCAGACAGACAGACAGACGAATGGAATACAATGAAATTGAAGTTATTGTTTGTTACTGTCATTATTGAAGTTATTGTTTGTTACCCAAACAGATCACTTCCACTGTTCCAGTTTGTTTTCGGAGTAATCTTCATAGCCATCATTCATTTTTACACACTCCCCCAGTGAAGATTCGGATCCAACACAGGAAGCGGCAATCACCCATAAACGACTACGATTATTGGCATAACTCCATTCTGAACCCCACTCAGCAGTGTGAACGGCAGAGCCACAGTCCAGCTGTCGACACGCCACAGATGCCGTCTTCAGGTTCCATGACTCAGAACCAGCATACACAGCTCTCCACTTGCCCCGGTGTCTCAGCTCCAGTATTCCATTACAGTTGCTGATTCCTCCCACCAACCTGACATCGTTAGGCTCTGTACAGACACAATAGAATATACTATAGAGCAATGTCCTTTGATTAGAAAACGAATCTTTTTACAATAATGTTTAGCTTAGTTTGTTCATCTTCGTTTACCTGATGTTTGGTGTGTTGGTTGAACCTGGAGACCTGAAGAGAAAAAGTATCAAACCAATTCGTTTGAGTGTAACAGTGCATCTAGCTGCAGAACAGGTTGGTTTCTCTCTCTACAGGAGACGTTTTTTGATATTCAGCCATAGTGTAGATTTTTGTACATTGACTTGTACATTGACTTGACAATGAATGGAGAATTTACGTAATTTGTAGACGAGCATATCGGCTATTTTCGTCCTACACAAACATTAAATTGCTATTGACAATGAATGGAGAATTTACGCATAATGTGTCTGAGCAAATATGTTGTTAAAAGTGTCGTGGTGCCAGGTGCCTCTAGAGGGGGTCGGTGCTGGGTGCCAGACGGTTTTGAATAACCTGTCCGAAAAGCAAGCGGATGTTTACACCAGTTTGAAACGGAACTGAAAGTCGACCATCTCACAACACTGATCTGGGATCAGTCTAGTCGCGCAAACACATTTTTGGTCATAACTAAGTCAAATTAAGATCTAGTCAAGCGCCGAATATCACATTTTGAGCAGATTATGAGCCATAATATATTATTGTATTTTTATTTAGAGGGTAGCCCCTTGAGATGCATCGTCTCGTTTTAGAGGGGGTCCTCGGGCACAACATCCGGTCGTCTTAACACACCCCTCACCAACCTTAATCCGGTCGTCTTAACGCACCCCTCACCAACCTTAATCCGGTCGTTTTAACGCACCCCTCACCAACCTTAATCCGGTCGTCTTAATGCACCCCTCACCAACCTTAATCCGGTCGTCTTAATGCACCCCTCACCAACCTTAATCCGGTCGTCTTAACGCACCCCTCACCAACCTTAATCCGGTCGTTTTAACGCACCCCTCACCAACCTTAATCCGGTCGTTTTAACGCACCCCATACCAACCTTAATCCGGTCGTCTTAACACACCCCTCACCATGCAACCTTAATCCGGTCGTTTTAACACACCCCTCACCAACCTTAATCCGGTCGTTTTAACGCACCCCTCACCAACCTTAATCCGGTCGTTTTAACGCACCCCTCACCAACCTTAATCCGGTCGTTTTAACGCACCCCTCACCAACCTTAATCCGTTTGTTTTAATGCACCCCTCACCAACCTTAATCCGGTCGTTTTAACGCACCCCTCACCAACCTTAATCCGGTCGTTTTAACGCACCCCTCACCAACCTTAATCTTATGTCTAACCAATGCTATACTGTATGTCTAATCAAAGGATGGCTCCCCCGTAGATTTTGAGTTATTCAGCTTTATATTGTTTTAGTCAGCATGTATAAAGGGAGGTGAACGGCAGTGCGGATGCGCGAACCCGTCTAGGATCACTAAAGAAGGAAAGGCCAAGCAACAAAAGAAAAAACTAAAAACTAAACTAAAAACTAAGAAATCAGCGATCCGGTTTGATATCAATAATAAAGCTTATCTGACTAAACGTTCCGCCAGAAGCAGTTGCCGGTTCGATTCTAACTGGCGGAACCTTCCGTCAGGAGCAGTTTATTTGTTAACACGGTTCCAACATACAGGTGTATATGTGGATTCAGATAGTTTTTGGTTTAGACTACTAGTCATTGGTTAGACCAGTCATTAGTCCTACAACAACTACAACCTATCTCAAACCCTCACCCTAAACCTAACCTCCCACGGGGCAACAGACCTAAACCTAACCTTAACCCATGTCTAACCAATGACTAGTCTAAACTAAGTATGCACCCCGATTCGGACATTTGAACCGTGTCTCTGCTGAACAGCACTCTGTCTGGATCACACTTATAGACACATTTCTCAGTCCTGACCGAGGGTGGCGCCATTGCTCTCTATTTTGTGTGAGATAGACAGATGACAAGGGAGAGTCAATCAGTCAGACAGACAGACAGACAGACAGACAGACGGAAGGTCAACTCCTCAGGTTCCTGTGTGTGAACTTTGATTGGTCGAGAAGCTGAACAAGATCAATGAAATGTCATCATCCCTGATGATAATACTGCCCTGCTTCTGTCACAATGTTTACAGTGTCTATAGACTCGGCAAAAAGAAAAAGGAGGAAAAAAATAAAATATGAAGCAACAACACGCATCATTCTCCTCTAAGCTGTGTGCAGGTCATCCCTGGACACAGTACAGTACAGTACAGTACAGTACAGTACAGTGCTTGTGTTACTCCAAGGGGCTACATGTGTTCACAGAAAATGTTATTTATATAGCACATTTAAAAACAACAGCAGTCGACCCAAAGTGCTTTCCAGACCTATGTGTTCAGTGCAATAATAAAAACATATAAGATATAACACAATAATAAAACAAGCCGTGCAAAACAAAATGACAACAAAAAACAAGCAAACAACAACATACAACTAGAACTGCACTCTGCAGAGTGCATACTTGCTTGTTGCACACTAGTAGGCCATAAATTGCCTACTAGTGCGCAAGCAGAGCGCGCAAGTACTTTCGACCGCTACAAACCGCTACAAACTGTCAAATCTCAGTTTCTGCCTCTATGTATGTCATTTGTAAGTTGATTAGCGGTATACTGTGGTTACTTTGCGCCCTATGCACCGTCCCAGCCTTTCCGATGCGTATGCACCGTCCCAGCAATGACTAATGACTAGACATACGTATACATATACATTATACTATATAGAGTATGTAGTTGTAATTTGATTAGCAGTATACTGTGGATACTTGGTGCCAAAAAGTGACAGCCGTCTTTTTCAACTGTTTTTATGTGTATGCAAATCTGTGCCTGGTTTGCTGGGACCAGATACCACATTACGTCATCGTTGAGAGCTGGGACCAGAGTACATGGTGTGTATATGTATGACTAGCTCTCAGTGATGACTCAAGAGAAATGGTCATCTGTGTAATCCGGTCCCAGCAGACCAGGCACAGATTTACAAATTGCAAATCACATTACAACTACATACAGAGTATGTAGTTGTAATTTGATTAGCAGTATACTGTGGTTACTTGGTTCCAAAAAGTGACAGCCAGTTTTTTTCAACCGTTTTTATGTGTATGCAAGTCTGTGCCTGGTTTGCTGGGACCAGATACCACATTACGTCATCGTTGAGAGCTGGGACCAGAGTACATGGTGTGTATATGTATGACTAGCTCTCAGTGATGACGTAAGAGATATGGTCATCTGTGTAGTCTGGTCCCAGCTGACCGGGCACAGATTTACAAATTACAAATCACATTACAACTACATACAGAGTATGTAGTTGTAATTTGATTAGCAGTATACTGTGGTTACTTGGTTCCAAAAAGTGACAGCCAGTTTTTTTCAACCGTTTTTATGTGTATGCAAGTCTGTGCCTGGTTTGCTGGGACCAGATACCACATTACGTCATCGTTGAGAGCTGGGACCAGAGTACATGGTGTGTGTATGTATGACTAGCTCTCAGTGATGACGTAATGTGGTATCTGGTCCCAGCAAAACAGGCACAGATTTGCATACACATAAAAACGGTTGAAAAAAGACGGCTGTCACTTTGAAGAGACCAAGCGAAATTATTACTTGCGCGCTCTGCTTGCACAAGTAATAACCTCAAACTGTGTTAAAAGCTAGACTAAAAAGGTGGGTTTTCAAGTTGGATTGACAAATCTCAAGGGTGCCTTGATGTGGAATGGAACATCATTCCATATAGTGTGTAGGTGCAGCTACAGAGATCACCTTTGGTTTTTAGGACTGTTAAAATAAGACTGCTAGTCTCAGTCTAAACGGTCCTAGTGAGCCTCAGTCTAAACGGTCCTAGTGAGCCTCAGTCTAAACGGTCCTAGTGAGCCTCAGTCTAAAGTTCTAAACGGTCCTAGTGAGCCTCAGTCTAAACGGTCCTAGTGAGCCTGTCAGTCCACCCGCCCGCCAACATGTCATCATGGTGAGATCACCCATCTGTCGCACATGGTGTCATCACTCCAGGAGCCGGCGGATCAGATCTACTTACCATGCAGCTCCATGGTTAGAGAGGAGAGGAGCAGAGAGGACACACTCAGCCACAGAGACATCATCATCTGCTGCTGAATTAGATAGCTCCACCTGTCTGTCTGTCTGTCTGTCTGTCTGTCTGTCTGTCTGTCTGTCTGTCTGTCTGTCTGTCTGTCGGTCGGTCTGATCCTGAAGAAGATATATACTCCACCTGTCTGCTCCTGTGTCTGCTGAAGCTCCACAGATACTGTACTTTCACCCAGTGTACTCTGACACTGTGCAGTAACACCCACACTCCCCCTCCTCCATAGCCTGGCCAAACACACCAGGGGGCCCTGCGCGGGCAGGAGGGTGTAGCTAACCATTTGAAGCACTACTTTGAGTGAGAAATTATTTTCCATAAGAAAGGCCAAAGAGTTGCACCTCTGTCCAGAAGACGGCGCTGTTGCCCACAAAACTAGCCAAACATATGGACTTTCAAAGTTACACTGGACACTGGATTAGCCTGCTTTTATAGTTTTCTCTTTATTTGGGGTCTAAAAACTTTCCAACAAACTCCGGTAAACTCCTGAATTGAAATCACACCTGTATATTACCGTACATTACTGCATATTATGCCTGCTAAACTTGAGGTTTACGGGCAAATCTAGTGCCCATAAGTGCCCTTAACTCCACGTTTCACGCAGTGTATGATGTTTTATTATCAATGCCTCAAATCTACATCTTTATAGAGCACCGAAGTCTGACGTCACTTTCAGTAGAGGGCGTCAGTCCCCAGGTTCATGTATTTGTTTAGTTGCATTGAAATCCCCATTGAGGCGATTTTAGATCGCCTCATATAACAACTGTGTTTGAAAAATAAACATGTCACCCCGGCCGCTTCACTCATATGGATATGAAGAATCAACTGACTGAGAGAAAACGCTAATGTTACTGCTGCTGAATTAGTTAGATTTTCGCTAGAAGCAGACTGTATCATATGAGTGACTGACTGTTGCAAACGATACAGAGACACCTCCCTAACAATAACGCAGCTTGTTTATTTTTGGACCACAACGCTTATAGTAGACATTAAGATCACCCCATGTTATTCTCCATAGAGAAATTACTTCCGCGAACCAGGGGAATCGTCGGGATGAGCGAGTTACGTCAGGACTTCGATGCTCTATTTATATTGGCCCTGTGACCATGGCAGCCATTTTCAAAATGGCCGCCACCTGCTGTTATTTTACAATAACTCAAGTTCTGCACCACCTAGGATCTTGATTCTGGTGACTAATCATACATTTACAAGGATGTGGGATACATTGGTACTATTTAGATTTGTCCTGTGACCATGGTAGACATTTTTCAAAATGGCCGCCAACTTTCTGTTATTTCCCAATAACTCAAGTTCTACACCACCTAGGATCTTGATTCTGGTGACTAATCCTACATTTTCAAGGAGGAGGAATACAGTTGTACTATTTAGATTTATCCTGTGACAATGGCAGCCATTTTCAAAAATGGTGGACCTGCTATTATTTTACCAATTTAATCAGGGAATATTATCAGAATAATGTCAAATCTGTGAATACATTTCTTACCAAGAATTTATTTTCACCAATGTGTTTGTAAAGGTGTCTAATAACATATCCCACATTGGTTTCCATTGAACCACCCTAGGGGCATTTTTGACAGCTGCTGAAAGTTGGGTACCATACCAAGTGGCTATGGCCAAACTAGGGAGTCTATGGCCAAACCAGGGGTCAAACCCCTTGGGCTAAATTAGGCCATATATCCACTTGCCCAAATGTGCCCAAATGTGCTGACCTCATTTTGTGATGACGGCTATGGCCGTTTTCAGCCCAAGGAGTGTTCTTCGTGCATAGCTAATGCTTGGAATGCATTCAGAATCATGAAAACTCCCTAGTTTGACATGCCACATGCTACTTAAAGCATAATGACATTTTGCCTTATATAGGTTGTTGATGGTACCCCAACTTTCAGCAGCTGTCAAAAGTTCCCCTAGGGTGGTTGAATATAAAGCAATGTGTTGTGATGACCCGCCTCCCTCAATCTTGGTCGGCTTTCTCCATGGGGGGAGGAATGTGACAGCCAAGAGTCACAAGTGACTCTGCTTAATTGAATAATTAACAGGCCATCACCAGGTAACGATGATTGAACACCTGGCAATCTCCCTACTCAGGTGATAGTTGCCACAGGTGTGTCACTCTGTGTGGAAGAAACAGTTTGCATGCTGGCAGCAGCTCTCAAAGACAGTGTCCAGCACTCTCTCTGCATTTTCTCTACCTGTTGTTTGTTTTGATCGTTTAAGTAGCTCGAGTCAGAGCATGTTTAGAGACAAATTCACTCCCTGCCTAAGAAGACCTGCCGAGATTCTTCCAACTCCACTGTGCTGAAATTCAGGGAGGAGAAGTAAACTGAGGAGGTGATTTTCTGCAGGAGGATTGTTTCCCTTCGTTTGAGTTGACCCGGCCTAAACTACTCCGAGGTAACCCAGACAAACAATAACATTTGGACAACAAACAATAACATTTGGACAACAAACAATAACATTGGGACAAAAAACACTGCAAAAACAGCAAGAGGATCTTTATTTTGTTACCATTGACTGTACTCTCAAAGACTAACTTTGCTTTATTTCAAAGGATCGGTGAATTGAATTAATGACCCCATTTTGTGCCCAAGATTTGAGTTGAACATTTATTGAATATATTTTGTGGGGGTTTCATTATTTGTTGATTTTTGTTCTGAATATGGATTGCCATTTGATGCTTTTTGTTTCATGGAAAGGTAAATAATGTTGTAACCTAATTAACCCACCCCTGGTTCCAATACAAAGACTGTTCCAATCCAACACATTTAAGGGTTCTTTATCTTTTATTGAGTCCTTTGTCAGTTTCCTCGAACCACCTGGCTACATTAAAAAAAAGGAGAGGCTAAGTCCTCTCTGGTAGGTACACACCTGCCTGGCACCCCAAGCTACTGAGGAAACCGTTACATAAAAATACATTCAATAAATAAATAAAAACTCAAATCTTGGGCACAAAATGGCACATCTTCAAACGCCAAATAGTTTACTAAACGACATTAACGAACGATATCCGGCGTTGAAGATGGGGGATGTGGACGATGTGTGCTATCTGCGGCAAGAGCTGCAGGAATGGGAACGCAAGTTCAGAGAGGTGACAACCGTGACATCACGTCCGAGGACAAGAGGTGTGCTGTTCTGTGTAGAGTTCTCATTTTCTGCCCGAACCCGACCCGGCCCGGCCCGACATTTTAGGGCCGGGCCGGGCCCAAAAAATATGCTAATTAGCCGGGCCGGGCCGGGCCTCGGGCTCTGTGATTTTCCGTGATTTTCTTATTTTCTTTTTTCAAAAATGTTATTATAATAAAAATAGCAATTCTGTTATTTGTGTAATGTGTAGGCTATATAGCCTACAAGTATGTATTTATTATGAAGAGGGCTGCGCTATGGCGATTCACTTGTGACAGGAGGAAGACGGAGGAGTGGAGGTGGGGGGCTTGGAATGGATTACTGACTGCGCAGGCAGAGAGAAGTGAACGGTGGGGTGGTTGTTTAATGTTTATACCGCTGGCTGGCCTCTGGTTTGCGGCGCACCAAATGAGCTTCAGTTCATAATGCTAAATGTTTTATAAATCAATCGGATTATCACACGATAGACTGCAACATAACAAAAACAGTTGCACTGAGCCATCTCGTTAAACCCAGCTGGCTGCGATGAATAACCTAATCATTAGGCCTAATCAACGTCATATAGTCACCAACGATCCATATTCTGTAGTGTATGATCTGACCACGCAATGTTACAGTCCACTGCAGGCTACAGGCTAATGGCTATTTGATTTACAAAATGATTAGTATTATAACCGCCGTCCCTCAGTGCGGCAGCGGCGCTCCTCGTTATATGTGCCCGATTTAAAATAACAGATCTCTAAGCTGTCGAGACACGCCATGAGCGGGTGCATGGATGGTTTGTAAACTTTGTAGGCTATGTTTGTTCTTTTTGACACCGAACGGGGACGATACTTGGGGTCTTGGACATAGCTTCACTTCAGAGGAAACGGGGAGCTACAGTACTCACCACCACTGGAAATGGAATCCATTAGAATGATATGGAAATGGTACATAAATGAGCTACATAAATCCTTTATTTCGGCGATAAGTCCATTGAACTCCGTTCTCACACTCACACAGACACACACTGAAAGAAAAAAAAAGAACGCCACTTTATTGGATGGCCAGCGCAGCAGCATGCGCCGTCAGTGGTTCACTGACGGCGCATGCTGCTGCGCTGGCCATGCAATAAAAGTGGCGTTCTTTTTTTTCTTTGTCGGGCTTTATAGGGCTTCGGGCCTAACATTATGGTATTTTTTAGGGCCGGGCCGGGCTTCGGGCTGACCCAGTTAGGGCCGGGCCGTGCCGGGCTTCAAATTTCGGGCCCGATGAGAACTCTAGTTCTGTGTGGGCGGCCGAGGTGGATCGGGTGACGCGTTCCGCAGTGTACTGGTATTTCATTCCACATATATAATGCATGGTTTAAGTTCAGTCATGTTTTTATTTTATGGTAAACAGCACCCTCTAGTGGTGGTTTTGTCAGTTATATAAGCGCAGATCAGCATGTGTTTTTCAGTAGTAGCCAAGCAGAGCCAGAGTGAACATCGACACTCAATTCATGTGAATCTCTGTGAAACATATGCTTGTAAGTTTCTTTTTGTTGTCATAAGTAATGTTGCATTGATACATGTTTTACATTAATGTGGGTATTTTGTGTTTTGCACACACTAGTTTGACTAATTGTCAATTAAGCACCATGTGCTCTGTAAGTTTGTGTTATTAGGCAGTGCATTTGTTTGCATAAATGTGTGTACTGTAGCTGTTTCATTTCACGTTTTGAGTGATATTTTTGTGTTTATGTTACAGTTTTACAACTTTTACAAAAGAAAAATGGAAATACAGTTCTACCAACAAAAACTAAAAGACTTTAAACAGAAGAGGAGTTTCATTGTCAATTCATTCTTCATTCAATGTCAAGTGTGTTAGCTATCTGTCTAGTTGGCACCTCTGCAAACGAGGACAGAATACGCAGCATCGAGTGCTACTCCATCACCAAGAACAGCTGGTTCTTTGGCCCCGAAATGAACAGCAGACGACGCCATGTAGGAGTGATTTCTGTAGGAGGGAAGGTGTATGCGGTCGGGGGCCATGATGGAAGTGAACACCTTGGAAACATGGAGATGTTCGACCCCCTCCACTAATAAGTGGACGATGAAAGCCTCTATGAACACAAAGAGAAGGGGCATAGCATTGGCAGCCCTTGGAGGTCCTATATATGCTATTGGAGGTTTTGGATGACAATTCCTGCTTCAATGATGTGGAACGTTATGACATTGAAAGCGACCGCTGGAGTGCTGTTGCTTCCATGAACTCACCTAGAGGAGGGGTGGGCTCTGTAGCCTTGGGGGATCACGTGTACGCAGTGGGGGGGAATGATGGCGTGGCCTCCCTATCTAGTGTGGAGCGCTTCGATTCCCACCTCAACAAGTGGACAGAGGTCAAGGAGATGGGCCAGCCGCGGGCCGCAAACGGAGTCAGCAAACTCAATGGCTGCCTCTATGTCGTGGGTGGTTTTGACAACTCACCGCTGAGCTCTGTGGAGTGTTTTGACCCCCGGCAGCACCGCTGGGAGTATGTGTCAGAACTGACCACTCCGCGTGGTGGCGTAGGGGTGGCCACTGTCATGGGCAGGGTGTTTGCTGTCGGAGGACACAATGGGAACATCTACCTGAACACAGTGGAGGCCTTTGAACCTCGCATGAACAGGTGGGAGCTGGTGGGTTCAGTGTCCCACTGCCGCGCCGGGGCCGGCGTGGCCGTTTGCGAGTCGCACCAGGACGTCGGCCAGGGCTCCAGCAACGTGGTCAACTGCATGTGATCCACAGCTGCATCTGCCCCAAACGGGACTCGCCTTGTCAGTCACCACCAGATCTGAGCTGCCTGTCGACCCCCGACCCATTCACAAGCACTTGAACCCAACCAAGAGCCCTTATCCATCCCCTCGTCCCCTGTTAATATTGTCCACACTGTCACTAAGAGTTAAAGCTGCATTGTGTGATATTTCCTGATTTATTATTTAATTTTTTCAAGGCCTGAAAATAATATGCAATGTATGAAGGTTTTCATGGAGACTAAACGCAACCGACCAATATGTGCATGATGTGCCGGCCCGTCCATGTTACTCATTTCCTTCCTTTATTTTTTTTTTCCTGTGTTCGTATGCAAATTCTTTAGTTGCCAATTATGTTTTCCCTGTAATGTAATCACCTGCCAATGAGGAGCCACCATCATGAGGACATATTGCTCCTGGACAAACGCACTGTTCCTCATCATAGACGACCGATTTGTCAAATATACGAAAGCTGTGACAATCTATTTGAACCATAGACTGTAAAAAATATGGACAAAGCGTTCCGCGGGTCTAACGTGAACGTAAAATGAAGCCTGTCAGTCCTTGCAATGGAAGTCGCCATCTTTCTAGATCCGTTTTGGCCCAGTTCAGGCCAGCTGGCCCATTGGCTGGCCCAGACAACGAGGCGGGACTTCCCCCTTCTTCTTCGTTGGTTTTTATTTTGACTCGAGTGGGTGGGGGATCCCGTTCATAGACTGTAACGGTAGCCACGCCCCTCAGAACATGCGCGACTTTATGGTCATTTTTTTTATAAATGGGACCATAATTTTACAAAAAGAATATTATGACATTAGAAATGAGACTTTAAACTAGTGACTGGAAGCAAAAAGTATTCATGACCATGTTTATTAATTAAGGTAATACAGTCTAGGTGAAGTTGGGCCAAAATACATGGACTTCTATGGGGCTATGGGTTTTTCTGGGTCCAGTGACAGCGCCACAACAGGCCATTATATGAACTTTCATTTCCTTAGTGGCTTCACAAAATATCCGTCTGACTGCCCCCCTGATTTGAACATATGACTGAACTCGACGGATACAGACGCCGTTAACGGGCAGAAATGAGGTCACAGTTGAAAAGGCGTAAAACCCTGAGCAGCATGGTTATCAATGTGGGGGGAAATCCAGGCGTCTCCCCCGGGCCTAGATGTCCCAAAGTAGTCCCAGCCAGGACAACTTATCCTTGATCACACCCATGCTCTCCACTACTACATTACTGTTGGATTGTCCTGCTCAACACCACTTCTGACTGCACTGCTGGAATTACCGTTACTTAGATTTGTATCTGTGCAATAAGTAATGCCCAATTGAATTGATAGATGTATCAATTGCCTATACCTTCAGTGTTGATTTCCGTCGACTAATACTATGACGAAAGATGTTCGCCGACTACCTTTATCACTGACGAAAACTAAAGCTATGACAACTAAAACTAAGACAAAATATATTGACAATTATGTCAACAAATAAAAACTAGACTAAAATGTTAGGAATGGACTAGTGGACAAGAGATCCAGTATAAGCAAAAGACAAGTCATTTTACACTTAGTAGCATGCTGAAAATAGTAGATGTACACACTCACAATGCGTCGCAACGTGTTGTGAGCTTCTCATGTGTTTTGGCTGCCAACAGTGTGGCGGATGCTTTGTGTGATGAGGGGTGCTGCTGCTGGGGGGCGAGAGTGAGTGGGATCTACAGGGAAGAGAGAGAGAGAGCTGGCTTGTTGTGGAAAACAACGTCTTGTTATTACACTTATTTTCAGCCATTGGTCAGGGACAGGATCACGTGTCACACAATGCAGATTTTTAACCCCCTATGCCTATTTTGGGCATGATAACATTATAGGCAAAAATGTTTCCAATGTTCGAGAATTATTTGAAAAAAATCAGATCTACAAGGTCGCGACACTTGACAATGCCACATGTTCAAGACCTTGTAGATCAGCTGTTTTTGCATTTGTTTTTTTGTTTTCTTACATAAAGTCGACATTTTGAGAATTGGGCTTAAGTGGTTTAACATCATGGATATCAACACTTGCTGTTTCACGCCCATAGAGTGGTTAATCTACGTACACAGACTGTGGAATATTCTCTCTTATTTACTGGCTATAATGTGCACATCTGACAAGAAAAGGACATTTAAAATGAGTCTTTGTGATATTTGCATTTCAGTGATGTGTTGGTACTGTATTGCCTTTTATTTAATCACATTGATGTAGTTTAATTTAAGGGAAAATGACCGCTGAGGTTAGAGTGTAATATTGTGAGGGAGGATAAGTAAGGATTCAGCATTCACAGCACTAGTTTCAGTATAAAGCATAAACCTGAATTCTATAAAAGGCCAGTATGAAAGCTTTTCATTTTCAAGGACTGCTTGAGCCTGTCTGAAAATTATTTGCCAACTTTGATGTGAGAATGTGTACGTTTTTTTGTAAAATTGTTATGCTGTATTTTGTGTTGTTCACCTTTGACTGCTTAAGAGCATGCTGTTAATTTCCATTACATTGATATACATTGGTTTAATAAAGTTAAGCATTTTTATGTAACGGTTTCCTCAGTAGCTTGGGGTGCCAGGCAGGTGTGTACCTACCAGAGAGGACTTAGCCTCTCCTTTTTTTTAATGTAGCCAGGTGGTTCGAGGAAACTGACAAAGGACTCAATAAAAGATAAAGAACCCTTAAATGTGTTGGATTGGAACAGTCTTTGTATTGGAACCAGGGGTGGGTTAATTAGGTTACAACATTATTTACCTTTCCATGAAACAAAAAGCATCAAATGGCAATCCATATTCAGAACAAAAATCAACAAATAATGAAACCCCCACAAAATATATTCAATAAATGTTCAACTCAAATCTTGGGCACAAAATGGGGTCATTAATTCAATTCACCGATCCTTTGAAATAAAGCAAAGTTAGTCTTTGAGAGTACAGTCAATGGTAACAAAATAAAGATCCTCTTGCTGTTTTTGCAGTGTTTTTTGTCCCAATGTTATTGTTTGTTGTCCAAATGTTATTGTTTGTTGTCCAAATGTTATTGTTTGTCTGGGTTACCTCGGAGTAGTTTAGGCCGGGTCAACTCAAACGAAGGGAAACAATCCTCCTGCAGAAAATCACCTCCTCAGTTTACTTCTCCTCCCTGAATTTCAGCACAGTGGAGTTGGAAGAATCTCGGCAGGTCTTCTTAGGCAGGGAGTGAATTTGTCTCTAAACATGCTCTGACTCGAGCTACTTAAACGATCAAAACAAACAACAGGTAGAGAAAATGCAGAGAGAGTGCTGGACACTGTCTTTGAGAGCTGCTGCCAGCATGCAAACTGTTTCTTCCACACAGAGTGACACACCTGTGGCAACTATCACCTGAGTAGGGAGATTGCCAGGTGTTCAATCATCGTTACCTGGTGATGGCCTGTTAATTATTCAATTAAGCAGAGTCACTTGTGACTCTGGCCGTCACAGTGTGATATCTTAGTAGACACCCTTCTAAAGCAATGTTACCAAATCAAAGGAGCCTTCACCTCAAGTCACCTGGGGCTGGGTGAGCAATCCTATCCTGTATCTAGCCTCACAACTAAATACAGACACTTGGCCAGACTGCCGTTTGAAAGGGTCAAACCCTTCATCCTGATTGGGGAAGACCACCCCACCTAATCACACCAACCGAACAAGTGAGGTTGGGGCCTCCAGGTGGGCCAGCAGCCATCTGCACAAGACTGGGCTGGACCCTGCAGGAAAGCAATCTCCAGCCAAAAGACAATTTAAGTTGACTATAACAGAGCCCCAGAACACAGAGCTCATGAGAAGGATGGAGAAACACTGCAGTGGCCAGTGAAGTCAAACTGTGTGTCTGTACCTGAAAGGGACAAGTCAAAGGCCAGAAAGCCCACCTCCTTTTAATGTCCTGTCAGTAGCAACTCAACCTGCACCTGAAATAAGCCCTGACCCCTCCCAGAGAAAGTTCATCTTTGAAAATGTAATGATTAGTCGCCAGAATCAAGATCCTTGGTGGTCTAAAACTTGAGTTATTGGTAAAATAACAGCAGGTTGGTGGTCATTTTGAAAAACAATGGCTGCCATGGTCACAGGACAAATCTAAATAGTACCACTGTATTCCTCATCTTTTAAAATGTATTATTAGTCGCCAGAATCAAGATCCTAGGTGGTCTAAAACTTGAGTTATTGTAAAATAACATCAGGTGGCGGCCATTTCGAAAAACAATGGCTGCCATGGTCACAGGACAAATCTAAATAGTACCAATGTATCCCACATCCTTGAAAATGTATGATTAGTCACCAGAATCAAGATCCTAGGTGGTGTAGAACTTGAGTTATTGTAAAATAACATCAGGTGGCGGCAATTTTGGAAAATGGCTGCCATGGTCACCACGAGACAAATCTGTGTTGGCCCTATAGCCAAAAATGTTCCTTAAGGCATGCTCTAACTGTGTGCCAAATTAGAATACGTCCCATTATTCAAAAACTATAATTTTATTGTTTTAGGAACACTTTTGTCAACTCCGTCAGATACATGTCAAAACCTGACGGAGTTGACGTCTGACAGAGTTGACAAAATGGCATTTGTTTTCATCTTAACCCTCTGTAGTACAATGTAGCCATTTAGTTTTTTCTTCAGTTGTTAGCTAAACCTAACCCTAAACTAAAATACTAAACATTATTTTGGAATTCTTAACAAAGATAATAATGTCCTGACGGAGTTGACATGTAAAAGCTGTGACCACTTTGATATCAACACTGTTTGTTTAAAATATCAATCAATTGAATGCTTGTCAGACCAGGTGCTCCACTGTTGCAACAAATATAAACAGGACTTGGAAAAGGAGTCTTCAGGCTAAATCTGTCGACAATGGGATGTGGGACACACATTTGATTTTGATTTAAAAAAAAGTGGAAAAAGTAACTGTGTATATTGTTTGCTATGTTGTTGACCATCTACTTTCATTTAGTATATATATCTATGTGATTGTGACAGTATTAGACACTTTTTTGGCAGTTTGAAATTGTGACCATTTGCTGGGGACAGGCTAAATACAGGCCTTTTTGGGTACAGTGCCTGCTTTTAACTAATTCAGATGGCATATGAAAACAATTATAATGAAATGAATGGCATAATAATACACAACTGTGTTACATTTAACTTTGCAAGTGCTTTTTATGAATTAATTTATTTTTAACATAAATAAGGCTCTTATGTGTGGGACATGTTTTTTCCACTTTTGTCCCTCATCTCAAGAACGAGTGATATTACATCCAACCAGTCCACTGTCTGTCACATCATAGAACAATGGTACAGGAATTGGGGGCTGCTTTTCCAAAAATACAAAAAGTATATCAGTGTAATAAAGACTGATCTACCTTTATGACAACTTTATGGATTCATTTCCATTCATAATTTACTTATGTGAAAATGTCACACTTGGTAGCAACGCGAAGCTAGTGTTTAATATCTGGTGTAAGATAACTGTGGTGCCTCAGCGTAATGTCTCATCTCTGTGTAAAAGGCTGTTTCAGAAATGGTTGATTACATCTGCTTTTCCACCTTATGCCCTGCCCACTATGCTCATGACCTCCCCTCATTTCCAAAACCCCCTTATTGTACTTGAATAGTAAACTAATATCTCATCTCTTTTGCAGTAAGTGTAAGGTCTTCAAAAAAAAGGTCCAATCGATGGACTGTGCACACATACAGAGTCAATAAGACGTACACCTACATCCCAGAGCTGCAGAGAAGTATCCTTGACAAGAGAGTGTCATCTAACAAGGGCCTTCCTAAAATCATGAAGCTCAGAGCAGGAGACCCACGCCGATACGGACTGCTCTCAGCTGTTCCTGCACCATCAATGGAAGAACTTCTCCGAGGCCATGTGAGGAGGGGTGATGACCAGGGTATGTCAATTTTATTCTTTTACTCCTTGATTGCTCTTTCTTGCACACTTCATTCTATCCCTTTATTTCCTGTCCTTCTGGGTTTTTGTTGTTTTGAATGTTACGCTAACTCTGCTGCTGCATTGTCTGTAAGCAAGCCAAACAAAAAAAAGTTTTACTCTTATGTACCTGTACACAAAATGTAACAATACAGTACAACCTTACTTTTAATATGGAAGAAATATCTGTGTTCTGGCCTATAACATTACTAAGTGTAGCAACTATTACAAATTTAACAATATATTTCCCCTCCACCCATCTTTTCTCCATAGGAGCACCGGACGTGACTCTCCGATCCGTTGACGAGATGGAATAGCAAGATTGAATTGCTGAGGTAACTATAATTGAACACGGCTACATGGATGGCTGTGTATGTTAGGGCCATTATTCCTTTGCCTTTGTTATCTGATTTATCCAAAAGATAAATGGATTTAAGCAAAATAAAATGACTCAACATGTTTGTAAGACCAAGTCCGAATGAGCAATTTATGAAATGGTATGACACACTAGCGCTGTTTGTAAAACAATTAACACTATGTGTAATTATGTTCTAGTAATAGTGTTCCTGTTGTACATACCAGGTGAAAAAGATCACAGATTTTTCTTTGCCTATATACAAAATATGCTATGAACATAGTTTGTTTGACCAGTAAAAATGCTCTAATCTTCAACTCGTATACAAAAGTAGATAGCCTATCTACAAGCTCTCAATGCATCAGACGCATTGAGAGCTTGTAGATCAGCTATTTTCAGTGTGTGTGCAACACAATTCCTTAGCTTAGCAGACATGCTGGCTTCTATGGAATCCAAATCTAGTCATGGTGGCTGAGAACTATTTCATATTCTTTGGGAATAAACAACACTGGTTATTATTACTAGATAAATGAAAGGACAGACGTCCTAAAGGTTTTGCCATCAAAATGGCATACATCTATATTACACAATTGTTTGTGACCTTATGTATTTGTCTTTTTTAGGTGCTGAATTCTTCCTACTGTGCCCGACTCCCCATACTTCATTGCTACAAAGACCTGAGCTCTGATGGACACTGCACACAAAGACCTGAGCTCTGATGGACACTGCACACAAAGACCTGAGCTCTGATGGACACTGCACACAAAGACCTGAGCTCTGATGGACACACTGCACACAAAGACCTGATCAAGCTCTGAGCCCAGATGGACTGCACACAAAGGACTTTTCCACAGTGGGCTGCCTGATATTGATACCAACTTTTATGGATACTGTATAGAGACGGTACATTTTCAGGAATCAACCTGATAAAAATGATGTGTTTAGAACTGTACATATTGTATTTGTGTTTTTTCTCATCTTTTGTACAAATGTGTTTTGCCCATCGTTAATAATTAAATGTGTTTCTCGTGGATTTGTTTGCTTCATTGACAGGCAGGTTATCAGAACAATATTGGGTACCATGAATTTGAAAACAATGGTAAAATCAAAATGTTTTTTATTATCAATAAGACAGATTTTGCTAAATGTAAACGTCAAGTAAAAATAAAGAATATAGAATAATGAATATAATACAAATTGTGCAAAAGGTCAATCAAGCTATTATTGCTCAGGCATTTTACAAATATATATACAGTACTAGAGAAAAAATTATCCTGCACACTGTCTTCACTTACAGAATTAGATTTATTGAGCAACGTTTCGGCCGTTCGGACCTTCATCAGGCATGTCTGATGAAGGTCTGAACGACCTCAATAAATCTAATTCTGTAAGTGAAGTCAGTGTGAAACAAAACAAAATATAAACAAATATAGTAGCCTACAAAATCAAAAATGTGCAAAGGGTCTTCAAATATTACAAATAATAAAACAAGGTATATAAAAAGTAATTGCACAAAGTAAATAACAAACTAGAAACAATATAAAATTCTGCAAACAGCGTTGTGCTCCCTTTTACTAAAAGGGTATATTTACAGTTCACAGAGGTTTGTGTGCCCATTAGTGCCCTGGAATAAATCCTGTGTAACGACCAAATGGGCCGGGATAAACATTCCTAATAGACATGACACAACAACTAGGAATGTCCACCCTGTTTCCAGGACCAAGAGCACCATGTTGCCAGAAAACGTACTGCCTGTATCCAGCATAGCGAAACTCTCTGTTATCGTCCCCAGGCTCTCTGTCATGTGCCACTACCAACACATCATCCCTGTACCGCCCTATGTATGCGTAAATTGCCTGCATCAACGCAGTACAGGTCGAACTGGGGTAGTAGGGAAATGCAATTTTTCCGGATTCTGTCTACAGCACAACTTCTCTCTGTCTGTTGGCATATCCCTGCAGTTGTTACACACACACACACCAATTAGGTGATGGTGCAGGTTGGATCACTGGCTGTGAGACAAAAGGCCGGTCAACTGGTGGGGGTGGTGGGAAGGTGGGTGCAGGTAGCTGTGTTTGTTCAGCAGGTCCTGGTTGGTCTACTGGCTGTGGTGCTGGTGGTGGGAAAGTGGGTCCAGGTAGCACAAATGGCTGTGGTACTGGGTCAGCGGGTCCAGGTGGGTGAGCAGCACGCCTGCGTTGGTAGGCATTAAGTGCATCAAACACTAGTGCAGGTTCTCTGTCAAACAGATCCAGGGAAAAATGTCTCACCTCCTCCCGGGTCCAAACTTTGAATAAGACGCTGAGGGATCAAATAACATGTGGGTGAATTTCAGTAGATCCACAGGGTACTGTGCATAAAGCAAACATAATATTATTCTAATATATGGATTAGCATTGATGATTAGTCTGTGTTGCTACCTATAATTTGAGAGGACAGGAAATGGACCAGAGACAATAGCTTCTGATAAGGCAGGAATGCATGGGGTTCATGTCAAAAGAAGGTCACACCTGCTAGGAAGCCTAATGCAAATTTTGGAGCTTCATAGAATGTGGCGTGCACAAAACCCACAGTCCCACACACAGTACTATAGCCTAATGATTCAACACAGACCCAGTGTATAGTAGAACAATTAATGTGAATTCCACTGCTTACTTATTACATGGATGCAGTGGACAGACACACACACACACACACACACACACACACACACACACACACACACACACACACACACACACACACACACACACACACAATATATAATACATAGATCTATCAATATATCAATCACTGGTAAAACAAACCTGTGTGTGGACCCTTCTCTCTTCTTGGAGAGTAGCTATTCTTTGCTGCTCCTCTAAGGCAGCTACTCCTCGTCTCCCTCTCCCTCTCCCCCTTCCACGAGGAGGAGGAGGTTCGATTCCCTCTGGGTGGACACCAACTCTCTCAGTCTCTATATCACCGCAGCTCGGCCTCGGCCTCTCGCTCGTCTTCCTCTCCCTCGTGTTCTCCCACGTCCTGGAGGCGGATTAACTGCGGGGTCAGCCCTCTCGTCGTCCACTCGAGTTGGACGTGTTCTACGGCGCTGAATGGGAGAGCTCCCAGGACTCTCGTCAGAAACAGCGTAGTCTGCGTCGGATGCAGCATCGCCGTGCATTTCTCCCGACTAAAAACAAAAAAAGTAAAAAGCTTGTTACACGTCGTTTGTCACTCGACAGACTAAGCATTTCAATTAGCACAAGCTACATTATACAGCAACATAGATGTGGGTGAGGCGAATTGCCTTGTGCAATTCGGGTTACTCGGCCATCTCTATCATGCTAGCTATTGACTGAAAATAACAACATCCAACTTTATCTAGCCGTTCGTTCAGAGTAAAAAAAAAACATGAACAAGGCCTAAACACACGATAAAGGCACAGTTTATTTCAAAATGAATATTATATCTACCGTGTCACTCATGTCCAGCAGCTCGCTTCAGGTATCCGATGTAATTAGTAATTGTTTTACGCTGATGCTGCCGATATATTTCCACCGATGCTTCTGCAGGTTCGTGTCCGGTGCGTGAGTCCATGCACGCATGCGCTGTTTAGGACAAACAGCAAATACACGTGGTAGGAGGAGTGCGTGGGGCGGGTTCTTCAGAGTGACGATGTGAGGGGGGGAGTGCAGGGGAGTGGCTCAGTTTGAATTTGTTTGGCAACACCTACACCTTCTGTATACAAACACTGGAAACTTGTCTATATCACCTTTAACCTCAGTAAAACTATACCTAAACCTAACCCTAACCTTTATAAAACTATACATATATATATATATGTATAAATATATTATATATAAATAAGTCCATACTAATTATCCATAATGTATAAATATGGATAAGAGTTCAGGACAGACAGGCCTTTTCGGGGAGGTTAGATGTTTAACTTAGATGTTTAACTGCTCTTCTAGGGTCATGTCAAAATTGGTTTCTACGTCCTCCTAAACCAATAAAAAAGACGTATCACTCTTGATTCTATGTTTAATTCAGAAGTTCACGATGCACCCTTTTTCAAAGCGGCAGTGATGTTGGATTTGCCCAGTAGGCCTATGGGGACCAGGACAATTCCGGCTGTCTGTTGGTGTATTATGTTGGTCATGTCCATCCATGGTACATGGTGGTACAGTATATTCTAACTTTTTGTTTCCAATAATTGTTACCTAAGCCTATAGTATAACCCACTAACCCTACGACACTGTGGTGACCATTGTGGTTTTGCATATTTGCATATTAGTACCCCAAAACAGTATGCCGTATACTCACTCTGCTTCTCTTCTGAAACTGGCAACTTCTGGATGTCAGACCACAGACCAACTACATGATAGGCTATACCCCAAATACTTTGACCCCCTTAATGTTACAGAGGTCACCTGTCATAATTATCTTGCCCATAGTCTATAACACTTGTATAAACCAATGAACAGTGTAGTGACAGTGCTTTAATCTGTGGGCACAATTATGGAAACCGTGTATGCAATATATATTTTGTGATTGCCCTATAAGTATCGTCAACTTTGTATTCATAATTTATTTTATTCAGCCAAAAACTGACCTCTGGCCGCCAGACTTGTCCCTGTAGATAGCTTTGTGTATGGCAAACCGATTTGGACCTATAGTGGAAACTATATGCCAATACTGAGATTTATTTTCTTTCAAATGTTGTCATGCGGTTATCAACTTCCAGATAGGTGAGACATCTTTCCATAGTATTAAGATCACAACCCTTCACATTGGCACCGTTACAAAAAAGACTTCCTACTTACTGTTTAGTACTCATCATTCTAGTGACTATGAAAACTTTAAGCCCTGTATGAGAGTAATGTGCCATCTCATGTGGAATTTAGCATCCAATAACAAACACGTAATGATTACCAACTGACTCCATTCAAATAATTCTAGTGCTATAGTCATACATTTAACTGGCATTGTTTCGATGGACACACAGCTGAAGACATTTCTGCAATGGCTGGAGCAACTTTCAAGACAAGAAAATATATTTAGAGCATTTATTTCAGATAAAAAGGAGATTTACGATGACAATAGCTCCCCTCACTTCACACAATCAATCAACACAGATGTGATTTTGTTTAAAGGCGCAGTGAAATGAAAAATACGTTTTTCACACTTTTAGACCATATCCGTGGTCATCATATGGGCATACCTAACAATGGATGCCAAAAAAATGGGAAAATTCTCATTTCTGTGTGTTTTTATATCAAAGGTCCATAAAAACGATTGTATTATTTATTTATTAAAACGAAAACGTGCTGCGTGATGACGTGTAGAGATACACATCGATAAAAGCCAATAAAAATGAAGCTCACATGTTTAATTCCCCATGTCTGCGCATCCATGCAACACAGCTGCTTCTGATTACAGATTACTCCGTTTTTATTTCCATTCAAGATAACATTCAGACAGTGTATTACTCTGTTTCAACTTAATCATCACGCTAAAATATGTTTCTGAAAACATTATAGGGTAGAAATAAGCCACATAACAGTAAACTGGTTGTGCTGGGCGACCGTCTGATTTATAAACAAACAACACCACGCTGTTGCGCATAGCATTAGCCACCGTCCCTAGCTACCGTCCCATCGCCTGAAGGGATGCGACACTCTGATTGGTTCAGAAACTTCAGACCGGTGTTTCATGTGGAAACACCATTTTCATGTTGTTCACCATTTCCGTTTCACTGCGCCTTTAACCCATTTTGGGCGGAAACCCCTGTGTTTTAAGCATTATGCTATACTTTAGCTATTGAAGAATAGCTCGTAGCACCCAGGGCGCCGGCCCAATTCCTACTGTACTGTCACTGTACTGGCACACCCAAAATCACCATATATACAGTTAATATGTACAAGTGTGCGTTGCGCACTGCAGATGGTGAAAAACATCCATCCTGTTTGTACTCAGACAAAACAATAAAGAAATAATAAATAAAATAAAAATAAATGTATTCTATTTATGATGATTTCTATTTATTCCGATTATTATTGCCTGCTTTATTATGTTTTAGTGGTTATTTAATTATCTAATTATGCTATGGATTTGACATGCTGAATGGAGGTTTCCCCTCCCCTTTGGAGAAAGGATATGTAGTTGCAGAACACCTGCACGACAGACAGGGGACTCCCTGCTGGGAGATAGAATGTGACACACAGACGGGGAAGCGTCACAGTTTGTTGACTCATG
The DNA here is from genome assembly GCF_963924005.1 of Protomyctophum bolini. NCBI lineage: Eukaryota > Metazoa > Chordata > Actinopteri > Myctophiformes > Myctophidae > Protomyctophum > Protomyctophum bolini. Next base: position 48,101,459 of record NC_137868.1, read on the forward strand.
CTCATGCAGGCTCTTTTTTTGTTTTATTTGAATACAAGTTTAAGTTATGTGACGGAGAAATAAATGTTTTGTTGCAACTGAATTATCCGATCTCCGTGAGTATTTGTAGCTACAAGAAGAGAGGCGACGTGAGTTATACAGCAACAATAGACTGCACCACCGCCCGCCTAGTGGTGAAAAATAAAACTTCTGGGAACTCAGATTAGCACCACCCCGACCCAGTGGCCTTATTTGTTTGTTAAGAAAGGCCACGATACCCGGCCATCATGATTTAAAACAAATCTGTAGTAGGCTGTCAGGAGTGTCAGGGCCACCAGAGCGTCCTTGAAAGAGTGGCACTCGGATATAGTTCGGGTTTGTAATGGACAGCGAGGCCACCGGCCAGGCTGACCACAGAAGAGGCAGAGGCTGAGGAATTCTCTTTAACCCATTTAGGCCCGACGTCGAAATAAAATAAAATCTTCTAAATTCTGACAGTTTTCTGACATGTTTCTGCATTAGTGGTGCTCAATATAATAAAAAAAATAGCAGACCTACAAGCTTGTAGCGCGCCACTCAGTGGCGCGTTCTGGGTCAGTGAAGGTAGAAAGGACAGGTCTGGGTCAGTGAAGGTAGAGGACAGGTCTGAGTCAGTGAAGGTAGAAGGACAGTTCTGGGTCAGTGAAGGTAGAAGGACAGGTCTGGGGTCAGTGAAGGTAGAGGGACAGTTCTGGGTCAGTGAAGGTAGAAGGACAGGTCTGGGTCAGTGAAGGTAGAGGACAGTTCTGGGTCAGTGTCGACCAGTTGAGTGTATCACCGCAACAAATATCTCCCTGCTATAGGTTCAAGTTCCGATGATCACACCCCTTGTCGGTTATAGTGAGAAATCCAGGTATATGCTCTGATGCAGTCAGATCTTAGGCCCCTACCGCAACTCGCCGATAGGGCCCAGGAAATGCACTGTTCAGGTGTTCTGAGAGGGCACAACACGGCTCTCATATAGAGCGGGGTAGCACCTCTTCAACAGGAAAAAAACAGCAATAGTTCCCAGCGACTCGCCTGAGGATACTACTGGCTGCCAACTCCCGGTGTGATTCTTCTGATTTCTTGTCCACTGTTCTACAGGAAAAACAGCAAGAGTTCCCAGCGACTCGCCTGAGGATACTACCTGCTGCCAACTCCCGGTGTAATCCTTCTGATTCCCTGACCACTGTGCATCTGTCCAAAATGTACCAACCGTAATATGATGACAGTAATAGGACATACAATGAGGCAGGGATTAAATCTGCCTCATACAAACATATAAACATACACTCATACAAACACACAAATATTACTCACCGGCATAGATGAATGGAAAGTAGAAGTTGTTTGTTAATCCAAAATGCGTTTATTTCTTCAGATAATCAGCAGATATACGGTTTACAGCAATAAATGATTAATATGACAACAAATTGTCAAAACTACAACCAAAATGTTAGAAAAGCTATAGGTTACAGAAAAATATCCGGTGGAAAGAAAATATCAAATAGGTAAAAAAAACTAATCTAATACTAAAGGGAAATAATACAATGTTCAACGGGAGGACAAAACAGAGTACTGTTCTCTCCAGAGGACACTCTAGCAAGCCCAAAAAAAGGCTAGCCTCTAGCCTACCTCCTCAAATACCTCCTCCCAAATCCTTATCTTCTTTGACCATTTGGCTCTGGCCTGTTCCATGAATTTGTTATTACAAACACTTCAAAATGTTAATCCCTCTTTCAAAATGATGACCCTCTTATTCACCTCCCACCTTTCAACATCATGAGTTAGAAACCCTTAGTACACACATTTAAAACAATACTCCTATCATGCACATCTAGAAGCTTAACACTACCAAAGGCATAGACTATCTACATTAAAATACTCACTACTCTATCCTTTTATCTTTATTTTTGGCAGGGAGGCGAAAAATCTTCCCCTTTTCTTTTGTAATCACACTTTTAAGCCATTAAAATACAAAACAAAATAATAAACCGTTCCATGAGTAAAACTTTTAGTGTGTATGTTACGCTAAAACTTTGTCTAACGGAACATCATACTGCTACACCCATTAAACCGAACTAAATCCTAATATGCGACACAATAAATGAAAATAAAAACACATAACCTTAATGCTCTCTGCTTTGAGAGGGGCTGGGGTACAACCCCTCCCTTAAACTTCTGACCGTCAGGGAGGGGGGGGGGGGGGGGGGGGGCAGAGAGGGGGACAGTTAACAACTAGGTCAGTCACACACACACAACCTGTTATCTTTCCATCTCTCCCTCTTATCTCTAGACTCAAACACAGCAAAACAAAACAAATTAAAACAAAAAACCAAGGCATGTTTATACACACATAAAAAGTAATCATGGTTCTATACCAAACAATCATTTAACTGAACTACAAAAAAGATCTCATTTACTTCAACAGTTATTCAATACTAAAAACGTCCCCTTCTTAGTGGGCCTGTTTGTGGATTATCAAAAATCCTCGACCCTGCAGTAAGGTCTCACACTGGCTCCGCCCCGGCCCCTCACACGTCCTACCCTGAATCTTGCTTCAACTCTGTCTCCTTCGACCCTTCTCCCCTGTTGCAGTACTGGACCCCTCTGGTCGGGTCTCTCCCTGTCCCTTGCTCCGACTCCTCCACTGTAACCCTCCATAGATGGAGGAGAAGATTTACGGGCCCTGCCATCCTGGCCAGAACGTGCCTCCTGCACATGAAAGGTGGGAGATAACTCGCCAGCCCTGGTGTACTTATTGTAAGCCCCGCGACCCCACTGTTGTTGTGTGCTTTTATCATTCTGGGGTCGCCCAGTATACAACCTGGGAAAGCTCTCCTCATAACCGGAAGGCTGTGCCACTAGCTGGCGCGGTGACCCTTTCCTCAACTGTGAGCTGTCCTGAAAACTCACCCGCCCCTGCTCTGTGACCAGCGCTTGATTTTCGCGCCTTCCTTCATCCCTGGCGTCTTGCCGCCCGCCCCTTTTGACCTGACCCCAAGCAACTTCATTGAGGCCTACTGTTGGCCTGTTAACAGTCAGTGAAGGTACAGTAGAAGGACAGGTCTGGGGTCAGTGAAGGTAGAAGGACAGTTCTGGGTCAGTGAAGGTAGAAGGACAGTTCTGGGTCAGTGAAGGTAGAAGGACAGGTCTGGGGTCAGTGAAGGTAGAAGGACAGTTCTGGGTCAGTGAAGGCCTATTCAGACTCCAGTTTCAGGTGAAGAGGTGGCCACATGATTATAACATTGATTATAAGTTGTGACCATAAAAAAGCCTCCACTCCTTCCAGTGTGTCCAATAGGAGATGACGCCAGTGAGTAGAATGCGTGTATGTGTCCAATAGGAGACGGGACGCCAGGGCAGTGAGTGGAGAATGGGTGTGATGTGTTCGTATAAACGCCGCTCTCTCTCTGATCAGAATCGTAACAGCGCTGTTCTGGATGAGTTGGAGCTTTTGGAGGCTCTTTCTTGGGGACATTTATCTCCTCCAGGCAGATGGTGAGTGTGGATGAAGGTGATGACAATGGAACTGAATTTCATGTAGAGCTGTGTGTCATCAGCATAGCAATGGAAAGATATTCCATGCCTGCTGATGACCAGGCCAAGAGGGAGCATAGAGTGACTGTATGTATAACAGGACCCCCTCTAAAACGAGATGCAGCATCTCAAGGGGCCACCCTCTCAATAAAATTCTGACAAATGCTGGCAAATTCTTTCATGACTCTGCTCTTCTCCTCCTGCATCTGCATCTCTCTCTGCATCTGCATCTTCATCTTTGCAGTCATGATGTCGCTGACCATCTCAGGAAGGAATCTCTTCATCAGGTCTCTTTCTGCTTCCGCCCTGACTTCATAGACCTTTCTCATCTCCTCTAGTTTCTGTCTGTGTCTCTCCTCCATCTCTCTCTTCTCACTCTCTCTCTCCTCTTTAATCTTCTCCAGCTCTCTCTCCATCTCGTCTCTTATCTCAGACTCCTTCCTCAGCTCTGCTTCCAGCTCTCTTTTCTTCCCTCCATCCGTCTCCTCCCTCAGTTGTTTCTTCAGTTCAGCCACTTTATCCTCAATCTCAATGATGTGTGCCTTAAGCTTTAGGATGGTTTCCTCTTTCCCCTTCAGAGACTCCTTAAGCTTCTTCTCCAAGCTCTCCCTCTCCTGCTCTTCCTTGTGTTTCGTCTCCTCACTGTCCCTCTGAATCGTCTTCTCGGCCTGGCCTTTTGCCTCCTGGAGGGTGATGTAATAATCATGCAGGAGTTCACTAACGTAAGGGTCCAGCTGTTGAAGGAGGTCTATAATTTCTTTACTTGCATCGTTTCCCTTGTTCCTCACCATGTCAATAACTCCCCGTGCTTTTTCTGACTTGATTTTTTCCACTCTGAGTGCCTCCATCTCCCCATCATTGATTACGTTCTTAGTCAGAAGTTCGTCCATTAAATAATTCAGATTGGCCTCCGAGACTCTCTTAACGAACTCATTCCTCACAGTCTTCAGATATTGCTCTGCTTCCTGGATGTGTATCTTTGTCAGAATGTGCTGAGTCGTGAAAGAACCTTGAAGACAAAATGGGGAGTTGGTTTTATTATTTGTGGTATAATGATGTAATAATGACATTTACAATATATATTAAGGTTACCAGACTAGATATAATGATGTAATAATAAATAATATTATTAACACTACTTATAATGACACTACATGTGTTTAATGTACTGACTAATGTGGAAGCTGTATTTAAGCTACATTGATTGGTGGGATTGAACAGTATATCTTGTATGGGATATAATGACAATATGTCATGGCCTGGGTTGAGTAATTGTTTTTTTAAGAATTCAAGAATGACATCTACAATTGCAACTAATTCAGTCTTCAGATTACATCTCTGCTGAGCTGCAATCACACCCAGGTTGAATATTTACATTTTGTTCAATCATCAACATAACAGTCATCTAGTGAGACAATATTAAGGATCTAAATCTCACCAAGTTGTGGGTTTTCTGTGATGGCATCATCCAACTCCTTCTTCGTCACCCTCAGCTGTTCACCTTTCTGTTCCAGTTGCTTGTCTTTTTCTGTCAGCAGTTCATTACACTTCTGCAGACCTTTGTCTTTTTCTGTCAGTAGTCGATTACTTTCCTTCAGTTGGTTGTCTTTTTCTGTCAGTTCTCTCTGTCTTTCCTTCAGTAGCTCTTCTAATGTATTGTCTCTCTCTGTCTTCATCTTCTCCAGTTTAGGTTTAGGTTTAAGTTTAGGTCTCCATGCGTCTCCTCCCTCCAGTTGTTTCTCCAGGTCTCTCTGTCTTTCCTTCAGTAGATGGTCTTCCTCTTGTATTGTCTTGTCTCCCTCTGTCTTCATCTTCTCCAGTTCTCCCTGTCTTTCCTTCAGTAGCTGGTCTTTCTCTTGTATTGTCTCGTCTCTCTCTGTCTTCATCTTCTCCAGTTCTCCCTGTTTTTCCTTCAGTAGCTGGTCTTTCTCTTGTATTGTCTCGTCTCTCTCTGTCTTCATCTTCTCCAGTTCTCCCTGTCTTTCCTTCAGTAGCTGGTCTTTCTCTTGTATTGTCTCGTCTCTCACTGTCTTCATCTTCTCCAGTTCTCCCTGTCTTTCCTTCAGTAGCTGGTCTTTCTCTTGTATTGTCTCGTCTCTCTCTGTCTTCATCTTCTCCAGTTCTCCCTGTCTTTCCTTCAGTAGCTGGTCTTTCTCTTGTATTGTCTCGTCTCTCTCTGTCTTCATCTTCTCCAGTTCTCTCTGTCTTTCCTTCAGTAGCTGGTCTTTCTCTTGTATTGTCTTGTCTCTCTCTGTCTTCATCTTCTCCAGTTCTCTCTGTCTTTCCTTCAGTAGCTGGTCTTGCTCTTGTATTTGCTTGCCTCTCTCTATCAGTTCTCTCTGCCTGTCTTCCAGTTGAACAGTGATCTTCTGTACTTGGGTTCTCTGTTCCTGACGGTCCTGGATCACTTTGTCTTGTTTGTTGCTCTGCTCAATGACATCAGCACATTTCTTCCAGCTCATCTTCAGCTCTTCACTTTTCTGTTCCAGTTGCTTGTCTTTTTCTGTCAGTAATGTATTCATTTTCTTCACTTGATTATCTCTTTCTGTCATGTTTTGCGTCATATCCAGAAACAGTTTCGGATTCAGGGTCATTGTCATGAACAGTTGTCTCTGATCCTGGGTCATTGTCATCAACAGTTGTCTCTGATCCTGGGTCATTGTCATGAGCAGTTGTCTCTGATCCTGGGTCATTGTCATCAACAGTTGTCTCTGATCCTGGGTCATTGTCACGAACAGTTGTCTCTGATCATGGGTCATACCCACTTGTGTTTCTATTAGAACATAATAGAAATCATAGTTTAGAAACCATAGACACACACACATACACACACACACACACACACACACACACACACACACACACACACACACACACACACACACACACACTGTCTATAGACTACACGACACAGTCCATAAAAATGCAGGCAGTGGATCAAACAATGTGGGAGATCTCATTCCCAGATAAACAAATATACGTCTGCTGTTCTGAGGTAGCATAGAGCGATGAAGTCCTGACGTCACTCGCTCAACCTCTGGTTCACGTTTTTTTTGCTCTATGTTGAATTGCATGGGGTCATCTTAAAATGGTCTCATATATGAATAATGGTACAAAAATAAACAAACTGTCTTTGCAATATTGTCAGGAAGGTATTGTCTGTATCGTTTAAGACAGTCAGTCAGTCACATTTGATACAGTCTGTTTCTAGCGAAAATGTAACTAATTCGGCAGACATTACCATTTTCTCTCAGTCAGTTGATTCTTCATATCCATATGAGTGAAACAGCCAGGATGATTTGTTGGTTTTTCAAACACAGTTCTTACATGAGGCAATCTAAAATCCCCCTATGGGGATTACAATGCAAATAAAAAGTACACAAACCAGTGGACTTCTACCGATATTGACGTCAGCGGCATAACTTTAAGGTAGCTGCTAATGTTACTATGCTGTTAGATATGAGATAGTCTATCTTATTTTGACGATGGGTTCTCAGTTTGGATATGAGATGATCTCAAAACTGTAGGCTATTTAAATGTTATCATTACTACTAAGGCCTATAAGAATTACCATTACCGAACGTTACTCACTGTAAAGTTTTGCTACATACAAAATACTACAGGTACATGGTATTATAAAATGTTGACACAAAACTCCCGGAGGGCTTCTTGTGGTCAGACAATGTCTATAAATCATGTTTCTTTGAATATTAACATGCTATATTTTTAACACGTTATTAGTCTGGTTTCCCAGAATATAGTTGTGGTGTGGGTGTGTGTGTGTGTGTGTCTGTGTGTGTGTGTGTGTGTGTGTGTGTGTGTGTGTGCGTGCGTGCGCATGTGTGTGTGACAGTGTTCATTGATTTGGTCGACTAATACTGTGACAAAAAAAATTCAACTACCTTTTTTCACTGACGAAAAATATATGGAAATTAAAACTAAGCTATGATGACTAAGACTAACTAAATATATTGACAATTTCATCAACAAATAAAAACTAGACTAAAATGGTAGGATGGGACTAGTGGAGATACAGTATAATTAATTTTACACTTGGTTGCATGCTGAAAATAGCAGGTCTGCAAGCTCACAACGCGTCGCAACGTGACGCGTTGTGAGCTTCTAGATCGGCAATTTTCAGCAAGTGTATAATCAGTCATTACGACGGCATCAAGGCCCACTTAAATACCTTTTAGTCGACTAAATCAACTGTAGATAGTCGACTAAAAAACTATTTCAAATCACAATCCAGACTTCATTCATAATGTTTTACACCCACTTGCCTGAGGTGAGGTGTGGTTCCAGTCCAGCTAAGGGCAACCCAACTGTAATACTGTGTGTAGGCTAGGTTTTTTTCTGCCACTGATGATGATGTGAATTCTTTTCATTAGCATTCTACGCTGTATGTATGAAGGACACAGGAGGAGATGTCTTTCTCTCTCTCTCTCTCTGTGTGTGTGTGTGTGTGTGTGTGTGTGTGTGTGTGTGTGTGTGTGTGTGTGTGTGTGTGTGTGTGTGTGAGTGTGTGTGTGTGTGTGTGTGTGTGTGTGTGCGTGCGTGCGCGCCACAGAAGGCATCAGGACTGGTTTGATGAAAACTCAGAAGAAATCAAAACCACACTGGAATCAATGCACAAGGCCCATAATGCAGTCTTGAACAACCCGACATCAAGCAGGCTAAAGCAGCACTGGAGAACATCACGGCAGGAGGTGCAGTCTGTTTTATTAACACTGAAAAATGGTGGACTGGCAAGGCCAGAGAAAAAGAAGAATTTGCAGTGAAAAACGACATGCACAACTTCTATAATGTAGTGAAAACCATCCATGGCCCCAAGAACTCTTCTCTCTCACCCGTGAAGTCTGCTGATGGCACAACCCTCATAAAGGACCAGAAGCAAGTCGTGGATAGATGGGCTGAACACTTCCAGACGCTCTTGAACCAACCTGCCTCTTCTGATTTGGCAGTCCTTGAAGAGCTTCCCAGCCCTCCAACCATTGAAGAACTGGATCTTCCTCCAACCTTCTTTGTCTGGGCTGCGATAAGGTCACTGAAGGACAACAAGACCCCTGGCCCTGATGGAATCCCTGCAGAGATCCTTAAACAGGGAGGCTATCTCTGTACCAGAGCAATTTTCCACGACATTGCCGACATATGGAAGCGTGGAGCAGTCCCCCAACAGTGGCGGGATGCAAATATCGTCACCATATACAAAGGGAAGGGCGAGACGTCTGCCTGCGGTAATAGTAGGGGAATATCCCTCCTATCTGTTGCCGACAAGGTCCTTGCAAAAGTGATGCTGTCCAGACTCATACGGAGCATAACAGAACAGCTATTGCCTGAGTCTCAATGTGGCTTCAGGAAGAATCGCAGCACTGTAGACATGATTTTTACAACTCGCCAGGTACAAGAGTGCAGAGAGCATCATCAAGATCTTCACATGGCTTCCGTGGACCTATCAAAGGCCCTTGATACGGTCAATAGAGACTTGCTCTGGGCCGTCCTTCTCAGGGTAGGATGCCTGCAGGAGTTTGTGGACATCCTGCAAAGTTTTCACGAGGGAATGATGGCTCAGGTGACAACAGGAGGACAGGAGTCCAGCCCCTTCAGAGTATGCACAGGTGTCAGGCAGGGCTGTGTACTCGGGGCACCTGTACTCTTCAACATCTTCCTCATGAGTGTCACCTGGCTACTGCACAAAGAGCTTGAAGGAAGCAGTGGTGTGTCTGTGGATTACAGGCTGGACGGGAACCTGTTTAATATCAGGAGACTGCAGGCTAAAACTAAAGTTAAATCTGTGAATTTAGTGGAACTACAGTATGCAGATGCCTTTGTGGCACATACAGTACATCAGAGGCTCTTCAAGCAACGCTAACAGCTGCTGTGAAGCCCTATAGCAGACTGGGTCTCACTGTGAACATTGCGAAGACGGAGGTGCTATGCCAGTGGAACTCGCATCCTCCAACTCCACCACCATCACAGGCCTTCAACATAGACAACAAGCCCTTAGCAGTAGTCTTAGATTTTAAATATCTAGGGAGTATCCTCTCAGACAACTGCAGTATGGACAATGATGTCCAAAACTGGATTAAGTCTGCCTCAGCCTCTTTTGGTAGACTGTGTAACAGTGTTTGTGAACAAAGATCTCAGCATTCACACCAAGGTTGCAGTCTATCAAGCCATATGTGTCTCCACACTGCTCTATGGCTGTGAAGCCTGGACCCTATTTCGCCGCCACATCCGTCAGCTGGAGAACTTCCATATCAAATGTCTCCAGCGCATCCTTGGGCTGACCTGGCGCGATCGTGTATCACATACGGAAATCCTGAAGAGAACCGGCACTAAGAGCATGGAGGCCACTATTCTTCAGCACCAACTGCGATGGGTTGGCCACACCATCAGGATGCCAGAGGACAGGCTTCCACACTGCTTTATGGAGGCAGCTCTGCCATACTGGACTGCAGCGGTTTGAAGAAGAGAGGAGTACTGTTCAAAAGGCCTTACTGTTTCCTCCTTCACTAATGGTACGGCCCAGGTCAGTGCGACCTAGCCTATCTTCTCCCCTTTCTAAATGGTACAGACCACCTAATCAGTGACAATTGACATTACTAGTTTCACCTGCTGCCCAGTACAGCAGAGCACTTTCAGTGCAGTTTTTGTTTGTAACCACCTCAGTATGCAGTCTTTGTTCGGTGTGCGTGCATCTAAAGTAAGTTGCTGAATTAATGTCTGGTGACTTTGATTATAGTTTTTGCATAATACATATTTTGTACTGAGATATTTTCTGTAGAATTTATTTGTTTAGATAGTATGGATATTGATGTATATTTTGTGTGATGTTTCGGGTGATTTAAGAATCCTAACTATGGGATTAATATGTACACTACGTTTTGTGTTTTATGTTGATAGGAACCAAACCTACTGCTTACCAATTAAAAGACCTTTAAATGGAAAACCTTGGACTGCTTTTCACCGATCTCCTGTGGAGGGTAGCAATTGGGTTCCGGCAAGTAGTTTAGTGTGACAAACGGTCAACACTTCTTTTCAAGTACGGCAAGTGAAAGGAAACGCCAGAGGAGAAAGATGACCACTGCAGCCAAGGCCACAACTAACACTGACTTCATATGCCCTCACTGCAATAAACCATGTGGCGTTCGGATTGGACTTCATAGTCACCTCAAAACTCACCAGTAGAAGTAGAAGTCATCATTGGATACGATGGAGATGGAGTCAGTATGGTCCTGGACTACCATAAGCAAGTGTGTGTGTGTGTGTGTGTGTGTGTGTGTGTGTGTGTGTGTGTGTGTGTGTGTGTATGTATAATATAGTTTTACATATAGTTTTCGTTGAGTCTGTTTGTTATCCTACTTACCATACACATGAACTGATCTCTGTCTTCTATCCTTCTGCTCTGCTGTCTCCTCGCTGAGGTACTCTTTAGCTTCAGCTTCAGCTTTAGCTTCATCTACATAAAGAGAGTTCAACTGTGTTTTAACAACAACTCTTCATCATGTTACACTGACTGGATAATAAATACATTTAACATTAAAATAACATCAGTCTTAAATGCACGTACATGAAGAAGAACATGAAGGCATGCAAGACTTTGATCACGCCAGATAAAAACAGACTTTGTATACTTACTGTAAATATTATCTATATTATTATTATAGATCATTACAGTACATTATTATTATTTTTGTGTAATATAAGCTGAATTTGTCTCTGTCTGTCTGTCTGTCTGTCTGTCTCCTCCTGACCTCCCGTGCTGAGAGTTCAAGATTACTCAACTAAATTAATAAATAAATAACAATGTTAATTTATACATCTAATTGTAGGGTGGGGAATGACTGATTTAAAAGTCAGAGCTATAGGTGTAACTACACAGCTGCTGTGCATAGAGGTAATAATTGATGCACACATGATAAATGAGCCATCTCCACAGACATTCAGAGAGACACTGTCCAGACAGAAGTTATCATCTGCTCTCCTCTGTAACAGAGGTTTAAGTTTCCTTGTGGCTTTAGTTTGTACCACAGTACAGTAAACACCAAAGGCACAGCCAGCAACATGGATCTCCACCAAGGTATTCAACATATTGGAAGGGGTCAAAAAGCATTATTTATTCACACTGGGTGTGATTTTTTGTTGTTGTTGAATAGATTTTTTTTATTTCTGTTAGATAACAAACGACTTATATACGAGACGGCTTTTGTAATATCTGATCATGCCTGTGACCTTTGAACTCTCTCTTGCAGGACAATTGAACCGATCCAGATCCCACTGGCCTTTTGATTCACTCCTACTCTCAGAAGATGACTTTGTCAACTTCGTATCAGGTCAGATACATTTCTTCATAACACTAATGTCACACAAGGAGTTTCAGCCTATGAGAGATGTTAATATCTTCTGTTACAGGACAAATTATATCATACTCTGGTTTCTGAAGCAATGCATGACATGAACTGCTCTTATTACAAGAATAGATAATGACAACAAGTAACTTTTCTCAGTTCATCAGCAACATGACTGGAGCTGCTCATTGATATGAGACTGACTGTGACAGTGTGACCCCACCCTGTCACTGTCTGTTTGCTCATTTACATGCCTTTCAGTAGCGCACACTGTTTAGGTAGGGTATGGAGAAACTATAAGCAAGCAGCAAACAGATCACAACAGCTCTCCATATTTCTGATGCTCAACAATCAAACCCTTACAATGGGTCCTGTGCCTTTAAATAGGGAGAAGCACAGCTGAATCAGGCCAATTTGGGCCAAACCAACTCCTGTCTAGGGATAGGGGAGGATTATTTGTCGCCGAGGGACAGTGGATTCTAAAAGGACTTTGGAAAAGGACTTTGGAAAACTAAAGACTTTGTGAAAGAAAAGAGCTCAAAATTAGCTCAAATTAACTGAAATAAACTGTGTTTTGTGACAGTTTTGAGCAACTGTAACAGGTTGTGGATCATGTTGACCCCTTTTTCATTTGGTCCTATGTTGTGGGAGGAGCCAGGGGGTATATAGCTCTGAGAAATGGCATTGTCACTGTCAGTCAGTCAGTCTGCTGTCTGATTCTGCCTGGAGTTGGTCGGGGAAGTATCTGTCTCTGAGGAGGTCATGTTTTGCTTATTCTTATTACCATGGTTGAAATGCATTTTGGATCTAGAATGGTTGATTTATTATGATATATATTATAAATGATGTTGTATATTATATATATTTTAATGTTTGATTTGCTTTACATATATTATTAGTACTTATATTATATAATGTTTTATTTAAAATGATTGGTTTGAATATATAATATGAAGTACTTAATTTTGAATATACTTTTATTTTCTACTTTCAGACGTTTGGTTTTTTGTCACATATTGCACTTGGGGGAAATAAACATTGTTAAACTCTGCCCAATGGTGTTGCCTCGCCATCCATTACCCTCGCCTGAGGCCTCTTTTAGACGGCGACCATCTCCATATAACACGTCAAAGTCCCGTTGCGTTCTCATTTTTTTGGACCATTTACACGAGAACGCACACTTGAATGAACACGCTACAAAGAGCATGCATATATATGCCAGGTCGATAGGTGGCGATAACGGGCTGCCAAATAGACCAGTCACCCACGTACAAGAAGAAGAACCCCTTCACACAAGCCTGCGCAACACGGCTCCGTCTTTTTGGCCAATCTAGAACTTCCTGTTTGAGAGCTAGCAAATTTAAGACATTCGGTTGCTTTCAAAATAAAAGTGTTAATTAAATAATTATTACTACATTACAGTTATTGTAAAGACACACATTATGTTTCTGTGTAAAAATAAGTAATTAAATAACACAGAAACAATGTGTCTTATAGCATCATTTAAATGCTTAATTTCTAGTTTTAATGTGCAAATAATTTATTTTAAATACTCTAGAGGGTACTCTTATTTTGAAGAGATCGTCTTAAATTTGCTGGCTTAGATTTGCCAAAAAAACAGTGCCACGCAACACTGCTCCTGTCAGAGCATGCAGGCAAAGCGCACCACGGGATGGTTATATCTTTTATAATACATTAGGCTACATAAACGCTGCTGCCGCGGCTGCCGCCTATCACAAGGCTTTTTATTTACATCATGGTTTTACATTCACCATCATGCATGTAATAAACATGCGCTGTGAGCCAACGTGAGCCATGGTGTCATAAGTTTTGCGGATTCACCGCTTTGCCTGTTTACACGGACAAGGGATAAAACGGCGTTCTCAAAGATTTCCACTCTGGAAGCTGGTTTCACTTTGTTGCGTTTTCACCTCCTGAGAACATGGTTCTCGTCTAAATGACAGCAGCAAACGATACTTTATTTTGACGTTTTATATGAACACCATCCTCGTGTAAATAGCACCTGAGACAGGGGTGTGACACTGACACTGTCAGTCACTGTTATTAGTGTTATAGAGTACTATCACTATGATAGAGTCCAATACTGTAATAGTTATTGAACTCATTTACATTTTTACATGCATACTAATGCATAATGTAGGCTATAAATCATCTACAGTATATTTGGGAATCTCATGACCTTAATAATAACTTGTGGGATTTGACCGAAAAGATAATATTTGGATTTAATATTTGATGCAAATTACACCCATCGTTTTGATAAAATGTTACACATTATAGCTCAAGCTATGTAAAATGTAATGGTCATTCACTCTGAAGACGTGTAAGATCCATTCACTTTGTCTTCTATGATTGTGAGAACGTGATATAAATCTGAAAACAACCCTAATCAGGAGGACATGAAGTGATACTCGCCATCATCAATCTGCTATTTTTTACCGGCTATTTTATTTTTTATTTAAGATATTATTTTGGGCTTTTTGCATTTTTATTGATAGATTACAGTAGGGTAGTTTGACAAGAAAGGGGGAAAGAGGTGGGGGGGAAGACGCACAGCAAAGGTCGTCGGGATCGGATAAATCCTAAGTGGTGCTCAACCTTTTTCATGTCAAGGAACCCCAGAATTATCTGCATTTGGCCGCGGACATCTGATTTTTTTTTTCTTTCAGGGACCTCCCAGAAGCGAAGATTTGAGTTAAAAACGTTCGCTCTGAAAGAATAAAGATTTGCGCCACATTTTCACGATTTTTCCAAAATGGCAGATTTACAAGGCCAAGCTCATAGCGTGTAACGTTTGCTCTGAAATTCAAAGATTTGCGCCACATTTTCATGATTTGCACAATTTCACTAGCTTGTAGCGCGGCGCCACGCTATGAGCTTGTAGATCTGCTATTTTTCAATAGCTACTGCTTAAAACACCAAAAGGGATTCCCGTCCTGAATGGGTTAAGAATCACCTGTGGGATTTGGGGTTATCTATGCAAATTACAGAATACAATACACATTCAGGAGGATCATTAACCAAAAATGACAGATCTACAAGCTCACAAAGCGCTGTGAGCTTGTAGACCTATTTTTATTGAAGAGATTTGGTGTAGAGGGAAAAAGTGGTCCAAGTACAGAGTTAACTCAGGTCAGTTTCACGAAGTATAGACTTGACTCTAGTCTATACTTAGTGAAACAGTCTAAACCAATTAAACCCTCTAGTCACTAGAGGGTTTCATTGGTTTAGACTTAAGTTTGTATTCTGCTATGGAGAAAACGTCATGTAAATCTGAAAACACATTGGAGGCCATGAAGTAGAATTGATTTGATACTCACCAACTAGTTCACGTTCACATTCATCATTCATGAAAAGAGAAAAAGCATGGTTGGAATAGTTAGAAAACTGATCCTTCACAAACAAAGATGTCTAATAATTAGCAAATTGTTAAGGAACCTGAAATATGGAATGCAATAATTAAATGGTTCAAATGAATCGATTATCTTGATTACTATACAAAATAATAGCTTGCTTCATATATCATAATGATTCAGCATTCTAATTACAGTTACTGTAATTACACATCAGGAGGAAATACAAAACAAACGTGTTTAGAAAACTGCTGTTTTAAACATACTGTAGATGATTTTACAAATTGTAAAATAACATAAAACATAACATTAAATACATCAATCTGCTATGTCAATAGTAATCTGTCGGTAATATAAATCATCTTGACTAACGGAACCTGTTATCTTTTATTCAAAAACATGGTTTCTAAATCATTCATGACAGTTTTCTGAAAAACCCATGTTTCTATGCGAGTGATTCTCAACCTTTTTCACGTCAAGGACCCCCAGAATTATACAGTATGTAATTGGCCTACGACTCCAATCTCAAAATATGTTGTCCCAGGGACCACCCCCAGAAGCAAAGATTTTAGTTAAAAATGTTCGCTCTGAAAGAATATAAAGATTTGCGCCACATTTTCACGATTTTCACACTTTCACAAGCTCGTAGTGTGGCGCTCGGTGCAGCGCTATGAGCTTGTAGATCTGCTATTTTTCAATAGCTAAAGTATAACATAATGCTTAAAACACCAAGGGATTCCCGTCCTGAATGGGTTAAGAATTACCTGTGAGATTTGGGGTTATCTATGTAAATTACAGAAAACAATCCACATTCAGGAGGATCATTAACCAAGAATGACAGATCTACAAGCTCACAAAGCGCTGTGAGCTTGTAGACCTGCGATTTTTAATGAAGATATTTGGTGTAGAGGGAAAAAGTGGTCCAAGTACAGAGTTAACTCAGGTCAGTTTCACGAAGTATAGACTTGACTCTAGTCTATACTTAGTGAAACAGTCTAAACCAATTAAACCCTCTAGTCACTAGACTAGAGGGTTTCATTGGTTTAGACTTAAGTTTCTATTCTGCTATGGAGAAAACGTCATGTAAATCTGAAAACACATTGGAGGCCATGAAGTAGAATTGTTTTGATACTCACGATCTAGTTCACGTTCACATTCATCATTCATGAAAAGAGAAAACACATGGTTGGAATAGTTAGAAAACTGATCCTTCACAAACAAAGATGACTAATAATTAGCAAATTGTTAAGGAACCTGAAATATGGAATGCAATAATGAAATGGTTCAAATGAATCGACTATCTTGATTACTATACAAAATAATAGCTTGCTTCATATATGATAATGATTCAGCATTCTAATTACAGTTACTGTTTACACATCAGGAGGAAATACAAAACAAACATGTGTTTAGAAAAATGCTGTTTTAAACATACTGTAGATGATTTTACAAATTGTAAAATAACATAAAACATAACATTAAATACATCAATCTGCTATGTCAATAGTAATCTGTCGGTAATATAAATCATCTTGACTAACGGAACCTGTTATCTTTTATTCAAAAACATGGTTTCTAAATCATTCATGACAGTTTTCTGAAAAACCCATGTTTCTATGCGAGTGATTCTCAACCTTTTTCACGTCAAGGACCCCCAGAATTATACAGTATGTAATTGGCCTACGACCCCAATCTCAAAATATGTTGTCCCAGGGACCACCCCCAGAAGCAAAGATTTTAGTTAAAAATGTTCGCTCTGAAAGAATATAAAGATTTGCGCCACATTTTCACGATTTTCACACTTTCACAAGCTCGTAGTGTGGCGCTCGGTGCAGCGCTATGAGCTTGTAGATCTGCTATTTTTCAATAGCTAAAGTATAACATAATGCTTAAAACACCTAGGGATTCCCGTCCTGAATGGGTTAAGAATTACCTGTGAGATTTGGGGTTATCTATGTAAATTACAGAAAACAATCCACATTCAGGAGGATCATTAACCAAGAATGACAGATCTACAAGCTCACAAAGCGCTGTGAGCTTGTAGACCTGCGATTTTTAATAAAGATATTTGGTGTAGAGGGAAAAAGTGGTCCAAGTACAGAGTTAACTCAGGTCAGTTTCACGAAGTATAGACTTGACTCTAGTCTATACTTAGTGAAACAGTCTAAACCAATTAAACCCTCTAGTCACTAGAGGGTTTCATTGGTTTAGACTTAAGTTTGTATTCTGCTAGAAAACGTCATGTAAATCTGAAAACACATTGGAGGCCATGAAGTAGAATTGATTTGATACTCACGATCTAGTTCACGTTCACATTCATCATTCATGAAAAGAGAAAACACATGGTTGGAATAGTTAGAAAAATAATCCTTCACAAACAGAAAGATGACTAATAATCAGCAAATTGTTAAGGAACCTGAAATATGGAATGCAATAATGAAATGGTTCAAATGAATCGACTATCTTGATTACTATACAAAATAATAGCTTGCTTCATATATCATAATGATTCAGCATTCTAATTACAGTTACTGTAATTACACATCAGGAGGAAATACAATACAAACGTGTTTAGAAAACTGCTGTTTTAAACATACTGTAGATGATTTTACAAATTGTAAAATAACATAAAACATAACATTAAATACATCAATCTGCTATGTCAATAGTAATCTGTCGGTAATATAAATCATCTTGACTAACGGAACCTGTTATCTTTTATTCAAAAAAATGGTTTCTAAATCATTCATGACAGTTTTCTGAAAAACCCATGTTTCTATGCGAGTGATTCTCAACCTTTTTCACGTCAAGGACCCCCAGAATTATACAGTATGTAATTGGCCTACGACCCCAATCTCAAAATATGTTGTCCCAGGGACCACCCCCAGAAGCAAAGATTTTAGTTAAAAATGTTCGCTCTGAAAGAATATAAAGATTTGCGCCACATTTTCACGATTTTCACACTTTCACAAGCTCGTAGTGTGGCGCTCGGTGCAGCGCTATGAGCTTGTAGATCTGCTATTTTTCAATAGCTAAAGTATAACATAACGCTTAAAACACCAAAAGGGATTCCCGTCCTGAATGGGTTAAGAATTACCTGTGGGATTTGGGGTTATCTATGTAAATTACAGAAAACAATCCACATTCAGGAGGATCATTAACCAAGAATGACAGATCTACAAGCTCACAAAGCGCTGTGAGCTTGTAGACCTGCGATTTTTAATGAAGAGATTTGGTGTAGAGGGAAAAAGTGGTCCAAGTACAGAGTTAACTCAGGTCAGTTTCACGAAGTATAGACTTGACTCTAGTCTATACTTAGTGAAACAGTCTAAACCAATTAAACCCTCTAGTCACTAGAGGGTTTCATTGGTTTAGACTTAAGTTTGTATTCTGCTATGGAGAAAACGTCATGTAAATCTGAAAACACATTGGAGGCCATGAAGTAGAATTGATTTGATACTCACCAACTAGTTCACGTTCACATTCATCATTCATGAAAAGAGAAAACACATGGTTGGAATAGTTAGAAAACTGATCCTTCACAAACAAAGATGTCTAATAATTAGCAAATTGTTAAGGAACCTGAAATATGGAATGCAATAATTAAATGGTTCAAATGAATCGATTATCTTGATTACTATACAAAATAATAGCTTGCTTCATATATCATAATGATTCAGCATTCTAATTACAGTTACTGTAATTACACATCAGGAGGAAATACAAAACAAACGTGTTTAGAAAACTGCTGTTTTAAACATACTGTAGATGATTTAACAAATTGTAAAATAACATAAAACATAACATTAAATACATCAATCTGCTATGTCAATAGTAATCTGTCGGTAATATAAATCATCTTGACTAACGGAACCTGTTATCTTTTATTCAAAAAAATGGTTTCTAAATCATTCATGACAGTTTTCTGAAAAACCCATGTTTCTATGCGAGTGATTCTCAACCTTTTTCACGTCAAGGACCCCCAGAATTATACAGTATGTAATTGGCCTACGACCCCAATCTCAAAATATGTTGTCCCAGGGATCACCCCCAGAAGCAAAGATTTGAGTTAAAAATGTTCGCTCTGAAAGAATATAAAGATTTGAGCCACATTTTCACGATTTTTCCAAAATAGCAGATCTACAAGGCCAAGCTCATAGCCGTGCGTAACATTTGCTCTGAAATTCAAAGATTTGCACCACATTTTCACGATTTTCACGAGCTCGTAGTGCAGCGCTCGGTGCCGCGCTATGAGCTTGTAGATCTGCTATTTTTCAATAGCTAAAGTATAACATAACGCTTAAAACACCAAAAGGGATTCCCGTCCTGAATGGGTTAAGAATTACCTGTGGGATTTGGGGTTATCTATGTAAATTACAGAAAACAATCCACATTCAGGAGGATCATTAACCAATAATGACAGATCTACAAGCTCACAAAGCGCTGTGAGCTTGTAGACCTGCGATTTTTAATGAAGATATTTGGTGTAGAGGGAAAAAGTGGTCCAAGTACAGAGTTAACTCAGGTCAGTTTCACGAAGTATAGACTTGACTCTAGTCTATACTTAGTGAAACAGTCTAAACCAATTAAACCCTCTAGTCACTAGAGGGTTTCATTGGTTTAGACTTAAGTTTGTATTCTGCTATGGAGAAAACGTCATGTAAATCTGAAAACACATTGGAGGCCATGAAGTAGAATTGATTTGATACTCACCAACTAGTTCACGTTCACATTCATCATTCATGAAAAGAGAAAACACATGGTTGGAATAGTTAGAAAACTGATCCTTCACAAACAAAGATGTCTAATAATTAGCAAATTGTTAAGGAACCTGAAATATGGAATGCAATAATTAAATGGTTCAAATGAATCGATTATCTTGATTACTATACAAAATAATATCTTGCTTCATGTATCATAATGATTCAGCATTCTAATTACAGTTACTGTAATTACACATCAGGAGGAAATACAAAACAAACGTGTTTAGAAAACTGCTGTTTTAAACATACTGTAGATGATTTTACAAATTGTAAAATAACATAAAACATAACATTAAATACATCAATCTGCTATGTCAATAGTAATCTGTCGGTAATATAAATCATCTTGACTAACGGAACCTGTTATCTTTTATTCAAAAACATGGTTTCTAAATCATTCATGACAGTTTTCTGAAAAACCCATGTTTCTATGCGAGTGATTCTCAACCTTTTTCACGTCAAGGACCCCAAGAATTATACAGTATGTAATTGGCCTACGACCCCAATCTCAAAATATGTTGTCCCAGGGACCACCCCCAGAAGCAAAGATTTTAGTTAAAAATGTTCGCTCTGAAAGAATATAAAGATTTGCGCCACATTTTCACGATTTTCACACTTTCACAAGCTCGTAGTGTGGCGCTCAGTGCAGCGCTATGAGCTTGTAGATCTGCTATTTTTCAATAGCTAAAGTATAACATAATGCTTAAAACACCAAGGGATTCCCGTCCTGAATGGGTTAAGAATTACCTGTGAGATTTGGGGTTATCTATGTAAATTACAGAAAACAATCCACATTCAGGAGGATCATTAACCAAGAATGACAGATCTACAAGCTCACAAAGCGCTGTGAGCTTGTAAACCTGCGATTTTTAGTCACTAGAGGGTTTCATTGGTTTAGACTTAAGTTTGTATTCTGCTAGAAAACGTCATGTAAATCTGAAAACACATTGGAGGCCATGAAGTAGAATTGATTTGATACTCACGACCTAGTTCACGTTCACATTCATCATTCATGAAAAGAGAAAACACATGGTTGGAATAGTTAGAAAAAGAATCCTTCACAAACAGAAAGATGACTAATAATCAGCAAATTGTTAAGGAACCTGAAATATGGAATGCAATAATGAAATGGTTCAAATGAATCGACTATCTTGATTACTATACAAAATAATAGCTTGCTTCATATATCATAATGATTCAGCATTCTAATTACAGTTACTGTAATTACACATCAGGAGGAAATACAATACAAACGTGTTTAGAAAACTGCTGTTTTAAACATACTGTAGATGATTTTACAAATTGTAAAATAACATTAAATACATCAATCTGCTATGTCAATAGTAATCTGTCGGTAATATAAATCATCTTGACTAACGGAACCTGTTATCTTTTATTAAAAAAAATGGTTTCTAAATCATTCATGACAGTTTTCTGAAAAACCCATGTTTCTATGCGAGTGATTCTCAACCTTTTTCACGTCAAGGACCCCCAGAATTATACAGTATGTAATTGGCCTACGACCCCAATCTCAAAATATGTTGTCCCAGGGACCACCCCCAGAAGCAAAGATTTTAGTTAAAAATGTTCGCTCTGAAAGAATATAAAGATTTGCGCCACATTTTCACGATTTTCACACTTTCACAAGCTCGTAGTGTGGCGCTCGGTGCAGCGCTATGAGCTTGTAGATCTGCTATTTTTCAATAGCTAAAGTATAACATAATGCTTAAAACACCAAGGGATTCCCGTCCTGAATGGGTTAAGAATTACCTGTGAGATTTGGGGTTATCTATGTAAATTACAGAAAACAATCCACATTCAGGAGGATCATTAACCAATAATGACAGATCTACAAGCTCACAAAGCGCTGTGAGCTTGTAGACCTGCGATTTTTAATGAAGAGATTTGGTGTAGAGGGAAAAAGTGGTCCAAGTACAGAGTTAACTCAGGTCAGTTTCACGAAGTATAGACTTGACTCTAGTCTATACTTAGTGAAACAGTCTAAACCAATTAAACCCTCTAGTCACTAGACTAGAGGGTTTCATTGGTTTAGACTTAAGTTTCTATTCTGCTATGGAGAAAACGTCATGTAAATCTGAAAACACATTGGAGGCCATGAAGTAGAATTGTTTTGATACTCACGATCTAGTTCACGTTCACATTCATCATTCATGAAAAGAGAAAACACATGGTTGGAATAGTTAGAAAACTGATCCTTCACAAACAAAGATGACTAATAATTAGCAAATTGTTAAGGAACCTGAAATATGGAATGCAATAATGAAATGGTTCAAATGAATCGACTATCTTGATTACTATACAAAATAATAGCTTGCTTCATATATGATAATGATTCAGCATTCTAATTACAGTTACTGTTTACACATCAGGAGGAAATACAAAACAAACATGTGTTTAGAAAAATGCTGTTTTAAACATACTGTAGATGATTTTACAAATTGTAAAATAACATAAAACATAACATTAAATACATCAATCTGCTATGTCAATAGTAATCTGTCGGTAATATAAATCATCTTGACTAACGGAACCTGTTATCTTTTATTCAAAAACATGGTTTCTAAATCATTCATGACAGTTTTCTGAAAAACCCATGTTTCTATGCGAGTGATTCTCAACCTTTTTCACGTCAAGGACCCCCAGAATTATACAGTATGTAATTGGCCTACGACCCCAATCTCAAAATATGTTGTCCCAGGGACCACCCCCAGAAGCAAAGATTTTAGTTAAAAATGTTCGCTCTGAAAGAATATAAAGATTTGCGCCACATTTTCACGATTTTCACACTTTCACAAGCTCGTAGTGTGGCGCTCGGTGCAGCGCTATGAGCTTGTAGATCTGCTATTTTTCAATAGCTAAAGTATAACATAATGCTTAAAACACCAAGGGATTCCCGTCCTGAATGGGTTAAGAATTACCTGTGAGATTTGGGGTTATCTATGTAAATTACAGAAAACAATCCACATTCAGGAGGATCATTAACCAAGAATGACAGATCTACAAGCTCACAAAGCGCTGTGAGCTTGTAGACCTGCGATTTTTAATAAAGAGATTTGGTGTAGAGGGAAAAAGTGGTCCAAGTACAGAGTTAACTCAGGTCTGTTTCACTAAGTATAGACTTGACTCTAGTCTATACTTAGTGAAACAGTCTAAACCAATTAAACCCTCTAGTCACAGAGGGTTTCATTGGTTTAGACTTCTTAAGTTTGTATTATGCTATGGAGAAAACGTCATGTAAATCTGAAAACACATTGGAGGCCATGACGTAGAATTGATTTGATACTCACCAACTAGTTCCCGTTCACATGCATCATTCATGAAAAGAGAAAACACATGGTTGGAATAGTTAGAAAACTGATCCTTCACAAACAGAAAGAAGACTAATAATTAGCAAATTGTTAAGGAACCTGAAATATGGAATGCAATAATGAAATGGTTCGAATTAATCAACTATCTTGATTACTATACAAAATAATAGCTTGCTTCATATATCATAATGATTGAGCATTCTAATTACAGTTACTGTTTACACATCAGGAGGAAATACAAAACAAACATGTGTTTAGAAAAATGCTGTTTTAAACATATTGTAGATGATTTTACAAATTGTAAAATAACATGAAACATAACATTAAATAAATCAATCTGCGATTAAGAATTACCTGTGGGATTTGGGGTTATCTATGTAAATTACAGAAAACAATCCACATTCAGGAGGATCATTAACCAAGAATGACAGATCTACAAGCTCACAAAGCGCTGTGAGCTTGTAGACCTATTTTTATTGAAGATATTTGGTGTAGAGGGAAAAAGTGGTCCAAGTACAGAGTTAACTCAGGTCTGTTTCACTAAGTATAGACTAGACTCTAGTCTATACTTAGTGAAACAGTCTAATCTAATTAAACCCTCTAGTCACTAGAGGGTTTAATTGGTTTAGACTTCTTAAGTTTGTATTCTGCTATGGAGAAAACGTGATGTAAATCTGAAAACACATTGGAGGCCATGACGTAGAATTGATTTGATACTCACAAACTAGTTCACGTTCACGTTCATCATTCATGAAAAGAGAAAACACATGGTTGGAATAGTTAGAAAACTGATTCTTCACGAACAGAAAGATGACTAATAATTAGCAAATTGTTAAGGAACCTGAAATATGGAATGCAATAATGAAATGGTTCGAATTAATCGACTACCTTGATTACTATACAAAATATTAGCTTGCTTCATATATCATAATGATTCAGCATTCTAATTACAGTTACTGTAATTACACATCAGGAGGAAATACAAAACAAACATGTGTTTAGAAAACTGCTGTTTTACACATACTGTAGATGATTTAACAAATTGTAAAATAACATGAAAAACATAACATTAAATAAATCAATCTGCTATGTCAATAGTAAATTGTCAGTAATATAAATCATCTTGACTAACGGAACCTATCTTTTTTTCAAAAAAATGGCTTCTAAATCATTCATGACAGTTTTCTTATAAACCCATGTTTCTATGCGAGTGATTCTCAACCTTTTTCACATCAAGGACCCCCAGAATTATACAGTATGTAATTGGCCCCAGACCCCAATCTCAACATATGTTGTCCCAGGGCCCACCCCCAGAAGCAAATATTTGAGTTAAAAATGTTGGCTATGAAAGAATATAAAGATTTGCGCCACATTTTCACGATTTTTCTAAAATAGCAGATGTACAAGGCCAAGCTCATAGCGCGGCACTCAGTGCCGCACGTAACGTTTGCTCTGAAATTCAAAGATTTGCTCCACATTTTCACGAATTTCACACTTTCACGAGCTCGTAGCATGGCGCTCGGTGCCGCTTTGAGCTTGTAGATCTGCTATTTTTCAATAGCTAAAGTATAACATAATGCTTAAAACACCAAGGGATTCCTGTCCTGAATGGGTTAAGAATTACCTGTGGGATTTGGGGTTATCTATGCAAATTACAGAAAACAATCCACATTCAGGAGGATCATTAACCAAAAATGACAGATCTACAAGCTCACAAAGCGCTGTGAACTTGTAGACCTGCTATTTTTAATTTGGTGTACAGTGAAAAAGTGGTCCAAGAACAGAGTTAACTCAGGTCTGTTTCACTAAGTATAGACTTGACTCTAGTCTATACTTAGTGAAACAGTCTAAACCAATTAAACCCTCTAGTCACTAGAGGGTTTCATTGGTTTAGACTTCTTAAGTTTGTATTCTGCTATGGAGAAAACGTGATGTAAATCTGAAAACACATTGGAGGCCATGACGTAGAATTTATTTGATACTCACCAGCTAGTTCACGTTCACATTCATCATTCATGAAAAGAGAAAACACACGGTTGGAATAGTTAGAAAACTGATTCTTCACAAACAGAAAGATGACTAATAATTAGCAAATTGTTAAGGAACCTGAAATATGGAATGCAATAATGAAATGGTTCGAATTAATCGACTATCTTGATTACTATACAAAACAATAGCTTGCTTCATATATCATAATGATTCAGCATTCTAATTACAGTTACTGTAATTACACATCAGGAGGAAATACAAAACAAACATGTGTTTAGAAAACTGCTGTTTTAAACATACTGTAGATGATTTTACAAATTGTAAAATAACATAAAACATAACATTAAATACATCAATCTGCTATGTCAATAGTAATCTGTCGGTAATATAAATCATCTTGACTAACGGAACCTGTTATCTTTTATTCAAAAAAATGGTTTCTAAATCATTCATGACAGTTTTCTGAAAAACCCATGTTTCTATGCGAGTGATTCTCAACCTTTTTCACGTCAAGGACCCCCAGAATTATACAGTATGTAATTGGCCTACGACCCCAATCTCAAAATATGTTGTCCCAGGGACCACCCCCAGAAGCAAAGATTTTAGTTAAAAATGTTCGCTCTGAAAGAATATAAAGATTTGCGCCACATTTTCACGATTTTCACACTTTCACAAGCTCGTAGTGTGGCGCTCGGTGCAGCGCTATGAGCTTGTAGATCTGCTATTTTTCAATAGCTAAAGTATAACATAATGCTTAAAACACCAAGGGATTCCCGTCCTGAATGGGTTAAGAATTACCTGTGAGATTTGGGGTTATCTATGTAAATTACAGAAAACAATCCACATTCAGGAGGATCATTAACCAAGAATGACAGATCTACAAGCTCACAAAGCGCTGTGAGCTTGTAGACCTGCAATTTTTAATGAAGAGATTTGGTGTAGAGGGAAAAAGTGGTCCAAGTACAGAGTTAACTCAGGTCAGTTTCACGAAGTATAGACTTGACTCTAGTCTATACTTAGTGAAACAGTCTAAACCAATTAAACCCTCTAGTCACTAGACTAGAGGGTTTCATTGGTTTAGACTTAAGTTTCTATTCTGCTATGGAGAAAACGTCATGTAAATCTGAAAACACATTGGAGGCCATGAAGTAGAATTGTTTTGATACTCACAATCTAGTTCACGTTCACATTCATCATTCATGAAAAGAGAAAACACATGGTTGGAATAGTTAGAAAACTGATACTTCACAAACAAAGATGACTAATAATTAGCAAATTGTTAAGGAACCTGAAATATGGAATGCAATAATGAAATGGTTCAAATGAATCGACTATCTTGATTACTATACAAAATAATAGCTTGCTTCATATATGATAATGATTCAGCATTCTAATTACAGTTACTGTTTACACATCAGGAGGAAATACAAAACAAACGTGTTTAGAAAACTGCTGTTTTAAACATACTGTAGATGATTTTACAAATTGTAAAATAACATAAAACATAACATTAAATAAATCAATCTGCTATGTCAATAGTAATCCGTCAGTAATATAAATCATCTTGACTAACGGAACCTGTTACCTTTTATTAAAAAAAAATGGCTTCTAAATCATTCATGACAGTTTTCTGAAAAACCCATGTTTCTATGCGAGTGATTCTCAACCTTTTTCACGTCAAGGACCCCCATAATTATACAGTATGTATTTGGCCTACGACCCCAATCTCAAAATATGTTGTCCCAGGGATCACCCCCAGAAGCAAAGATTTGAGTTAAAAATGTTCGCTCTGAAAGAATATAAAGATTTGAGCCACATTTTCACGATTTTTCAAAAATAGCAGATCTACAAGGCCAAGCTCATAGCCGTGCGTAACATTTGCTCTTAAATTCAAAGATTTGCACCACATTTTCACGATTTTCACGAGCTCGTAGTGCAGCGCTCGGTGCCGCGCTATGAGCTTGTAGATCTGCTATTTTTCAATAGCTAAAGTATAACATAACGCTTAAAACACCAAAAGGGATTCCCGTCCTGAATGGGTTAAGAATTACCTGTGGGATTTGGGGTTATCTATGTAAATTACAGAAAACAATCCACATTCAGGAGGATCATTAACCAAGAATGACAGATCTACAAGCTCACAAAGCGCTGTGAGCTTGTAGACCTGCGATTTTTAATGAAGAGATTTGGTGTAGAGGGAAAAAGTGGTCCAAGTACAGAGTTAACTCAGGTCAGTTTCACGAAGTATAGACTTGACTCTAGTCTATACTTAGTGAAACAGTCTAAACCAATTAAACCCTCTAGTCACTAGAGGGTTTCATTGGTTTAGACTTAAGTTTGTATTCTGCTATGGAGAAAACGTCATGTAAATCTGAAAACACATTGGAGGCCATGAAGTAGAATTTATTTGATACTCACCAACTAGTTCACGTTCACATTCATCATTCATGAAAAGAGAAAACACATGGTTGGAATAGTTAGAAAAATGATCCTTCACAAACAAAGATGTCTAATAATTAGCAAATTGTTAAGGAACCTGAAATATGGAATGCAATAATTAAATGGTTCAAATGAATCGATTATCTTGATTACTATACAAAATAATAGCTTGCTTCATATATCATAATGATTCAGCATTCTAATTACAGTTACTGTAATTACACATCAGGAGGAAATACAAAACAAACGTGTTTAGAAAACTGCTGTTTTAAACATACTGTAGATGATTTTACAAATTGTAAAATAACATAAAACATAACATTAAACACATCAATCTGCTATGTCAATAGTAATCTGTCGGTAACATAAATCATCTTGACTAACGGAACCTGTTATCTTTTATTCAAAAACATGGTTTCTAAATCATTCATGACAGTTTTCTGAAAAACCCATGTTTCTATGCGAGTGATTCTCAACCTTTTTCACGTCAAGGACCCCCAGAATTATACAGTATGTAATTGGCCTACGACCCCAATCTCAAAATATGTTGTCCCAGGGACCACCCCCAGAAGCAAAGATTTTAGTTAAAAATGTTCGCTCTGAAAGAATATAAAGATTTGCGCCACATTTTCACGATTTTCACACTTTCACAAGCTCGTAGTGTGGCGCTCGGTGCAGCGCTATGAGCTTGTAGATCTGCTATTTTTCAATAGCTAAAGTATAACATAACGCTTAAAACACCAAAAGGGATTCCCGTCCTGAATGGGTTAAGAATTACCTGTGGGATTTGGGGTTATCTATGTAAATTACAGAAAACAATCCACATTCAGGAGGATCATTAACCAAGAATGACAGATCTACAAGCTCACAAAGCGCTGTGAGCTTGTAGACCTGCGATTTTTAATAAAGAGATTTGGTGTAGAGGGAAAAAGTGGTCCAAGTACAGAGTTAACTCAGGTCAGTTTCACGAAGTATAGACTTGACTCTAGTCTATACTTAGTGAAACAGTCTAAACCAATTAAACCCTCTAGTCACTAGAGGGTTTCATTGGTTTAGACTTAAGTTTGTATTCTGCTATGGAGAAAACGTCATGTAAATCTGAAAACACATTGGAGGCCATGAAGTAGAATTGATTTGATACTCACAATCTAGTTCACGTTCACATTCATCATTCATGAAAAGAGAAAACACATGGTTGGAATAGTTAGAAAACTGATCCTTCACAAACAAAGATGTCTAATAATTAGCAAATTGTTAAGGAACCTGAAATATGGAATGCAATAATTAAATGGTTCAAATGAATCGATTATCTTGATTACTATACAAAATAATAGCTTGCTTCATATATCATAATGATTCAGCATTCTAATTACAGTTACTGTAATTACACATCAGGAGGAAATACAAAACAAACGTGTTTAGAAAACTGCTGTTTTAAACATACTGTAGATGATTTTACAAATTGTAAAATAACATAAAACATAACATTAAATACATCAATCTGCTATGTCAATAGTAATCTGTCGGTAATATAAATCATCTTGACTAACGGAACCTGTTATCTTTTATTCAAAAACATGGTTTCTAAATCATTCATGACAGTTTTCTGAAAAACCCATGTTTCTATGCGAGTGATTCTCAACCTTTTTCACGTCAAGGACCCCCAGAATTATACAGTATGTAATTGGCCTACGACCCCAATCTCAAAATATGTTGTCCCAGGGACCACCCCCAGAAGCAAAGATTTTAGTTAAAAATGTTCGCTCTGAAAGAATATAAAGATTTGCGCCACATTTTCACGATTTTCACACTTTCACAAGCTCGTAGTGTGGCGCTCGGTGCAGCGCTATGAGCTTGTAGATCTGCTATTTTTCAATAGCTAAAGTATAACATAATGCTTAAAACACCAAGGGATTCCCGTCCTGAATGGGTTAAGAATTACCTGTGAGATTTGGGTTATCTATGTAAATTACAGAAAACAATCCACATTCAGGAGGATCATTAACCAAGAATGACAGATCTACAAGCTCACAAAGCGCTGTGAGCTTGTAGACCTGCGATTTTTAATAAAGAGATTTGGTGTAGAGGGAAAAAGTGGTCCAAGTACAGAGTTAACTCAGGTCAGTTTCACGAAGTATAGACTTGACTCTAGTCTATACTTAGTGAAACAGTCTAAACCAATTAAACCCTCTAGTCACTAGAGGGTTTCATTGGTTTAGACTTAAGTTTGTATTCTGCTAGAAAACGTCATGTAAATCTGAAAACACATTGGAGGCCATGAAGTAGAATTGATTTGATACTCACGACCTAGTTCACGTTCACATTCATCATTCATGAAAAGAGAAAACACATGGTTGGAATAGTTAGAAAAATAATCCTTCACAAACAGAAAGATGACTAATAATCAGCAAATTGTTAAGGAACCTGAAATATGGAATGCAATAATGAAATGGTTCAAATGAATCGACTATCTTGATTACTATACAAAATAATAGCTTGCTTCATATATCATAATGATTCAGCATTCTAATTACAGTTACTGTAATTACACATCAGGAGGAAATACAATACAAACGTGTTTAGAAAACTGCTGTTTTAAACATACTGTAGATGATTTTACAAATTGTAAAATAACATAAAACATAACATTAAATACATCAATCTGCTATGTCAATAGTAATCTGTCGGTAATATAAATCATCTTGACTAACGGAACCTGTTATCTTTTATTCAAAAAAATGGTTTCTAAATCATTCATGACAGTTTTCTGAAAAACCCATGTTTCTATGCGAGTGATTCTCAACCTTTTTCACGTCAAGGACCCCCAGAATTATACAGTATGTAATTGGCCTACGACCCCAATCTCAAAATATGTTGTCCCAGGGACCACCCCCAGAAGCAAAGATTTGAGTTAAAAATGTTCGCTCTGAAAGAATATAAAGATTTGCGCCACATTTTCACGATTTTCACACTTTCACAAGCTCGTAGTGTGGCGCTCGGTGCAGCGCTATGAGCTTGTAGATCTGCTATTTTTCAATAGCTAAAGTATAACATAATGCTTAAAACACCAAGGGATTCCCGTCCTGAATGGGTTAAGAATTACCTGTGAGATTTGGGTTATCTATGTAAATTACAGAAAACAATCCACATTCAGGAGGATCATTAACCAAGAATGACAGATCTACAAGCTCACAAAGCGCTGTGAGCTTGTAGACCTGCGATTTTTAATAAAGAGATTTGGTGTAGAGGGAAAAAGTGGTCCAAGTACAGAGTTAACTCAGGTCAGTTTCACGAAGTATAGACTTGACTCTAGTCTATACTTAGTGAAACAGTCTAAACCAATTAAACCCTCTAGTCACTAGAGGAACCTGAAAGGAACCTGAAATATGGAATGCAATAATGAAATGGTTCAAATGAATCGACTATCTTGATTACTATACAAAATAATAGCTTGCTTCATATATCATAATGATTCAGCATTCTAATTACAGTTACTGTAATTACACATCAGGAGGAAATACAATACAAACGTGTTTAGAAAACTGCTGTTTTAAACATACTGTAGATGATTTTACAAATTGTAAAATAACATAAAACATAACATTAAATACATCAATCTGCTATGTCAATAGTAATCTGTCGGTAATATAAATCATCTTGACTAACGGAACCTGTTATCTTTTATTCAAAAAAATGGTTTCTAAATCATTCATGACAGTTTTCTGAAAAACCCATGTTTCTATGCGAGTGATTCTCAACCTTTTTCACGTCAAGGACCCCCAGAATTATACAGTATGTAATTGGCCTACGACCCCAATCTCAAAATATGTTGTCCCAGGGACCACCCCCAGAAGCAAAGATTTTAGTTAAAAATGTTCGCTCTGAAAGAATATAAAGATTTGCGCCACATTTTCACGATTCTTCCAAAATAGCAGATCTACAAGGCCAAGCTCATAGCCACGCGTAACATTTGCTCTTAAATTCAAAGATTTGCACCACATTTTCACGATTTTCACGAGCTCGTAGTGCAGCGCTCGGTGCCGCGCTATGAGCTTGTAGATCTGCTATTTTTCAATAGCTAAAGTATAACATAACGCTTAAAACACCAAAAGGGATTCCCGTCCTGAATGGGTTAAGAATTACCTGTGGGATTTGGGGTTATCTATGTAAATTACAGAAAACAATCCACATTCAGGAGGATCATTAACCAAGAATGACAGATCTACAAGCTCACAAAGCGCTGTGAGCTTGTAGACCTGCGATTTTTAATGAAGAGATTTGGTGTAGAGGGAAAAAGTGGTCCAAGTACAGAGTTAACTCAGGTCAGTTTCACGAAGTATAGACTTGACTCTAGTCTATACTTAGTGAAACAGTCTAAACCAATTAAACCCTCTAGTCACTAGAGGGTTTCATTGGTTTAGACCAGTGGTAACCAACCTTTTCAAGCCCAAGAGCCCATTTTATTCCCAATTGTAAGCCAAGATCTACCACTAAAACGTGTTAGAAAAAACACTTGTTTTTTTGCTATTTCTGACAGGCTCAATGCATGTGCACACATCCACACAAAGACTAAAGCTTAAATTAGAATAAATACTTATAGTAAGTTATATTATCAATGTCAAATAATATTAAGACAAATTAGAAATAATTAGTATTAGAAATATTTTGTTTCTCATTTCAATGAATATTCACATTGGCAGATGTTCAAATGACATAGGCATAACATGACCATATATATTTGCACAGATATGGTGACATACTCTCAGGGTCAGCCCACCTTTAATGAGAATTGTGACTGAACTTTATCTGCAAGCGTTTTGAAATCATATTTAGTGATTGCCAGTCTGAGGGTGTCATTAAGATGTGAGTCAGTCATACGAGTTCTATTTTCTAGATTCTAGATTTTATTATTTTCATTTGTGAAAAGGCCATTCTCTGCTCACAAGATACCAAAATTCCTTCTCTTTAGCTCTGACCTGCAGGTGACAGTCACTTACTAATCCAATAATCTCCATTTAAATATCTGAAGTTAATGCAAACACATCCTGCATTTTATCGGACAGCAGTTCAATGACAGTAGGCTCAGTAAAGAGGAAAGGAAAGCAGCTACTTGACTCATGCGTTGTACTTCAACAAGTTTTCATATTTCATATTTTTTGCTCTATGTGTGCATGTGTACATAATTCAAACTGTAGCGTTGATTATTGTCACGGACAGAAGTCATTCTTTCCCTTTGCATATGCCCTGGAGTGCACTCGCCTATTAGTTTGCATTGCAGACTGGTATATTCAGTATATTTGTCTCATTTTTATATTTTTGTTGTTGCTGCGCAGCAGTTGAGGAGAACGCAACTATGCATTCCTTTAAGCAACACAACTTCTGCAGCTGCATCCATATGTTTAGAATTTGCATCAATGATCAAATCCCAATAATAAAAAATATAACAACGAACAACGAAAACTGAAGTAGCAGCGGCGCTATCGGCTAGTAGTCCCAACTCTGTGTCTGCAGCCTGTCACGAGCCCGTAATGAACGCACGTTGTTCCGTATTTTAATGTCGGGTCGGAGAATAAATACAGTATGAATGACGGCGGGATTTATTTGACAACTCTGTCCTGCTTTCTTCACGAGAAGAGAAGAGCGCTCACAGCTGCTAATATGGTAGCAGCCCTGTGGCTGACCTGTCAGTTCTCTTTACGGCATGACGTAGTGTAGAATAGTTGAGATGTGAACCTGGGTCTGGGAAGCTCAGAGCTGCAGCCATTGGCTCATGATACGAGCACACGACCAATGGGACAGATCATTCAGTGTTGCTAAGATACCACCACCCCACCACACACGCACACACACCCTTGGACGATGGGGTCTATTCTCAAACTCAGAGCCACAGCGCTCTGCTCAAAATTAATTTGCATGTGACGAGCGGCACTGACATTATTCCAATGGGTCTGTCTGACACTTCGCGATCGACTGGAAACGTTCCCGCGAGCTACCGGTAGATCGCGAACCCCCGGTTGGTTACCCCTGGTTTAGACTTAAGTTTGTATTCTGCTATGGAGAAAACGTCATGTAAATCTGAAAACACATTGGAGGCCATGAAGTAGAATTGATTTGATACTCACCAACTAGTTCACGTTCACATTCATCATTCATGAAAAGAGAAAACACATGGTTGGAATAGTTAGAAAACTGATCCTTCACAAACAAAGATGTCTAATAATTAGCAAATTGTTAAGGAACCTGAAATATGGAATGCAATAATTAAATGGTTCAAATGAATCGATTATCTTGATTACTATACAAAATAATAGCTTGCTTCATATATCATAATGATTCAGCATTCTAATTACAGTTACTGTAATTACACATCAGGAGGAAATACAAAACAAACGTGTTTAGAAAACTGCTGTTTTAAACATACTGTAGATGATTTTACAAATTGTAAAATAACATAAAACATAACATTAAATACATCAATCTGCTATGTCAATAGTAATCTGTCGGTAACATAAATCATCTTGACTAACGGAACCTGTTATCTTTTATTCAAAAACATGGTTTCTAAATCATTCATGACAGTTTTCTGAAAAACCCATGTTTCTATGCGAGTGATTCTCAACCTTTTTCACGTCAAGGACCCCCAGAATTATACAGTATGTAATTGGCCTACGACCCCAATCTCAAAATATGTTGTCCCAGGGACCACCCCCAGAAGCAAAGATTTTAGTTAAAAATGTTCGCTCTGAAAGAATATAAAGATTTGCGCCACATTTTCACGATTTTCACACTTTCACAAGCTCGTAGTGTGGCGCTCGGTGCAGCGCTATGAGCTTGTAGATCTGCTATTTTTCAATAGCTAAAGTATAACATAACGCTTAAAACACCAAAAGGGATTCCCGTCCTGAATGGGTTAAGAATTACCTGTGGGATTTGGGGTTATCTATGTAAATTACAGAAAACAATCCACATTCAGGAGGATCATTAACCAAGAATGACAGATCTACAAGCTCACAAAGCGCTGTGAGCTTGTAGACCTGCGATTTTTAATAAAGAGATTTGGTGTAGAGGGAAAAAGTGGTCCAAGTACAGAGTTAACTCAGGTCAGTTTCACGAAGTATAGACTTGACTCTAGTCTATACTTAGTGAAACAGTCTAAACCAATTAAACCCTCTAGTCACTAGAGGGTTTCATTGGTTTAGACTTAAGTTTGTATTCTGCTATGGAGAAAACGTCATGTAAATCTGAAAACACATTGGAGGCCATGAAGTAGAATTGATTTGATACTCACCAACTAGTTCACGTTCACATTCATCATTCATGAAAAGAGAAAACACATGGTTGGAATAGTTAGAAAACTGATCCTTCACAAACAAAGATGTCTAATAATTAGCAAATTGTTAAGGAACCTGAAATATGGAATGCAATAATTAAATGGTTCAAATGAATCGATTATCTTGATTACTATACAAAATAATAGCTTGCTTCATATATCATAATGATTCAGCATTCTAATTACAGTTACTGTAATTACACATCAGGAGGAAATACAAAACAAACGTGTTTAGAAAACTGCTGTTTTAAACATACTGTAGATGATTTTACAAATTGTAAAATAACATAAAACATAACATTAAATACATCAATCTGCTATGTCAATAGTAATCTGTCGGTAACATAAATCATCTTGACTAACGGAACCTGTTATCTTTTATTCAAAAACATGGTTTCTAAATCATTCATGACAGTTTTCTGAAAAACCCATGTTTCTATGCGAGTGATTCTCAACCTTTTTCACGTCAAGGACCCCCAGAATTATACAGTATGTAATTGGCCTACGACCCCAATCTCAAAATATGTTGTCCCAGGGACCACCCCCAGAAGCAAAGATTTTAGTTAAAAATGTTCGCTCTGAAAGAATATAAAGATTTGCGCCACATTTTCACGATTTTCACACTTTCACAAGCTCGTAGTGTGGCGCTCGGTGCAGCGCTATGAGCTTGTAGATCTGCTATTTTTCAATAGCTAAAGTATAACATAACGCTTAAAACACCAAAAGGGATTCCCGTCCTGAATGGGTTAAGAATTACCTGTGGGATTTGGGGTTATCTATGTAAATTACAGAAAACAATCCACATTCAGGAGGATCATTAACCAAGAATGACAGATCTACAAGCTCACAAAGCGCTGTGAGCTTGTAGACCTGCGATTTTTAATAAAGAGATTTGGTGTAGAGGGAAAAAGTGGTCCAAGTACAGAGTTAACTCAGGTCAGTTTCACGAAGTATAGACTTGACTCTAGTCTATACTTAGTGAAACAGTCTAAACCAATTAAACCCTCTAGTCACTAGAGGGTTTCATTGGTTTAGACTTAAGTTTGTATTCTGCTATGGAGAAAACGTCATGTAAATCTGAAAACACATTGGAGGCCATGAAGTAGAATTGATTTGATACTCACGATCTAGTTCACGTTCACATTCATCATTCATGAAAAGAGAAAACACATGGTTGGAATAGTTAGAAAACTGATCCTTCACAAACAAAGATGTCTAATAATTAGCAAATTGTTAAGGAACCTGAAATATGGAATGCAATAATTAAATGGTTCAAATGAATCGATTATCTTGATTACTATACAAAATAATAGCTTGCTTCATATATCATAATGATTCAGCATTCTAATTACAGTTACTGTAATTACACATCAGGAAGAAATACAAAACAAACGTGTTTAGAAAACTGCTGTTTTAAACATACTGTAGATGATTTTACAAATTGTAAAATAACATAAAACATAACATTAAATACATCAATCTGCTATGTCAATAGTAATCTGTCGGTAATATAAATCATCTTGACTAACGGAACCTGTTATCTTTTATTCAAAAACATGGTTTCTAAATCATTCATGACAGTTTTCTGAAAAACCCATGTTTCTATGCGAGTGATTCTCAACCTTTTTCACGTCAAGGACCCCCAGAATTATACAGTATGTAATTGGCCTACGACCCCAATCTCAAAATATGTTGTCCCAGGGACCACCCCCAGAAGCAAAGATTTTAGTTAAAAATGTTCGCTCTGAAAGAATATAAAGATTTGCGCCACATTTTCACGATTTTCACACTTTCACAAGCTCGTAGTGTGGCGCTCGGTGCAGCGCTATGAGCTTGTAGATCTGCTATTTTTCAATAGCTAAAGTATAACATAATGCTTAAAACACCTAGGGATTCCCGTCCTGAATGGGTTAAGAATTACCTGTGAGATTTGGGGTTATCTATGTAAATTACAGAAAACAATCCACATTCAGGAGGATCATTAACCAAGAATGACAGATCTACAAGCTCACAAAGCGCTGTGAGCTTGTAGACCTGCGATTTTTAATAAAGATATTTGGTGTAGAGGGAAAAAGTGGTCCAAGTACAGAGTTAACTCAGGTCAGTTTCACGAAGTATAGACTTGACTCTAGTCTATACTTAGTGAAACAGTCTAAACCAATTAAACCCTCTAGTCACTAGAGGGTTTCATTGGTTTAGACTTAAGTTTGTATTCTGCTAGAAAACGTCATGTAAATCTGAAAACACATTGGAGGCCATGAAGTAGAATTGATTTGATACTCACGATCTAGTTCACGTTCACATTCATCATTCATGAAAAGAGAAAACACATGGTTGGAATAGTTAGAAAAATAATCCTTCACAAACAGAAAGATGACTAATAATCAGCAAATTGTTAAGGAACCTGAAATATGGAATGCAATAATGAAATGGTTCAAATGAATCGACTATCTTGATTACTATACAAAATAATAGCTTGCTTCATATATCATAATGATTCAGCATTCTAATTACAGTTACTGTAATTACACATCAGGAGGAAATACAATACAAACGTGTTTAGAAAACTGCTGTTTTAAACATACTGTAGATGATTTTACAAATTGTAAAATAACATAAAACATAACATTAAATACATCAATCTGCTATGTCAATAGTAATCTGTCGGTAATATAAATCATCTTGACTAACGGAACCTGTTATCTTTTATTCAAAAAAATGGTTTCTAAATCATTCATGACAGTTTTCTGAAAAACCCATGTTTCTATGCGAGTGATTCTCAACCTTTTTCACGTCAAGGACCCCCAGAATTATACAGTATGTAATTGGCCTACGACCCCAATCTCAAAATATGTTGTCCCAGGGACCACCCCCAGAAGCAAAGATTTTAGTTAAAAATGTTCGCTCTGAAAGAATATAAAGATTTGCGCCACATTTTCACGATTTTCACACTTTCACAAGCTCGTAGTGTGGCGCTCGGTGCAGCGCTATGAGCTTGTAGATCTGCTATTTTTCAATAGCTAAAGTATAACATAACGCTTAAAACACCAAAAGGGATTCCCGTCCTGAATGGGTTAAGAATTACCTGTGGGATTTGGGGTTATCTATGTAAATTACAGAAAACAATCCACATTCAGGAGGATCATTAACCAAGAATGACAGATCTACAAGCTCACAAAGCGCTGTGAGCTTGTAGACCTGCGATTTTTAATGAAGAGATTTGGTGTAGAGGGAAAAAGTGGTCCAAGTACAGAGTTAACTCAGGTCAGTTTCACGAAGTATAGACTTGACTCTAGTCTATACTTAGTGAAACAGTCTAAACCAATTAAACCCTCTAGTCACTAGAGGGTTTCATTGGTTTAGACTTAAGTTTGTATTCTGCTATGGAGAAAACGTCATGTAAATCTGAAAACACATTGGAGGCCATGAAGTAGAATTGATTTGATACTCACCAACTAGTTCACGTTCACATTCATCATTCATGAAAAGAGAAAACACATGGTTGGAATAGTTAGAAAACTGATCCTTCACAAACAAAGATGTCTAATAATTAGCAAATTGTTAAGGAACCTGAAATATGGAATGCAATAATTAAATGGTTCAAATGAATCGATTATCTTGATTACTATACAAAATAATAGCTTGCTTCATATATCATAATGATTCAGCATTCTAATTACAGTTACTGTAATTACACATCAGGAGGAAATACAAAACAAACGTGTTTAGAAAACTGCTGTTTTAAACATACTGTAGATGATTTAACAAATTGTAAAATAACATAAAACATAACATTAAATACATCAATCTGCTATGTCAATAGTAATCTGTCGGTAATATAAATCATCTTGACTAACGGAACCTGTTATCTTTTATTCAAAAACATGGTTTCTAAATCATTCATGACAGTTTTCTGAAAAACCCATGTTTCTATGCGAGATTGCGAGACATTCTCAACCTTTTTCACGTCAAGGACCCCCAGAATTATACAGTATGTAATTGGCCTACGACCCCAATCTCAAAATATGTTGTCCCAGGGACCACCCCCAGAAGCAAAGATTTTAGTTAAAAATGTTCGCTCTGAAAGAATATAAAGATTTGCGCCACATTTTCACGATTTTCACACTTTCACAAGCTCGTAGTGTGGCGCTCGGTGCAGCGCTATGAGCTTGTAGATCTGCTATTTTTCAATAGCTAAAGTATAACATAACGCTTAAAACACCAAAAGGGATTCCCGTCCTGAATGGGTTAAGAATTACCTGTGGGATTTGGGGTTATCTATGTAAATTACAGAAAACAATCCACATTTAGGAGGATCATTAACCAAGAATGACAGATCTACAAGCTCACAAAGCGCTGTGAGCTTGTAGACCTGCGATTTTTAATGAAGAGATTTGGTGTAGAGGGAAAAAGTGGTCCAAGTACAGAGTTAACTCAGGTCAGTTTCACGAAGTATAGACTTGACTCTAGTCTATACTTAGTGAAACAGTCTAAACCAATTAAACCCTCTAGTCACTAGAGGGTTTCATTGGTTTAGACTTAAGTTTGTATTCTGCTATGGAGAAAACGTCATGTAAATCTGAAAACACATTGGAGGCCATGAAGTAGAATTGATTTGATACTCACGATCTAGTTCACGTTCACATTCATCATTCATGAAAAGAGAAAACACATGGTTGGAATAGTTAGAAAACTGATCCTTCACAAACAAAGATGTCTAATAATTAGCAAATTGTTAAGGAACCTGAAATATGGAATGCAATAATTAAATGGTTCAAATGAATCGATTATCTTGATTACTATACAAAATAATAGCTTGCTTCATATATCATAATGATTCAGCATTCTAATTACAGTTACTGTAATTACACATCAGGAGGAAATACAAAACAAACGTGTTTAGAAAACTGCTGTTTTAAACATACTGTAGATGATTTTACAAATTGTAAAATAACATAAAACATAACATTAAATACATCAATCTGCTATGTCAATAGTAATCTGTCGGTAATATAAATCATCTTGACTAACGGAACCTGTTATCTTTTATTCAAAAACATGGTTTCTAAATCATTCATGACAGTTTTCTGAAAAACCCATGTTTCTATGCGAGATTGCGAGTGATTCTCAACCTTTTTCACGTCAAGGACCCCCAGAATTATACAGTATGTAATTGGCCCCAGAACCCAATCTCAAAATATGTTGTCCCAGGGACCACCCCCAGAAGCCAAGCTCATGAGCTTGGCCTTGTAGATCTGCTATTTTGGAAAA
This sequence comes from Protomyctophum bolini, assembly GCF_963924005.1. Taxonomy (NCBI): domain Eukaryota; kingdom Metazoa; phylum Chordata; class Actinopteri; order Myctophiformes; family Myctophidae; genus Protomyctophum; species Protomyctophum bolini. The sequence goes on from NC_137868.1 coordinate 48,141,845, forward strand.
ATCGTGAGGGGGTGGTCCCTGGGACAACATATTTTGAGATTGGGGTCTGGGGCCAATTTGCTTTGACATTTAAAGATTTGCGCCACATTTTCACACTTTCACGAGCTCGTAGCGCGGCAGAGCTTGTAGATCTGCTATTTTTCAAAAGCTAAAGTATAACATAATGCTTAAAACACCAAAACGGATTCCTGTCTTGAAAGGGTTAAGAATTACCTGTGGGATTTGGGGTTATCTATGCAAATTACAGAAAACTATCCACATTCAGAAGGATCATTAACCAAAAATGACAGATCTACAAGCTCACAAAGCGCTGTGAGCATGTAGACCTGCTATTTTTAATGAGGAGATTTGGTGTAGAGGGAATAAAGTGGTCCAAGTACAGAGTTAACCCTCTAGTCACTAGAGCGTTTCATTGGTTTAGACTTCTTAAGTTTGTATTCTGCTATGGAGAAAACGTCATGTAAATCTGAAAACCTAAAATCTAAAATGCCTTACTTCATCATACTACAATGTCACACAACAATTGCAAATATAGCAGATCTATAAGCTCACAATGCAGTTTGTAGATCGGCTATTTTTGCTAGTTACGCAAGCACGCATGCGCACAAAGACACACACACACACACACACACACACACACACACACACACACACACAGCAGTATATTACATCTCCTGAAAAGTAACAGTTTTGGACATACAGGGTTTCCACCCGACAGAGACAACACCAGGGATAATGATAATGTACAGTGACAGTACAGTATTGGTCACTTACATAATCCCACAGCAATCTCCTCCACCTGTTCTCCATGTTGGACCTGACAGATGTAAACTCCGTTATCTGTGGGTCTGCAGTCTCTCAGTGTCAGAGACACGTTGCCTCTCTGCAGCCCCTGGATGTCCAGGGTCAGTCTGCCCTCGTAGCCCCTCCCCTCGATCACCTGACCATTCTTATACAGGTAAATACACTCTGACTCCTTAAACCAGCGGACTGTCATGGAGGACGCGCTGGTCCGAGGAGAGAGCTGACAGGGGAGGGTGACATCTTCATCTTTCCAACAGCTAGCACAGCCTTTAGTGTCGAGTTTAAAACCACCTGGAAAAAAGAAAAGACACAGTTAGTGAAATATGAAAGAATTACTGTTTACTGTTCATTTAAACATAACCATAATCTAGAAGACATGCAGTGATGTAACCAACAATTTATAATGATACCCCCTAAAACACACACACACACACACACACACACACACACACACACACACACACACACACACAAATGTGACAAAAACAAAATAAACTATTCAAGAGACTATGACAAAAACGCGTGCCCTGGTTATGAAATACCTTGTTGTCTGTGTTCCTTTGATACCCGTATATGGAGATCTCTGTATCTGTTTCACTGATCAACCACGCCAAATGTTTCAGAGTGCAGGGGACCGCAGAGAGAAGATTCCTTATAGAAGTGTAAGGCTATGCGGGCATGAGTTACCGTCCCGACTGTAGTGCCCGTGTTTCATTCGGGTTGCGGCTCAAGTTGTAATAATCGTGATAAGTCAAAGAACAAAAGGCGAACTGAGTGTTCTCGATTTGTGTGCATATGGTGATAGAATCAGAATCAACGTTATTGTCTCATCACAGTATTTCACGTAAAACATCACGCCCGTCCGAAGAGTGAGGGGCGCTCTTATCAATATACTTCATCTCATTGGAACAATATTATGTGATTGGTTAGACGATTTGCTCGTCTACATATGACGTACATTTTCCCTTCATTGTCAACGGCATTTAATGTTGGTGTTGACACAAATTTACGTCATATTTGAGGCACATATGACCTAATTTCTCCTTTCATAGAGACACACGGGGACTACTAATGTCACGCCCCCAAATGAGACAGCGGCCCCACTTCCAGTCCGTTACGATGCTGTACTGCAAGCCAGCCCATAGAAGTCCATTGAAATTCAACTGGAGTTAGCCTACTTAAAATGTAACAAAATGAACTGAAGACTGTATTGATTTGATTGATTTCCAAATGTATGTCTTTGTCAACGTATATTGTTGTTTTCCAGGATGTATTTCACATTTAATTTACCACTTGAATTGAGTTACCCATAATGTTAACGGAGCAGAGGGGAGACGGCAGACAGAGAACCTGACGCTTTTAAGGGACGCTGCCTTTACGAGGCTCCGAGCGCCGACTTTGAATGATTTTGATTGCGTCAGATTGTTTGTGCTGCCATAGATATGACAGCTGGTCTCTGCTCACCTTCCTCTGCTGCTGTTGCCTCGTAGACGTCAGCGGAGGCTGCACTGTGTCCCGGAGAAAACGTAACTGCTCCTCGATCTGCTCCTCCGGGAGCGGCTGCTTCGTTGGTAACACACACACACACACACACACACACACACACACACACACACACACACACACAGTCACTGGCAGTGATGGGCAAGCTACTTGGAAAATGTAGTAAGCTACACTACCAGTTACTCTCTATTAAATATAGCTCAACTACAATGGAAGCTATCCCCAGAGAATTGTAGCAAGCTACACTATACATTGGCTTGCCCACTTCCAACCCACGCCAGTTAGCCTGCATGTAGACCATGTGGGACCTTCATGGGCTTGCCCACTTCCAACCCATGCAAGTTAGCCCTATAGACCATGTGGGACCTACATGGGATTGCCCGCTTCCAACCCATGCAAGTTAGCCCACATGTAGACCATGTTGGAACTACATGGGCTTGCCCACTTCCAACCCATGCCCAGTTAACCCACATGTAGACCATGTTGGACCTACATGGGCTTGCCCACGTCCAACCCATGCAAGTTAGCCCACATGTAGACCATGTTGGACCAATATGGGCTTGCACACTTCCAACCCATGCCAGTTAGCCCTTGCGTAGACCACGTGGGACCAATATAGGCTTGCCCACTTCCAACCCATGCAAGTTAGCCCAAATGTAGACCATGTTGGAACTACATGGGCTTGCCCACTTCCAACCCATGCCCAGTTAGCCCACATGGGACCCTCATAATTTGCCCAGTCCAAGCCCATTCCCACTTGGTACCCATGTATCCCACATTGAAACCACATGGGACCCATGTGGTATATCAATATTCGGCATGAGAACAGTGAGAAACCTTTTTTTATGTTTTGTTTTGTATCCCAGTGAATAAACAAACGTGCTTTTAAAATACAATAAAACCGGCGTTTAATGTTATGATGTTTAATATACATATTTGGTGGAATTTTGACCTAATTTCTCCTTTCTCCCTAATTTCTCCTGTCAATGGCAAATATTGAGACGTATGGGGACAAGATTTAGCGGACATTTGACTTGAATTCCCCTTTCATTGTCAATGGCAAATATTGAGAGGTGTGAGGACAAAAGCTGTATATAGACCAATTATTTGTTTACAAACATTGGGACTGGTGACTGTTTCATGTCATCAATTCCCAACAGATCTCCAAACATGTTGATTTGGGGAGCGCTGGTTTCAGTCCATTCAACCTCCTCTCGTGTGCCCTGACCAGGCAAGAGTGACAATGAACCTGGACTTGCTGGAGCGGGACAGGGGGTCGGACAAGCGGCTCACTCGGAACCCTCGAGCGGGTGAGCCCTGTCTTTTGGCAGTCGGCCCGAGGAGGCTGGGGAATGCAGGATGGGGCAGGAGTCCACAGAGTGTGCTGAACCGGCACAATACATGCAGAGTCCCCGTAATCTTCGGTGGTCACGTTCAGCAGAGGTTAAGCTGGCTCGGCCCAAGTGCATAGGCTCCTCACCGGCAGATGTAGCGAGATCAGGAAGGAGAGCAGGCCGGTTAAGGCTGGCTTGAAGGCGAGGAAGACGGCCCAGCAGCAGTGCGAGACTGGTGAGCCTTCTCACGTTTACGTTCCCGGTGACGCTCATCAAAGGAAATAGAGAGGGAGATGAGTTGGTTCAACGTGCAGGGCTTCTCTCTACCAGACAAGGCATCCTTCACGGGCTCTGCCAAGCCCCGCCGGAAAGCACTGAACAAAGCAGGCTCGTTCCACTGGCAACGAGCTGCAAGGATGCGAAACTCTGTGGCATACTCCGCCACAGAGCCAGAACCCTGCTGGAGGGTGGAAAGGACTGAGTCTGCATCCTGCCCATGGACATCATGATCGAACACAGTCCTGAACTCCTCAAAAAATGCAACATAGTCATGCATGTAATGTGCCGAGCCCTCACGACTAGCCATAACCCACCGACGAGCCTGACCTGTGATGAGATTTGCTATGTAGGCTATGCGGGCGGCGGCAGTGGGATACATGCTCAGTTGAAGTGCAAAAACATACTCACACTGCATGAGGAATTTGCGGCAGTGGGCGAAAGACCCGTCATAGATAGCTGGTGCCACCAGATGGGGCTCTCGAGTGGATGGCGTCCCGGGCTCAGGGGCCGGGTTTGGAGCAGGCCCAGACTGGGCAGAAGCAGACACGGGGGGAACCGTGGATGGAAGGAGTCGAGCACTGAGTGCAGCAACCTGGTCGGCGAGACTCTGGACCACGGCACTGAGCTGGGCCACCTGGGCTTGCTGTTGGTTGGCCTGGGACTGTTGACGAGCTATAACCCCTTGGAGATCCTCTTTAATACTAATACAGCATTAGAAGCCTCCGTTAGTAGGCGAGAGTGTTCACTCAAGACTTGTCCCTGGGCCTGAAACGTTTTCTCCATGCTGGCTGGGTCCCGATGGCCAGAGCTTACTGTTATTATATTTAGTAAGTGTGACCCAAGTGCACAGCAAGAGAGGAGGCGTTGTTCAGATGTTGTTCAGGTTTATTCACAAAAGGTAATAGGGAAAGGAGTGGGGTAGTAGAAGGTCGGTGGCTCTCCAGGTTGGCCAAACTCAGCATGGGAATCCAAACACATACATGTTGACATGTGAAGCTCTGGCGTGGAATGAAGGGCAGACTGGGTTCTTGTAGAGGCAGTGCTTGATTGCAGGATGGAAGACAGGTGCAGAGGATTGGTGCAGGAGAGCAGGTGTGCTGAGTAGAGCCATGGAGTAGTCAGTGAGGGGGGAGTGGCTAAGCAGTGCTTGCATGTGAAGGTGAGGAGGAGTGAGCCGTAACAGCTTATTCAAGTAAGAAATATTCCATGATGTGGAGTCAGTTCAAACTCAGTCATTCATTCATTTATTCCATATTCACATAGGTCATCGATTTCAATGTAATTGAACCCCAGCTATAGTGTTTTTGGTCGACCAACAGTTTTCTTAAACTTTGTTGGGCGGGAATGAGCGTTTTTAACTCAGATCTTTGCTTCCGAGGGGTTCCTGGGTTTGTGGCCAATTACATAATTATCATTTTTGGGGTCCTTGACATGAAATATTGAGCACCACTGATATAGAAACATAGGTTTTTCAGAAAACTCACATTTTAAAAATGTCGACGTCGTGCCTAAATGTGTTAACCACTCCGTGAGTGTTTTTTTCCCCAAACGGCAGTAACATTACAAAGTTACGTACAAGAAAACCATTGATTATTATGAGAAAGAAAGCACTATGGCTTGTTTCCATTGAGGTCCTTCATATTACAGTTTGACTGGTTTAAACGCGTAACCCGCGTTTTAATCAACTACCCTACGCTGCCGAGATTGTTGTATTACCTTTAGAGCATATGCTGAATTATTTGGGCTTTTAATCCGTGAAAATCCAGCGAAAAAAGGTTCCTCGGTTTGTTATGATCCGATCGCACCATCCACCATCTTGGTGAACCCGGAAGACGCACACAAGACCCGTCTCCATGAGGCGTTGTACCCCATTAATTTGCATTGGCCTCAATTTCCCAGAAGCCCTAGCAGCCCACAGCATGTGACGATTTCCGGTTTCGTCATCAAAACGAAACCATCAAGGCTCTATCTCTGCGGCAAAGACAGAGTTTCTTTTTATTTATTACAATACGGCGGATTAAACACATAAAACAAAAGGCGGGAATGTCGTATATAGCAACGACAGTAACCTGGATTAAACTATTCCTGGCAATTAAATAACGTGTTTAGTGAAGACTAGTTTCAGCACTAAACAAACACGTACGTTGAACTACTGTGATTGTTTTCTGCAAACTTTTAATAAAGTATCAAATCAATCAAAACTCACCTGCGTCCTCTCTCGAGTTGGAGATGCTAAGGTTTTCAACTGCCGGCTCTGAAAAAAAGTTTTACAAGACCTGGGGTCCGTTTATGACATTCTACCACAACACACAAACTGTATAGTGTGCCGTGCCTATGCCTCGGCCAATGTATGCATGCATGCATGTATTTCGTGTATATGTGTATATAGATTTATGTATTTAATTTTGACTGTCTTTCCGACATTTCCGGATTGTGGGTGGGGGGTGGGTGGGATAGGGGTTTGAGTTTTACTTTTTATTTTCATATTTGATATGTCTACTCTGTTCAATACTTGCCCCTGGGTTTGTCACAAACAAAAGATTTTGGAAAAAAAAATGGAAAGAAAACTCACCTGCAATATCTATTGTGTCCACTTGAGGGTGAGATGGACTCTTCTTCTTCCTGTTCCACTTCTTCATGTTCTATGCACACACACACACACACACACACACACACACAGAGAGAACAGTAATGCACAATCTATGTGTGGAGTGTGTGTGGGTGAATGTAAAGCACAATCTATGTAAAGGTGTATGAATGTGTAGCGACAAAAATAAAATCAACCAGATGTGTGAATGTGTGTGAATGGGTGAATGTAATGCACAATCTATGTAAAGCGCCTTGGGAATTAAGCTCCACCTCCGCGGAAGTGGAGCTTTTTTTCCATCCACCAGCTGTCTAAAAACCTGGTTGGGTACACTACCCAACAAGGAATGTTGGGTAGTGTAGTGTTTATCCAGGTTGAATCTATGACTATGTTGGCAGTGTGTTTTTCCAGGTTGAATCTATGGCCCAATCCACTCCCTTGCTGACTCAATGAGCCCTCACTGATTTAGCTGCGTGTTCATGTGAAGTCTGCGAGGGCTTGAGGGATGTCCCATTTGAAATCGGTAAGTCAGTGAGGGCTCAGCCCCGCCCCTTTATGTGCCCTTTGCCAAAGTCAGCGTCGATGCTGACTTTGGCAAATAAATTACCCACAGTTCATAGCGTTACCAGTGGAATGAGGAGGATCCTACGAACGTCAATCATTTAGGTATGCAAATTAGTTATGTATCGCGATTACAATGTCAACAAACACAATAGTGCTTTCTCACTGTTCTCAAAAGGAGACGGAATGGAAGGATATAGGCTATATATTTAATAACAATAATAACTAGAACTGCACTCTGCCGAGTGCATACTTGCTTGTTGCACACTAGTAGGCCATAAATGGCCTACTAGTGCGCAAGCAGAAAGTACTTTCGACCGCTGGAAAGTATCACATCTCAGTATCTCTGTGAAGGAACGTTTGAAATGTATAATCATTACGTGTAACTATTTGCTACCTAACTACTTTTTTACAGAAAAATGAATCATTGATATGTGATGAAAAAAAAAGGTATATAAACTGAATTAAAATATATTATACAGTATAATTATTTTATTACTTATTGTAAATTGTCAATTGTCATCTGATAATCTGGTCCCAGCAGATACCACATTACGTCTCTTTGAGAGCTGGGACCAGAGTACACGGTGTGTATATGTATGACTAGCTCTCAGTGATGACGTAAGAGATATGGTCATCTGTGTAGTCTGGTCCCAGCAGACCAGGCACAGATTTACAAATTACAAATCACATTACAACTACATACAGAGTATGTAGTTGTAATTTGATTAGCAGTATACTGTGGTTACTTGGTTCCAAAAAGTGAAGCCAAGTTTTTTTCAACCGTAAGTCTGTGCCTGGTTTGCTGGGACCAGTTACAACATTACGTCATCGTTGAGAACTGGGACCAGAGTACATGGTGTGTATATGACGTAATGTTGTAACTTGTAACTAGTCCCAGCAAACCAGGCATACACTTACGGTGTATGACTAGCTCTCAGTGATGACGTAAGAGAAATGGTCATCTGTATAATCTGGTCCCACCAGATACCACATTACATCATCTTTGAGAGCTGGGACCAGAGTACACGGTGTGTATATGTATGACTAGCTCTCAGTGATGACGTAAGAGATATGGTCATCTGTGTAGTCTGGTCCCAGCAGACCAGGCACAGATTTACAAATTACAAATCACATTACAACTACATACAGAGTATGTAGTTGTAATTTGATTAGCAGTATACTGTGGTTACTTGGTTCCAAAAAGTGAAGCCAAGTTTTTTTCAACCGTAGGTTTGTGCTTGGTTTGCTGGGACCAGTTACAACATTACGTCATCGTTGAGAACTGGGACCAGAGTACATGGTGTGTATATGACGTAATGTTGTAACTTGTAACTTGTAACTAGTCCCAGCAAACCAGGCACAGACTTACGGTTGAAGAAAACTTGGCTTCACTTCGAAGAGACCAAGCGAAATGATTACTTGCGCGCTCTGCTTGCGCAAGTAATAATAAGGGAAACATGATGAGAAAGGACTAATGAGCAAAGTAAAATAATATGGAAATTAAATGTATAATGAATATTATGAATATTACAACTCATATCACACAGGAAAGTGTATTTATTAAACTAATAAAACGATCAGCTTAAATACTAAAATAGACATGTATAAATAGGCCAAGCATGTAGGTAGGCACTGGCTGTGAATAAGGACACTTTTTTATAAAATGATGCAGTGTCATGTGTCATGAATGGCGGACTCATCTTCAAAGTGCTGTCCCATTTCTTCCACAACAATTTGGAGCCCTTACAGCTGACGTCATTAAAGTCAATGAGGGTCCAGGGCTCAGGGCTTGAGGGAGGCAATTGGGATTGGGCCTTTAAGACTATTGGCCCCATTTTGAATGTCCGTTTTACACTGGGGTAATACATAAATTGGCCTCGCTCTGCGCACAATGGTATTATGAAAGCCTTATCGTCCCGTGTTTAACGCACACACATATGGCATATGGCGTTCCTGAATATTTTAGCATTGTGGGAGTGTCCATATGTTAATTATTTTCGCTTTGCGCAATTTGCTATTAAGCCCCTTGACCTAAAAACACTCAGCGCATAACGATTAGACGTGGGTCTGACCACCTCATAAACGCAAAAAGCAATGTTTTTTACACTTTACACTTGAGCGGCTCTGGGAGGGTTGCCAAGTCTGTTTATTATAAGCGGCTTCTTTTTCTGTAAAGTTGCTTGTAAATATTGGTAGTTGTGGTTGCTTTTCTTGTTTCTAAAGTGGTTATTTGGGCTTTTATCCTAATGTTGTTTAAACCAGTGATCCTCACACAGCACATTCCCATGTCAAGGATCCCCAGTTGAATGCATTTGCCCAACTAAGGACGGCTAATCCAAAAATGTAATTACATTTTTCCAAGATTACTTTTGAAAATAGCTAATTCATTAAAACTATGAACTCTGACTGCAGGCGGATATATAATGATCATTATAACAATGTGCAAGAAAATATTTAAAAAGATGGAAGAACTTTATATTTGTGGACAATCGAAATATGTTTTTTATTTTAATGTGGTGTCATTAAAATTAATCTGGATATGGCAGACTCACTATCTAGAAAATAAAAACATGGCACTTCATTTAAAATAGGTTACAGACCCCTGTTATATGCGCTTATTTTGGGATTATTTTTATAGACCTATTTACTTGTTTCTATGAGACATGGCAACAGCTCTTTGGATGCATCTTTTTTTTGTGAAATGTTGAGATTAGAAACGGCCATAATTCTTTCATTTCTCAATGAATGAATAAAAACATCTCCATAATCCTTGGGAAGTTTGCTTTCATACGCTGTATCACACCCGATTCAAGTCTTCTTCAATAAAATGCTACGAGCGAAGACCATATACCATCACAGGCCACAGCATTACGCACCACGCATTCAACTCATTACTCATTTCAAATATAATATAATTATAATTTAAATTAAAATATAATTTTACTGGTGTTTCTCAATATAAACAAATTATTTTGAGGCATAAAGGTGACAGCATGCAGTGCAATAGGAATAATTAACCCAAATGTGACAAAGTCATATGTCATGTCTTCTATGGTGCCAGCCTGAAGAAATGTAATATAACGATCCCCAAAGTGCGCATGTGACATCAGCTAACTGGTAAAGAAAATAGTACGGACATGTTGATTGGGTAACTCTCAAACACGCCTTAAACACTCCCATGACTAATTCAAGGCCGTTTTGCGCACTCCACCATGTACCCCTGAATGCAGCCCGCAGATCGGGGCGGGGCTTCTCCTAGGAGGAGTGGGCGGGGTTATGGAGGAGGAGTGGGTGGGGTTTGAGAGGAGTGGGTGGGGTTACCCCCTATGGTTACACCCAGCCCCTTGAGTGAAGGGTACAATACTTATTAATTATCAATGTTTATATGTTAAATACCGAAATTAAACTAAAAAATAATTATGTATAAATTAGCCTATATTTTATTTAAGACATAGTAAAAATTGCTAATGGCTACTACTGATTAAAATTCTTAGTAATAATGAATGTTTATAGTTTAATATAATATAATAATACCGAAATTCTTTATAGGCCTAAATGGTAAATGGTGCATTTATATAGCATTTATATAAATAAATCTAAATCTATCTAATCTAAATCCTGATATAAAAAGCTTGTTTCATGGTAGGCCTACAATGTCTTATAACTCAGCATGATATAACGTAATAATGGAAAATACCATACAGATTATGACATCAATAGTCCAATAATAATAATAATACTACTACTACTACTACTACTACTACTAATAATAATAATAATAATAAAGTTGTGCAATTGCTATAGTCTGGCAATGCAGATTATTGCCCACTCACAATATGTTGCATATTGAGATAAACACGCACGCGCGCGCGCACACACACACACACACACACACACACACACACACACACACACACACACACACACACACACGCTGTGCCTATTGTAGAGCAGCTGTAATCAAGGTGAGTTACTGTACCAGTGCCAGTGTCTGTTTACTATGACAAATGAAACACTAGTCTGTCTGTATACACTATGTACACTAATGTTTTTAATGCGACTGTACATTTTTTTATTGTGTTGTGTTATGAATACAAGGGACCTCAGACATCTTGGCACCTGTTTTGGGATGACTGGATCCTTGATGAGTACCTTCTAATTCTAATCTTCAATATGATTTAATTTATAGCACTCTGAGAGTCCCTGTGAGTGACAAGTGCAATACAAATAGAATATGAACAACAAATTACCTCTTATAGTGACTTATTATGTACTCACTGTATAATGGATTTTAATGCATTTTAAGAGTGACTATAAAGCATTATAAAATGATTGCAATGACTTACAACTATGATATTTAACATAGATAGAAACTGTCATTATACAATGGTTTGTGTTATGAGTGTGTAGAACTGTGTTATATGCATTTCATGATGCATTTATACTTGGCCTTATAATGATTTATAACACATTGGCTGGATGGCAACCACAAGGTTCCCAGTTCAAACCCGGGCTAGAGTTAGTGTCGAAGTGTCCTTGAGCAAGACACTGAAACGTTGGTGCCTTGCAGTTTAATTCCTCATGTGTAAATGGGTGAATGTAATGCACAATCTATGTAAAGAGCCTTGGATAAAGGCGTTCTATAATTGCACCATTTTACCTCCTCATAGATGATTCAGGACAGTGATTTTTCATATAGAAATCACATTTATTATTGAGGGTTAAATGCCTTGCTCATGGGAACCTATTTGGTAATTGTTGAGGGAGTGTACGGCATTTCTCATTTACCTTCCTAACCAGGACTTTCCCAGCCAGGACTTTCCCAGCCAGTATGGGTTTTGAACCACAGACCTTCCCCAACTTGGTGTCACTTATGGTATATCATGTCACTAGATCTCCAAGCCCACAGCACATTTTTCACATATTCTTAGATGTAACAAATACAGTATAGGCCCTTTATACATTGTAATGAAATGTATCAGGCCTGTCTGCCTGATAAAGTAAAACGCATATCCATTATATTACATTCCATTGAATTCAGATCAGTTAACACTATAGGGTAACATTAGGGTCATTGCAACCGAAGGTTGCTGTTAGGAATCTGTTAGGAACCTGATGTCATAGTAAATGCGACAGGAGGCCCCTGATGTCATCCCTTAGATCTGTCAGAACATGTTCTGACATATATCCATATGTTGATCCTTCCCCATCCATCCCTTCCTCTTTGATGTCTCCCTTTTGACTTATACCTGTCCATTCAAATTACAAACTCTATAGACGGGCCTGCCCCAACGTTAGTAGTGCAGCCGCACCCGGCAGCCGGTGAAAACTAAGGTTCTAAACAGGCCCGAAAATGAAGGCCCGGCCCTACCTGGGCCCTCATTAAACCCTGTACACTCAAGAGAATGTCCCCACTACCGATCTCCATATACTGTATGGAGCTCACTTGTTCTGACATCCCATATGTTGATCTGACCACATCAAACCCTTTACACTCAAAGCTATAGACATACAAAGCTATTGGATATACTGTGATATCCCACTAATGGATGCTAACAGAAGTAAGCAAACAGAGAAGTGGACCCTCTTAACTCTCAACTGTTTGTTTTCACAAGCTCTTTACAGGTGTACTTTCATAAGCTTTTGTCAAACACATGTACAGTAATTAACAACTGGCAAGCACAGCAGAACAGAAAGTAGGCTGATGTCGACTAAAATGTTATTATTTTCGCGACTGTGGCTCAGGAGGTAGAGCAGGTCGTCCAATGATCCATGGGTCGGCGGTTCGAATCCCGGCTCCTCCTGTCTACATGTCTTGGGCAAGACACTGAACCCCAAATTGCTCCCGATGTGCTGGTTGGTACCTTGCATGGCTTCCGTCGCAATCGGTGTATGAATGTGTGAATGTAATGCACAATCTGTGTAAAGCACCTTGGATAAAGGCGCTATATAAATGCACCATTTACCATTTACACAATATGTACAGTTTAAAGTGTCTCAATGTCTCAATCCCAATGTCTATGGAATTTGTTCTTATGGATCCAAATTTGCTAAGCAAGCTCAGCTGTTTTGGTGTAGAAGAATCATCAATCAAGAAGGTCATAACATCTAGATAGAATATTGCCATCGATAAGTGCATATTTATAATAAACAGTATGAGTAGATGCGTTTTACTTTATCAGGCAGACGGGCCTGATACATTTCATTACAATGTATAAAGGGCCTATACTGTATTTGTTAAATCTAAGAATATGTGAAAAATGTGCTGTGGGCTTGGAGATCTAGTGACATGATGATATACCATAAGTGACACCAAGTTGGGGAAGGTCTGTGGTTCAAAACCCATACTGGCTGGGAAAGTCCTGGCTGGGAAAGTCCTGGTTAGGAAGGTAAATGAGAAATGCCGTACACTCCCTCAGCAATTACCAAATAGGTTCCCTTGAGCAAGGCATTTAACCCTCAATAATAAATGTGATTTCTATATGAAAAATCACTGTCCTGAATCATCTATGAGGAGGTAAAATGGTGCAATTATAGAACGCCTTTATCCAAGGCTCTTTACATAGATTGTGCATTACATTCACCCATTTACACATGAGGAATTAAACTGCAAGGCACCAACGTTTCAGTGTCTTGCTCAAGGACACTTCGACACTAACTCTAGCCCGGGTTTGAACTGGGAACCTTGTGGTTGCCATCCAGCCAATGTGTTATAAATCATTATAAGGCCAAGTATAAATGCATCATGAAATGCATATAACACAGTTCTACACACTCATAACACAAACCATTGTATAATGACAGTTTCTATCTATGTTAAATGTCATAGTTGTAAGTCATTGCAATCATTTTATAATGCTTTATAGTCACTCTTAAAATGCATTAAAATCCATTATACAGTGAGTACATAATAAGTCACTATAAGAGGTAATTTGTTGTTCATATTTTTTTGTATTGCACTTGTCACTCACAGGGACTCTCAGAGTGCTATAAATTAAATCATATTGAAGATTAGAATTAGAAGGTACTCATCAAGGATCCAGTCATCCCAAAACAGGTGCCAAGATGTCTGAGGTCCCTTGTATTCATAACACAACACAATAAAAAAATGTACAGTCGCATTAAAAACATTAGTGTACATAGTGTATACAGACAGACTGTAGTGTTTCATTTGTCATAGTAAACAGACACTGGCACTGGTACAGTAACTCACCTTGATTACAGCTGCTCTACAATAGGCACAGCTTGTGTGTGTGTGTGTGTGTGTGTGTGTGTGTGTGTGTGTGTGTGTGTGCGCGCGTGTGCGTGCGTGCGTGCTTGTTTATCTCAATATGCAACATATTGTGAGTGGGCAATAATCTGGTTGCCAGACTATAGCAATTGCACAACTTTATTATTATTATTATTATTATTATTATTATTAGTAGTAGTAGTATTAGTATTATTATTATTGGACTATTGATGTCATAATCTGTATGGAATTTTCCATTATTACGTTATATCATGCTGATTCCATTGTTATAAGACATTGTAGGCCTACCATGAAACAAGCTTTTTATATCAGGATTTAGATTAGATAGATTTAGATTTATTTTGATAAAGGTACTATATAAATGCACCATTTACCATTTAGGCCTATAGAGAATTCCGGTATTATTATATTATATTAAACTATAAACATTCATTATTACTAAGAATTGTAATCAGTAGTAGCCTATGATTTTTTGATTAGCGATTTTTACTATGTCTTAAATAAAATATAGGCTAATTTATACATAATTATTTTTAGTTTAATTTCGGTATTTAACTTATAAACATTGATATTAATAAGTATTGTACCCTTCACTCAAGGGGCTGGGTGTAACCATAGGGGGTAACCCCACCCACTCCTCCATAACCCCGCCCACTCCTCCTAGGAGAAGCCCCGCCCCGATATGCGGGCTGCAGTCAGGGGATTCTCCACTCCACGGGGTGTCGAAAGCGCTTCTTAACATGCTTAAAATTGTTATATGACTTACCACACGCCCCCAGCTCATAAAACTGTAATCTTATATGTCATATTATTGGAAGTGGTTAATGGGGCCCTAGGTTGGCAGTGTGTTTTTTCAGGTTCAATCTACGACTTAAATAAAGGAGTTTTGGTCCATTTGCTTCTGCTGTGACTTTATTGAAGTAAACACACCCCCGAACTGACCAAACAATGTGAAAAGGCATTTTGTATTTTTACACCCCAAAAAGTTCATTTTTTAAACAGTCAGACCTTCATTGAGAAATCTGTGATTTTCTGAGTGTCTGAATGGGCGTGTCTGAATGGGTCCTCTCAGATTCTCTCCAAATATGACGTCAGATTCGGAGACCAATTTGAATAGTCCGTCCCACCTTTAACTTTGCCTCCACCCACCCTTTAAGTCAGGGGTGTCGAACACAACTTGGGGCGAGGGCCGCATTGGTCAAAAGGTCACTTGATGGGGGCCACAACCAGTTGCGCACGCACGCTCGATGTCTCAGTCAGTCACTGCTATAATCTATCTATCTATCTATCTATCTATCTGTCTATGTATGCTCAGACCCAGCCAGCCACACACATAGCTCTGTAAGGGAGTGGTTGCACCACTCCAAAAATCTTCAAAAAACTGAAGAGGCTACTGGAGATTGGAGAACCTGATTTGGAAATGATCTGATGCAGGACAATGTCACTATGACAGAAATAGAAGATGGGTCTGGCCACATTCATTCACCCCATAATCTCAGTGGAAATTGGGGAATATGTTGACAATAGTCGACAGCTCTGCCGATTAATAATCGATTCATTGAACCCACCCCCCATATTAATCAATATCAGATACAACTTATAAGATTTTATATTATGCACATCCCATGGTCACATAACCATTATATGTTGAGTTCTTCTCAGTTCTCATTGTATGCTAGTTACTGCCATTCAGGATGGAAAATGATATCCATTTGGATTAGGGGAGAAGTAGTTTCATAAGGGGCTGGTATGAAGTACTTGATATAAAGAGAACATGTTCAGTTCACTAGTCTACACTCTTCTCTACACCTGCCTTCATTTCATCTGATTGTCTGTCTGGCAGGTCTGATGAAGGTACATGTTCAATATATCATGCAGCCTTACTTATTAGCCTATAGTTTAGCTATAAAAAAAACAAACATATATATATATATTTTTTTTCTTTGCTTGAGGCATGCGGCCCGCAAATCACCAGTTTGACACCCCTGCTTTAAGTCATTGGTCGCTCGACCACCGTTGTTTTTGGTCGCACTCGCAGTGTCTGTTGTTTTAGACTGTTGAATAACTCTACAAGTTTAGGACGAGGACATTAGAACAAGTGGATTAGGCGAGTAAATCTATGAAAAAAAAGCACCTTACCCCCAAAAAATTGCAACAAAAGGTTTCTCAACTGTTTTTTGTAGTATTAGTTGTCCCTAATAACATACTAAAAGTTTACCAAAGTTTGACCACCCGAAAGGTGTTATTTTCAAGATGGCCTAAAAACCATTAAAATAGCCTAACTCCTTCATTATTCATCCTAGACAAGTACTTTTTGTGTCTAACCCTATGTTTTTGGGGTCTAGGAGTCCATTAAATTGCAGAGATACAATTACATAATTGTGAAATCCAATATTGTGTTTGTGACTCTGTTAAAACCCTCTGAAATAGTCACCAGTTTCAAGTTAACTAAACTAAATATTTAATAAATGTCTGAATATTTATATATTTTTTGGAATAAGGTTTCAACATATCCTGAAAACACAACAAAACTAATAGTCACAAGCACATTTCTCTCTCTCTCTCTCTCTCTCTCTCTCTCTCTCTCTCTCTCTCTCTCTCTCAGCACACGCAAGCAATTATATCTACAGTATAGCCTATATAAAAATTGTAGAATCCATGTTTTCCAAAACGTTTTGTTATTCAAATGCAATCTAGTTGATTGCTGTGCTGTGATATCAATCAGACGGCAAACGATCATTGAGGTTAGCTCTGACTCGTACATTATGTGAGATCACAAATAAAAGGCCTTTGTCTGTCTGTCTGTCGGCATCTGATCTACAAGCTCACGCATCACAGCGGACAGCGGTTGATTATCGCTGAGCCGCAGCGGGTCTATATCCCCCCCCCCTCCTGCAGAAGTCATATAGCTTGCCATAATTCTTAGGAACTCTACTTTCAATTGGTGTTGTCAGCCAAGACTGTATTGTCTTCCAATCTATAGTCACATTACACACAGGTACACACAGAGGCTGCTGCGTCTTCCTGTCCTGTCATTACAAGGAGAGAGAGAGAGAGAGAGAGAGAGAGAGAGAGCTTAGATTAGATATAGGCTATATTAAAGGCCTTTTATATGTGATCTCACATAATGTGCGAGTCAGAACTAACGTTACTCAATGATCATTTGCCGTCTGATTGATATCACAGCACAGCGTGTGCAGCGAGAGAGAGAGAGAGAGAGAGAGAGAGAATGTAAGTGAATGTTAGTCAATAAAATTACAGACGTAACGCGAGAAAGACATGGCTGTAGATTGCAGTAGCCTACCCGTTTTGACTATAGCTGCAGCACTGCAAATGCCTTCCATGTCAATGATGTCATGGAAGTTACCTCTTCCAGGAGGGGGGGGGGGGCTACCGGTATGCGCTCATCTCATGCAAAACACGATTTAAATGGCTTAAGCATCTAACTTGCAACATTGTTTTTTATTGCACAATTTGAATTGCTTGCACACTACCAATTTCATATGACATGCCATTACAAAATATATTTTTTTCACGTGTATTATTAGTTTTATACATTTTAGGAGTGAAAGCATAAGATGCCTGTGACATGCATGTCAGCAATTCAGACAATGCTGCTCCGCTTGTGTACGACAGAAAAACAAGGTTTTGCGGAAATGGTAAATGCCGAAAATTGCGGTAATTCCGGCGTGCACGCATATTTTGGCGTACGCCGAGTTGATAAATGAGGGCCTATATTTGTAGGCTATTGTCTAAATGTTATGACGCATTGAACATGGTGGATCCTATTGTAAACGAGTGTAATGCTTTATGGAGTCGTCCACAGTTAACCGTTTTTGTATTGAGTTGTACTTGAAATGTACTGTAATTCTCCAATCTGTTAATAAATACTTCAATCAATCAATCATGGGCTTATACCTGTTGTTGTTCTGTAGCTGTCTATACAGGTCTGTAGTGGCTCAATGCTTGGCTGACTTTGAAATTTGAATGGCCAAATTGTGTCTCTGGACTCAGCTGGAAACAGAACCTGTATTCTCAGTTGAGATTCTGGTTGGTTTACGTTACTGCCAAGCGGCCCAGGCTGCATTCAGCAGTGTCGCATTTAGTGGAGCTTAAACCCCAGGGCCCTTCAGCTTGCAGGGCCCTCCCCGTGCAGGACTATTTCAAATAGGTAAAGAATGCTGTTGCGTCAGTCGTAAATTTGGTTCCATGTGTAGGCCTACACTCTGAGTTAAATTAACATATGATTTTACAATATAAATTGGGGTCCCAGAGATAGAAATACGATTAAATGGGGATCTGTAGACATAGGCCTCTTTTCCACTATGGGGTGGAACAAGAACCAGAACTAGAACTTTCCAGATCCCAGAACTACCAGGAACCTGTGAAGTTCCAGAACCAAGTTCTGCTTCTGTTTCCATTGTTTCCAAGAACCTGATAAGTCTGCCCCCCCCCCCCCCCCCCCCCAACATCCCTATTCCCCCACTGCTGAGTAGCTCGGCCGGCACGGACCCCCCCTTGGCACGTCTGGGGGGGTCCCGCAATACAGAGATATTCATGTTTAAATAATGAATGGTTGTTATTCAACAGTGGTGGAAAGTATAGCTATGTATATAGTATTGTACTTAAATACATTTCGGCCATTTGAAAATAGACAATCTACAAGCTCGATGAGAGTAGACACATGTGAGCTTGTAGATTGTCTATTTTCAAATTTATTTGCTTTATTGTACTTTTCTAAACCAATAATATGAACATTTCCTTTCCATGTGGGGAGTGGGAAAACAGTAAAACACCCGTTTTAAATGCATCAGACCAGTTGTTCTTCAACCTTTACCTGTCTAGAATATTTTTGCTTAAACTGCAAGAGAAAATAATATCTCGTAAAGCTCATATGATGCTAAATGATAACCCACCTTTTTAATATAGCATTTAACATGAGTGTGGGTTGCAATTATAGTGTCAGTCTCTTGAGCAGATTGAGCAAATTGTGCCATAACATCCAGTCCAGTTGTAATGTCAATATCAAGAAATGCGCAAATACAAATAATTTAACCGTTGTGCTAGTTGAATTTAATTCTTCCAATGTGTAGTATTGTGTACAGCACATTTCTAGTAATGATATGCCTAATGCCTTGCCCGAGTGTAAAACAATAGACTCTCCAGTAGCATTAGCCTCATAATACTGTGCTTCTGTTCTCACAATTTAGAATAGATCATGGCTCTCTCGCACGCGCGCGCACACACACACACACACACACACACACACACACACACACACACACACACACACACCCCTCTCTGCAGTTAGCCTATATGTTAGCTGTAGAACAACAACTGCAAGCAAACAACTCGTGCGCTAGCCTTCTCCTCGCTCCGGTCTCCTCCGTGTTGTCACCTCAGCTCAACCAATCGAGAGCAGCAGCGCTGCTGGCCCCGGACAACACAGGAACCCCCAGCTATAGTGTTTTTGGTCGACCAACAGTTTTCTTAAGCCTTTTTTGGGGCGGGAACCCCTTTTGGTGTTTTAAACATCATGTTATAATTTAGCTATTGAAAAATAGCAGATATACAAGCTCATTTAATTTGTACTTTTACTCCACTACGATCATTTGAAAACTTTAGTTACTAGTTACTTTGGCGATTTTAATTTTGATTAGAAAACCACTTTAACCCTATATTGACCATTTGAAAATAGCCGATCTACAAGCTCACAATGCGTCACAACGCAAATACATGTTAGAATCAAAGGTTTTAAGTAATAAGGCACTAACCCCCATACTCACAAAATACTCAACAGCTTCACGTGCTAAACATTAGATTATCATTTTAAATCCAAAACACAACCCTGACACATGCACTAAACCAGTAGTCTCCTTGAGGGAGTTCCAGGGGGTCCCCAGCTAGATGATAGTTTGGAACCAAATGGACCCTTATGGGTCTGTAACTCTGAGTGTACAAATGGGGGGGGGGGGTAAATTTGGTTCCATTTGTAGGCCTACACTCTGAGTTAAATTAACATATGATTTTACAATATAAATTGGGGTCCCAGAGATAGAAATGCGATTAAATGGGGATCTGTAGACTAATATGCATGTCAAACTGGGGGTCCTTGAAATTAAACGGGTTGAGAATCTCTGCTAAGAAAAATCTTCTCTTATGGGGGTCTCTGGCATATCTTTTTAAACGGGGGTCCGCGGGATAATTAGTGTCAATTTGGGGGTCCTTGACGTGAAAAGGTTTAGGAAACCACTGCACTAAAGTAAACCCCTTATCCCTAAACGTATTTGCCATTTTTGTACCATTTTTAAACATTTAAAAATAGTTCAACTAGCTGATCTACATCGACGCATTGTGAGCTTGTAGATCGGCTATTTTAAAACGTTTTTCTTTTTTCTTTTTTTTTAAATGGTAAAAAAAAAGGCAAATAAGTTTTGGGATAAGGGGTAAGGGCACAAGGGCGCAAGATATAGCCCATAAACTCTATAGCCAAATTACAATGGGCCAAATCTCGGCCACTCGATCAATTACGGTGAAGTTGGTGACCTGCCAGAATATGTGACCACCTTGTTGTCTTCACACAACTGGCATGTATACTTGGCTTAAATATCGCTAGGTTGAACTCCACGGTTTACATTCGTTCGGACACTCACATTATGCGATTGTCTACACACGATTGTCACATATGCTAATAAGGTATCATATCTGCCTCGCTTTCGGGTTCTTGGAAACGCCCCCCAGTCACTGCGTTAGTTTTACTGAGGTTAGGTTTAGGTATACTTTACTGAGGTTAGGTTTAGGTATAGTTTTACTGAGGTTAGGGTTAGGTTGCGCTGTTTGCTTGAAGATCTGTCCGTGCAGAGAACCTCCTATCAAAATTAACTACTCTACAAGCTCATCGCGCTGTTGTATAGAATTTAAATCCTCTGTGCCGGCTATGATGACGTATTTCGAGATTTCCTGTTGCCTTATATGGTGTAGAATGGGCGTGGATTTTCCTACTAACCAGGCGACACCAGGCAAGTGGCTTGGGAAAAATGCGAAAAGGATACACGCAGCGATCCGCACAAATGAAGTGATTACACCAGCTTCTCTGAATAACACGTCCTCTCAACGTAGCTTGATCGGACGGATAAAAACGATATCTGTTTACGCCACCGTTACACAATGATTCCTACAGAATATTCTGTCTGTCTGTCTGTCTGTCTGTCTGTCTGTCTGTGCGTGCCGTCACGCACAGACAGACAGACAGACAGACTTGTAAACATTTTGCAGTTATATCAGTGCGCTCAGCGCTGTGCCTCCATGCCCAAAAGAACAGTGCGTGGCTGCGTGTGTAGAGAGAGAGAGAGAGAGAGAGAGAGAGAGAGAGAGGGGAGGGGGAGAGGGGGGGGTCCAGTCCCAGACGGCACGACACATGCACGTTATGAGTATACATTTATCACCATAGATTTCACTGTGTATGCTAGTTTATGAATGGAACACATTAATAAAGGTCCCCCCTGCCGCGTTTCCAATTGCTGCGGATGACAGTGTGAAGGCAAACCGCAGAAAATTAAATATGCTAGAATGCCAATTTCTCCACCCATTCGCATCGAGTCTACCGAAATATTAGGTGAGATAGCCCTAGAAGGCTCTTGTTGTTTCATACAGTATGTACAGTATTTCACATACAAGAGCCATAGAACGGTCGTACTTACTTTCTATTCGGACGTAAGATTGGCAGCCTAAATGTGATGCTCCGTTTGTACTCACCCTAAATAATTCCAAAGACGTGGAGTGAAATATGGTCCTCTAGTTTTATATGCATGTGAAAGTTCTGGCACAAAACGTGTATTTAGTCAATTATCTCCACTTTTTCAAGTGATGCACACGGACGTCTTTCTCTCCGGGCAAAGGGGCCCGGAATGATCGATGAACTGATTTTACAAATACGTCCTGTTTACCGCAGATGTCATCACCAATTGACCAGGGAACCTCAAAAGTTTGGGTCACACAATTGGCAGGTGCCTTGTGATAGGTGCTGGGTAATTAATCACACCACCTGCCAATTGTGTGACCCAAACATTTGTGTTTCCCTGGTCAATTGGTGATGACGTCTGCGGTAAACAGGACGTATTCGTAGAGAAAGACGCCCGTGTGCATCTCTTGAAAAAGTGGAGATAATTGACAAAAAGACACGTTTTGTGCCAGAACTTTCACATGGATATAAAACTAGAGGACCATATTTCACTCCACGTCTTTGGAATTATTTAATGGGTGAGTACAAACGGAGCATTTATCACATTTACACCGCCAATTTAGAACCCGAACAGAAGTTAAGCAGACCGTTCTATGCCTCTGATACATGAAAATTGACGAAGTTAATTAAATGATCACAGGCTTTCTAGGTCTATACAGTAGGTGAGAATGTGACCTCAGACTGCCTCCCTGCGCAGCCTAAACCTTATGTGGTACTAGTGGTAGGCTATAGTGGTGGTGGGCTCAGGCTGGCTGGGTTAGCCTACCTATAGATGCGGATGCGGTCCCCACTTGCCCTGGCTCGGCAGTCACATGTATTGGCATTCGAGCACGTCGGGTTTATCCTTAATTAAAAGCACGAGACGTAACGCGAGAAAGACATGGCTGTACCCAGCTAACATTTCCCCGCTAGCTACCGCCTCCCGCTGTCGCCTTCACAGCGCAGCACGCCCGGGCTGACTTGGACTTCCCCCCGCTGTCCCCGCGTCATACGATCGATCTCAGTTACTTTTTAATGCCTCGTGAATTTACAGCGATTTACAGCCCCTCCTCACGCTGACGTAAGGCTTGCCTCCCCCGCCCGACTCTCTCTCTCTCAGACGAGGATGTGCATTATTATGTATAAATATTTTTTTTTAACTATTATTGAATATAATTAAGTGGATTCTTCTTCTACTTCTTATTCTTGTGGCTATATTTATTATTATTATTATTATTATTGTTGTACCTTTAGTTCAGGCTAGCCTGGGGCCGAGGCTTTACCCGGCATGCATTGCAGTGTTGTTGTTTTTGTTGACTGGTGAATGAATCGACGGCAGACGGCAGACGGCAGAAGACAAGACTGACCAACAAATGCTTATATTAGTTATTATTACACAGTTTTTCTCCGGAGAAATTCAGTTGAAAGGTCAGTGTATTTTTATATCTGATATATACTGTGTGTAGTGTAATTTCACGTGTTAGAATCGTTTCGTTTCCTAACGCTAGCAGAGGGAATAGATTACCGGTGTATCCGATCCGGTAGCTATAGCTAGCTAGCTAGCTAATCTATTGTCTGGACGGGGGTTATAGCAAACGTATAATTCATGCTATTTTAACAGGCTTAAAAACAGCTCCATTGGAAAGAAAGCGAAAGCTGTTGCAGCTTAAGCGTTATGGACGGTGTTTTATATTATTTCATTTCACAGACAAACAAGATGACGTTCCAAGACCCAGACTGTGGAGCCTGGGGAAACAAAGCATCCTCATCAGAAGTAAAATGGTTTAGTAGCGAACAATAATAATGTATCATGATGTTCTTTTCTAACGTCTTCTTATGTTGATAAAAGTCCACAATTATTCGAATTGGATAAGATTTGATACGTTGCTTGTGTATAGGCTACATAAACAGCATTTTTGCTGTAAATCACATTTTTTGTCATTCTTTGTTCAAGAACTTGCACCATGAAACGCATTTTCTAAAGTAAGTATAGGCCTACTGTGATGACTGTGGACTTAAATATCAATGCTAATTTTAATCTTTATTAAACTGCCCTGTCTCTGCTCTGTCTGAACAGTTATTTGGTGGGAACCACTGAATTAAGTAATTACTTTTTGAAACAACTGAACGTTTTTTACTGAAAACAAATTTCAATTTTGTATCTTTGTCTTTGTCTAAACTTCTCAGGACTGGAACCCTGCGTTCTCTACCACCCTGACATCATGGCAACAACAACAACAGCAGCTACATAACAAGGTTAAGCCATATATTTTGTGTAACGTCTGTATATATTGGCCTTTGGATCCTGCTGAAAATAGCCGATCTACAAGCTCTCTTGCCTCAAGTTTGAAATGTGTACCATTGTTAATTTGTTACCATCATGACATTTTAAATGACTGAGGTGTAGAAGGTGGTAGGTAGGCCTATTTCAGAATGCCTGAATTTACACTTGGTTGCATGGTGAAAATAGTCGATCTACAAGCTCACGTGTTGTGAGCCCTATACAAATGCAATCCATATCAATTTTGTATTTGATTTTGTTCAAATTACAGATGAGGAGGTCACGTGGAGATGATGGTGATGGATAAATAAAATGGATAATAATAATGGTAAGAACATTTTCACATTTTGTCACATAGAAATAGAAATGAGAAAATGGCTGGGTTTTACCCACAGGGCAACTGTTAAGTCATGGATCACAAGCCAGAGAAATGATTAAGGTGAAAATGATTTATTTAATTAATTCTGTGATTTCAGACGAGCTTTCGCTGGAGGAAGACCTATCGACTTCAAATGCAACCTCTGCTCTACCACCAGTCGGGTTTCCCTGACCCTCTACTATATGCAACATCCAGACCTCAAGGAACGCAACCAGCTTTCCGTGCTCGGACATACAGACACGGGGACATACACACATTGCTACGCTCAGAAACTCCTGACTCCACTCAGAAGAGAATTGGTGTTTTAAAGACTTAAGCACTTAAACTTGAGAACTGATATGTCTTCTAAATCCTCACAGATTTTAATTAAAACGTTTGCAGCAAAAGAATATATATTTACAGATTTGTGACACATTTTCACGATGTTTCAAAATTAGCAAACTCGTTTTCAACAGCTTACAGCTTTTTAAATAATGGTTAAAGTGGCTAAAACCACTGGATCTTGGACTTCAGTGACAGGGACCTGGGGTCTGAGAGCCGGAGACGTTGGACAGGGTGCATTTGGGAACTTCTGCTGGCGGCCACCACCAGTCAGGCTTCATAAAGGAAGGAAACGGACAGGCATGGCAGGCAGCTCATCAAACGGTGGTCCGTGGCTCAAATGCTGAATAACTTTGGCATGAAAAGGGTTCAAACCCACCGCTATAGGGTTTTCCAAATGGACTCTTGAATGTATGCTGCACTATTTCTTGCTCAAAAGGTGAATCTCGATTGTGTGTTCTGTTTATTGCTGTGTAACTGTTTTTGCAACATTACTGGGCCTACATAACTAACTCCACACAGAATAGACTTGGTGTTTTATAGAAATTAAACTTGAGAACTGATTCCACAAAATGTCTTCTAAATCCTTGCAGTTTTTAGTTAAAACGTTCACTGTGTTTGGGCCACATTTTCACGATTTTTCAAAAATAGCAAATCTACAAGCTCGTGAGCCAACAATGATGGTTAAAGTGTTTGAATGGTATGACTGTTTTCTTGTATTCTAAACTTGGTTGTTTACATATTTTTTCTATGTGCCTAAATTATTTCATTGTAACCTTTTTTTTTCCTAATAAAGAAACAAAATTAAGTATACATTTGCTGCTTTATTATGTTTCTATAAATATGTGGGAGGGAGGTGAGCATGGGGGAGGAGGGGTGCGGGTTCGCAATATATATGGGGGGGGGGGGGTGGTGTCATAAGACGGCTCCACGCTGTCCTGCTGCTGCCTTCGGTAGCTGACGTTCGAGTCGCGGCAGAGAAGCGGGGCGCCGGCTACACGCGCGTCGGCGCGCACGGCACACGCTGATCAAGAACGACGCGGCCACATCGTGCGACGCGCCCGGCGGAGGACACGATCGGCGGCGCGCGGCGACCGCCTCCCGCAGGCGGCGCGCCATGACTTGCTAGCTGGGTAGATTGCAGTAGCCTACCCGTTTTGACTATAGCTGCAGCACTGCAAATGCCTTCCATGTCAATGATGTCATGGAAGTTAACTCTTCCAGGAGGGGAGGGGGGGGGGGGGGGGGGCTACCGGTATAGAGATGGATTTTGATACAAAATACAAATACTGGGTCAAAAAAATTATCTAAATACAAAATACAAATACTGGTCTGAGAAATGTATTTGAGATACAAATACGTATTTTGTATTTTGAAAATACATTTTCATGAACATGTGTCTAATGATAAGTAAATTCATAATTGATTGCCAAATATTAAATTAATGACCTGTCAGAATGTCTAATACATTGACGATTATTAAGAAGAACTTGAAGATATGAGCCTTGTGAGGTTAGTCTCCAACAACTGAATAGGCCCGCCCTACTCTGCCTCTCATTTGTGGTTCAATTTGACTGTGTAAATTTGATTGTTTGATTGAAATATGTATTAACAGTTTGTAGAATTACAGTACATTTCAAGCAAAAAATCAATACAAAGACGGTTAACTGTGAGTGGACGACCCAATTTAAGCATTACACTTGTTTACAACAGGGTCCAACGCATGTTCAATTCATCAAAACATTTAGAGACGTACAAATAGACACTTCTATGTAGTTAAAGAACAGCACAGGAATTCATCATAAAGGAAGCAAAAAGGGAAAAGAAACATATACAGTGAGGGAAAAAAGGGGGGGTGGTCGGGGGGGGGGGGGGGGGGATTCAGATTTTCCGGGGGCCAGTTTCGAATTGCAGCCGTCCGTAGGTGCCCTTTGAGAGCGGTTCTGAAGGAGTCAAGGGATTCATATGTCTTAATGACTGTTGGTAGGGCGTTCCACATTTTGGTGGCATAGGAGCAAAAATAATTTAGTCCCTTGTTTGTGCCGAATCTGGGTTGCACATGGTTTGTTGCACTCCCTCTAGTGTTGTGGGTGTGTACTTCGTTTACATTAAGGAAGTATTTAGACAGGTACATGGGTATCTTGGTGGTGTATTGAATCTTGTGGACCAGACCCATTGCAAGATGCTGTACTCTGTCGTCGACCCTAAGCCATCCCAGCCTGTCAAAGTGGGCAGGGGTGAGGTGGGTTCGGGGGGTGAGGCCAAGTAGGAGCCTGACCAGTTTGTTTTGGGAGGTCTGGAGCCTTGTTTTAAGGGCCTTTGAGGTGCTGTGGTACCAAGAGGTGCATGCATAGTGATAAAATGGCCACCAACATAATCAAAAAAGTCAATCAAAGAACAAGATTCCTTTACAGGATCTCCTCACTGGTCAACAAAATCACCTTGAAGACCTTAACAGGAGCCCTCGTACAAGGTTTCTTTGACGCACCTCTTGGTACCACAGCACCTCAAAGGCCCTTAAAACAAGGTCCTAGACCTCCCAAAACAAACTGGTCAGGCTCCTACTTGGCCTCACCCCCCGAACCCACCTCACCCCTGCCCACTTTGACAGGCTGGGATGGCTTAGGGTCGACCACAGAGTACAGCATCTTGCAATGGGTCTGGTCCACAAGATTCGATACACCACCAAGATACCCATGTACCTGTCTAAATACTTCCTTAATGTAAACGAAGTCCACACCCATAACACCAGAGGGAGTGCAACAAACCATGTGCAACCCAGATTCGGCACAAACAAGGGACTAAATTATTTCTGCTCCTATGCCACCAACATGTGGAACGCCCTACCAACAGTCATTAAGACATGTGAATCCCTTGACTCCTTCAGAACCGCTCTCAAAGGGCACCTAGGGACAGCTGCAATTCGAAACTGGCCCCCATAAAATCTGAATCCCCACCCCACCGCCCCCCCCCCCTTTTTTCCCCTCACTGTATGTTTCTTTTCCCTTTTTGCTTCCTTTATGATGAATTCCTGTTCTGTTCTTTAACTAATAGAAGTGTCTATTTGTACGTCTCTAAATGTTTTGATGAATTGAACATGGTGGACCCTGTATAAACAAGTGTAATGATTAATTGGGTCGTCTACTCATAGTTAACAGTCTTTGTATTGAGTTTGTGCTTGAAATGTACTGTAATTCTGCAAACTGTTAATACATATTTCAATCAATCAATCTGATTGATTAATCATAAGGCGGAATAGAAGTGACATCACACATTGTGTTGTGTGTGTGGGTGGGTGCGTGTGTTTTTCCCCTACAGTTTAAACCTGAGGCAGTGTAAATGTTTAACATTTGTCCATTTGAGAATAAAATGACATTAAAACAAAAAAAGTATTTTATGTATTTGAAATACAGAAAATACTCAATCTGAAAGTATTTAGATACAAAATACATCTCATTTCTTCCATCCCAGCGAAATACAAATTACAAAATACAAAAAAGTATTTAAAATACGTATTTCAAATACATGTATTTCAAATACTGCCCATCTCGTGCGCTCATCTCATGCAAAACACTATTTAAATGGCTTAAGCATCCAACTTGCAACATTGTTTTTAATTGCACAATTTGAATTGCCTCCACACTTGGAAATATCCTACCAATTTCATATGACATGCCATTACAAAATATATTTTTTCACGTGTTATTAGTTTTATACATTTTAGGAGTGAAAGCATAAGATGCCTGTGACATGCATGTCAGCAGTTCAGACAATGCTGCTCCGCTTGTGTACGACAGAAAAACAAGGTTTTGCGGAAATGGTAAATGCCGAAAATTGCGGTAATTCCGGCGTGCACCCATATTTTGGCGTACGCCGAGTTGATAAATGAGGGCCTATATTTGTAGGCTATTGTCTAAATGTTATGATGCATTGAACATGGTGGATCCTATTGTAAACGAGTGTAATGCTTTATGGAGTCGTCCACAGTTAACCGTTTTTGTATTGAGTTGTACTTGAAATGTACTGTAATTCTCCAATCTGTTAATAAATACTTCAATCAATCAATCATGGGCTTACCTGTTGTTGTTCTGTAGCTGTCTATACAGGTCTGTAGTGGCTCAATGCTTGGCTCACTTTGAAATTTGAATGGCCAAATTGTGTCTCTGGACTCAGCTGGAAACAGAACCTGTATTCTCAGTTGAGATTCTGGTTGCCAAGCGGCCCAGGCTGCATTCAGCAGTGTCGGCATTTAGTGGAGCTTAAACCCCAGGGCCCTTCAGCTTGCAGGGCCCTCCCCGTGCAGGACTATTTCAAATAGGTAAAGAATGCTGTTGCGTCCGTCAAAACCATATTCACATATACTGTAGGTCATCGATTTCAACAACAGCAACAACACAGGAACCCATTTGTAGGCCTACACTCTGAGTTAAATTAACATATGATTTTACAATATAAATTGGGGTCCCAGAGATAGAAATGCGATTAAATGGGGATCTGTAGACTAATATGCATGTCAAACTGGGGGTCCTTGAAATTAAACGGGTTGAGAATCTCTGCTAAAAAAAATCTTCTCTTATGGGGGTCTCTGGCATATCTTTTTAAACGGGGGTCCGCGGGATAATTAGTGTCAATTTGGGGGTCCTTGACGTGAAACGGTTTGGGAAACCACTGCACTAAAGTAAACCCCTTAATCCCTAAACGTATTTGCCATTTTTGTACCATTTTAAAACATTTTAAAATAGTTCAATCGACGCATTGTGAGCTTGTAGATCTTGCTATTTTAAAACGTATTTTTTTATTTTTCAAAATGGTAAAAAAAAAAGGCAAATAAGTTTAGGGATAAGGGGTAAGGACACAATGGCGCAAGATATAGCCCATAGACTCTATAGCCAAATTCCAATACGCCAAATCTCGGCCACTCAATCAATTACGGTGAAGTTGGTGACCTGCCAGAATATGTGACCACCTTGTTGTCTTCACACAACTGGCATGTATACTTGGCTTAAATATCGCTAGGTTGAACTCAACGGTTTACATTCGTTCGGACACTCACATTATGCGATTGTCTACACACGATTGTCACATGCTAATAAGGTATCGTATCTGCATCGCTTCCGGGTTCTTGGAAACGCCCCCCAGCCACTGCGTTAGTTTTACTGAGGTTAGGTTTAGATATACTTTACTGAGATTAGGTTTAGGTATAGTTTTACTGAGGTTAAGGTTAGGTTTAGGTATAGTTTTACTGAGGTTAGCCCAGGGCATGATGCTCTAATGATTAAGCTAGGGCGCCCGAGCCTGTGACCTTCGGGGTCGCCATGGCGGACAAATCCAATATGGCTGCCACCTAAAACGGTTTTGGCTGTAACATTTGAACCAAATGAGCTACAAATGCGGTGTCTATTTATTTATTTAGACCATTTCAAACATGTTGGACTACTTATCATTACAATGGGGTGTGTCTGGTACCCTAATTTGCATTTCCAAGATGGTGGCTATGTGAAAACGAGTTATAACTTAACTTTTGACACTTTCAGTCAAGTCGATGCATGTATTTTAATCATTAGAAACACATTGGAATGTTCCAATTCATGATTAAATCTATCTAGAACACTCAGGTTTGCCATTATGGTGTACAGCTTCATCGCTGTATGCACCTAAACCATCCACTCCATGTGAGCTCCCCACGACGGAGCCCGCGTCTTCCTCACCAGCCATTTGCAGCATCTTGTTGCATACGCTAAAATATCTGAGCATTCGAGAAGAACACATCATCAGTGCATCAGAGTAGTCAGAAACGGGTCTCATGGTCGCAGCTTACGTATTTCCTGTAGGCGGACTCGACATAGCTGCAGGGTTTAAACCAGGCACACCTCTTCTACTACTGTGAACGGTAGAGTGACTGATGTTAGTCTGCCTCAAGTCAAACGTTACTCTTTTACCTGCTTTTTACTAACACTAACATTACAAAGATGCCCAGAACATCGAGATGAACCTGTTTAGTTTATGGCTGCTCGAACAGACCCCGCGGTGGATATTTTAACATTCCGTTTGTTTTGTTTTTTGGAATGTTGCCACTACTGCTGGAGAAAAAGCGAAACAGGTTAATCTCGATGTAAGCTGCGACCATGAGACCCGTTTCTGAATTCGTCTATAGGGTGAGCAGGTAAGGTGGGGAGTGCCCGTGATGTACACCAGCACCTCTGAACAGACAACCCTGCAGTCTCACATACTGCAGTCTGCCCGAGAGATTCTTAGATCTTAGATCCATGCCACCAAACGTACAGAGATTTTGTGCATTCATTATTTAATACTCCTATCTGTATCAATAGGAATGTGTATATTAGAGTGTTCTAGATAGATGTAATCATACATCAGAGCATTTCAATGTGTTTAAAATAGACACCACGTTTGTCAAACATTTAAAAAATGCACTCATTTTCACATAGCCATAGGGTTCCAGACACACCCAATCATAATGATAAACATTCCAACGCGTTTGTAATGGTCCAAAAACATGACAGACACAAAGTTTGCATGTGTAGCTCATCTGGTTTTACAGCCAAAACTGTTTTAGTTAGCAGCCATTGAGGTCGCGATGGCGACCCCAAAGGTCGCCAGCTGTACATTAATGTCAGATGCTGTGACACTTTGTGATACTTGAATAAATGTTGAATAAATGTATGTTGTAATAATTCTGACCTTTATTGCATTTGTCTTTAGTCTTGTCCATTTTTTGCATTATTCAATTTAGGGGTGTGTGGTAACAATTTGATAGATGTGTAGCCTTTGTGGGCCGAGGTGCACTGGTTTTTTTTCTACCTTTCATTACACAGTAGGTTGTGACATTTTTATGTATGAAATATAAGCTTTTGGCTAAATTTACTATGTGTATGCTTCATGTGCTGTGTTCCAATACAATTACAATTACGTTGAAGCATTTTCTTTAACAAATTTGCTACATTTCATGATCTAGATTCACATATGAGTAAACTATGGCACCAGTACTTGTTTCAGATGTTAGGTATATGTATTTATGACATTTGAGAAAGATTTTGTGTTGCCAAAATCAATATACACATTTACAAACACATTTTACAAGCAAAAATAGCAGCACAAGATTTTCGTTTTTTGGTTATATACTTTTATATACATTTCTAGCCTGGGACAAAATACTGCAGGATATTATGAGTAGAACTTTTAACCCAAAGTCCAGAAGGGTATTATCTATGAAAAAATGCATTGAATGTGTAGTGCCCATGACGCGGGAACGAAACTGAACGAAAAGGGACCTCACAATATGGCCTATCACTAATAATCATGAAAAAGATGGCACGGTTTTTTTCTACTCAGTCTGTGTCTCAAAGGACGGCTGTTGGGCAGTTTAGAAACCGTCTTCCAGTGACATCATCATTAGGCAGATTTTTTTTTTTTTTAACATTTTCATTATCGTGAGAACGATGGCTTCCATTTTCGCATTGCAACTTTTCAGGACTAGAAAGCCTGCAGTTTCTATTATAGCTTGTATTCCCCATCGATGATGTCACTGGAAGACGGTTTCTGAACCGCCCAACAGCCCTCCTATGAGACACAGACCGAGTAGAAAAACATGGCACCATTTTTTCATGATTATTAGTGAGGACCTATTATATGAAGATAGGTTGAAAAAGTGGTGAAGTGGTCCATTAACACTCCGGAGCGCCCAGGACGAAGTTCACCGTCCTTTAACACCCAGCGTCTTATCCCTAGATGATGTGCATTCAATATAAACCACATCCAAACTCTCAGACAACATCTGCTAGTCATTAGCCCTACTACAATGTGACGTCCCGACAGTGGTAAATCAGTCATATATATTTATTAAGGCATTTAAATGTAGTCCCGCGGCACTTCTATTAAAAAGGCATGTTTCACTTTCAAACACTTCCGGGGCCATTTTAGCATCCACTCTGGCTTTTGTTCGACCCCAGAAGCGTTTTAACCCATTTTGGGGGGCGGGAACCCCTTTTTGGTGTTTTAACTAAGCATTATGTCATACTTTAGCTATTGAAAAAAAATAGCAGATCTACAAGCTCAGCGCTACGAGCTCGTAGGTCTGCTACTTTTGAAAAATCATGGAAATGCGGCACAAATCTTTTAATATATATTCTGTCAGAAGACTTTTTATTAAATTTTTCGACGTCAGGCGTAAATGGGTTAAAGTGAAACACCAGTTTTAAACAATACCTCAATTATCTGTGTGTGTGTGTGTATATATATATATATATATATACTGTACAATCCACTTTTTCCATTTAATTTGGTGTGGTTCAGAGTCTGTTTTAGGCGGCCGGCTGCTGAACGTCACTTTTCCGCTTCTTCTTGGACTTTGGCATTTGGGGGTTCCCGTTGACCGCGGCGGGCGCGCCGCCGTCTTCCTCCTCCTCCTCCTGCGCTTTCCTCTTCTTGCTGGGCTTGTCGCTGAGGTAGCCGCTGGAGTCGCTGTGGTGCTGGAGCTCCGTGGGGGAGAGTTCCTGCTCCGTCTCGCCTGGTTTCTCCTTGTTCTTTCTTCTTCTTCTTCTTCTTCTTCTTCTTCTTCTTCTCCTCAGTGTTGTCTGCATCCGTGTCCTCCTCTGTGAGATAAGAGGAGGTTTATAGAGGGTATGCGCATGCATAAAGTGAATGGCAGATCGAGTTGCAAAGTTAATTTCTAAAACGGGTAGTCCCAATACTTGATTCTGATTAACTGGTTCCGTCACGTGACCAGTGTAAATTCCACCGATAACCCACTCCTTCAATCACTTTATATCATTCGCAGCTGATTCCAGCTGTACTGGGGAAGGGGAGCGCTTCATTGCTTTACAAACACATGCCGTGCAAGCACCGCCCGGCTCATATGACTGAATGTGTGGCTCCAGGCAGCCCCGTAAAGACATCAAGCGCTATTCTCCCGTCACATAGCCTACTTGCTGAGCACAACAAGGAAGCGATGTGGCTCGCTCTGGTGGCGCAAAGCGTAGCTACTTTTGTGAATTCAATAGTTTTATTAGTTTAATATCGCTATATGTTTGTAACCGTTTTAGAAAAGCAATAAGCTACTTGAGGCCCCAGCTTACCGGGTATTTTACCCGGTAACCTGAGACCTCTCGTGGCTTGCTTAATTAATGCTGTTTAAAGTCGTTTGGTGCAATCAAATAGGAGTTATCCGTTTGGACGTGTATGGGCTGTCGAGGCCAGAAAGTAGTTCTTTGTCACTCGGTTAAGTGTTTCCGCGTAACGTCCGGGTATGATGACGATGTCACGTGCATACCCTCTATACTAGTGACGTCGCCTCACCACGCTTTCCACCACCTCGGAGGAAAGCCTGGTCTCTGTTTCAAAAGTCCGTATATGATCCGAGCGGGAGCGGATGGTATCGTTACGTCATGTTGTAGTGTTGTTTTGTCGTCGACGGACAGGAACAACAGGCGGCAGCAACTTCCTTTTCCCCCTCAATAAAAGCTCTCGTAGCCTGTAGCTTTCATTGAGAGGGAAAAGGAAGTTGCCGCCACGCCTGTTGTTCCTGTCTGTCGACTACAAAACAATACAACATGAAGTAACAATATCATCCGCTCCCGCTCGGATCATATACTGAAATGAAATGGTGCCCAGGTTACTATACTAGTGTGTGTGTATACAGTATATATATTGTGGAGTCTGTCAGGTCTCACCTCAGGGGGAGGGGCGAGTTACCATGACAACCAGGCACGCCCACGGCCGTGTCATAGACTCTGTGTACTATCCCAGAGCAATTCTAAATCAGCTGCGCCTCATTCCGGCCGCCGCCCTGGTTAGCAATTAAGGACAGCCGCAGCCTGTCAGCCGCGCCCTTTATAAACAACCTGCGCACCTAGCAGTATCAGATCCCTGCTACACACAGACGCTCGCGCAGCATATGCCGTCCACTCGGCGTTGGATGGTAAGTCCACACTCCTCTCACTTATGGACTCTCACGTATGGACTATGTTTATTGTTTGATCGTTTGTATCACCACTCAATTGCTCTCTTATTCTCACATCACCAGGCTTGTAGGAGTGGGGCTGGAAGCACACGCAGGAGCGTGTGCCCCCCATAGACAAGTATACACAGAGAGCCGCATGCATACTGGAGACCCACCTGGCTCGTATCGGGGACGAGTGCGGAAGACGGGACCCCCGTATGGAAACGGCAGCTCAACAGCTCCATAAGGTCGCAGTAAGACAAACCGTTCACTATCTATCACCCGTGTTATTAAGAAGAGGCACTCATAGTGGCAAATGAGCAGCTAAGGATAATAACGAAGATTGTGAATGAAGGAAGTCACCCTGTCGATGCTAAATGAAGACGGTGAATGAAGAGTGTCACCGTGGTGTTGTACACTGAAGATTGTTGAATGAAGATGACCCCGTAGAGACTAATGGAAGCTAGCAGGCTCTAGATAAAGTGTCACGTCCACCCTGTGAAAGAAGACAGGCCCGTGTTATGTTTATTTCACCCTTTGAAGAGACTTTAAGTTGGCTTGCGCCGCCAGGCCCGGTGAAAGAAGACCGTTAGAAACTAGAGCGCTTGCTTTGTGTTAACCCCCTGACTGCCGTTGTCGTACCGACACGGCCACCCAGTAGATAGAGAGAAATAAGAATATAAATGCTTGTGTATCTTCCTGTTGGCCGAGCCTAAGGGGCCCTCCGTACCATCCCCGCCCGGTACCATACCAAGTACTTTTACTCTAATTACTCACCACCCCGTATCCGAGTACTTCTACTCTAAAGTACTCTTCTGTGCCTGGTGGATAGAGAAAGATACGCACCCCCTTACCTACCTCCGGGGGAGCCTCCTGGCCTCCTCTGGAACCTGGACAAGAAGAAGAGAAAGAGTTATACAAAGGTCTAGTTGGTAGACTGCCTAGACCGGGTGTCTCAGGCCCCAACTTTGTACTTACCTTGTGCTCTGACCGTATGCTAACATCCCCTCTCATCCTCTGCAGTGACGACTCCCGCCTCGGAACCGGGACCTCATGCAAAGAATGTTACTGTCTGAGTTCTGTTTGTGAAAACTGACGTTGTTTGAACCTGTTGGAGAAATAAAGCAAGGGGCGCCATCGTGTGTCTAACCCCTGAAACTGCACTCTGAGTTGTATTTTCCACCCGACCTCCCACATATGGTGGAGAATGTGGGTACTCATCTGATCTCAACCACCGCCTAAACATGGCCAGCCTCGAATTGGCCGCCCTTCTCCGAAGTCAGACTGAACTACAGAACGCTGTGCGTGAGGTGGTCCGCAGGCTAGACCGACACGGCGATGTCCCTAGGACCCCCAACGCCGTCCTCTCCAAGCAGACCCCCGAGGATGACATCGAGGCGTACCTCGAACTCTTCGAACGCACCGCCGACCGCGAGCAGTGGCCCGCCGCCGACTGGGCCGGCATACTGGCGCCCTACCTCTCGGGAGAGGCTCAACGCGCATGTCGGGACCTTCCCGCCAGAGACGCTCGAGACTACGAGACGCTGAAGGCCGCCATCTTGTCCACCCTCGGCTACAGCCTGCCCGCCCGGGCCCAGCGGTACCACATGTGGGCCTATCAGCAGGCCCAGCCCCCTCGCGCTCAGGTCGCCGACCTCTACCGCCTGACGCAGAGCTGGCTGACCACGGGCGGAGAGACCCCGTGGATTGAGAGATTAGTCATAGACCGGTGTGTCCGTGCCCTGCCATCCGACGCCAAGAAATATGTTGCCCGAGTCAGCCCCACATCCGTGGACGCCCTGATCGCCCTCCTGGAGAACCACCACGTCTGCTCGGATATGCTCCGCCAGACCAAGAGCGACGCCGTCCCCAAGACAGACGACCGCCGAGACCGACGCCGACCAGCCCCGCCGACCCCGCCGGCCCCGGTCCGGCCCCGTGCCTCCGGCCCCCCCGACCGCAGCCCGCGGATCCGCAGGTGCTACGTCTGTAATCGGGAGGACCACCTGTCCTGGGCCTGCCCAGAGCGGCCCCCCGGCCCCGATGTCTCCATGCCCTCCGCGGACAGCATGAGAGGGCCCCGCCCCTGCCTCCACACCGGAAGTGAGAGCCGACGACAGACCACCCTCCCCGCCCGGGTTGATGGGACCGACACCCATGCCTTGCTGGACTCAGGCAGCGTGGTGACGCTGGTCCGGGGTGACCTCGCCTCCGCCACCAATGGACCCACCATCCCGGTCACGTGTGTCCACGGAGATGTCCGACGGTACCCCCGTCGCCCACGTGACCGTACAGACCCCCCGTGGCTCCGCGTTGGTCGCCGCCGGAGTGGTCCCCGAACTCCCAGTCCCCCTCTTGATCGGAACGGACTGTCCGCTGTTCGAGAAATACTGGAACCCGGGACGACGAGGGCCCCCCAGGACGCGGCGCCGCCGACGCCGCCGAAGTAGCGTACCCCTCGTCGCCTGCCCCGCCCTCCGCGAAGACGGGACCTCGTCCACCAGCAGCGGCAGAGGAAGTCCCCAGCCAGAACCCTGGCCGGAAGAAGCGGAGGCCTCCGACGCCGACGACACGCCGGCCCTCGGTGAAGACCCCTTCCTAGAGTTCCCCAGAATAGACGCGCCACCCCCCCGGCGGCAAGGATCGTTCGCCACCGCTCAGTGGGCCGACCCCAACCTGGCTGGCGCCAGGCGGAACGTCGTGGCTGTCGACGGGAAGCTGAACCCGGGGGTGAGTGTGAAACCTTTCCCACACTTCTTCGTCCGACACGACTTACTGTACCGCGCTTGCAAAGACCCCGCTGGGGAGGTCGTCGAACAATTACTCGTCCCCAAACCGTATGTGTCCCGAGTAATGTATCTCGCCCACTCCCACCAGTTAGGGGCCCACCTGGCCGTACAAAAGACTTACGACCGGGTCGCCGCCCGTTTCTATTGGCCAGGCGTTAAGAAGGCCATTGAGGAGTTTTGCCGCTCCTGTGCCGAGTGTCAGCTAACCGCCCCCCGCGGCGTGCCCCATAGCCCCCTAATTCCAATGCCAATTATCGATGTACCGTTCTCCCGTATCGCCATGGATATTGTCGGACCCCTCCCTAAGTCCGCCCGGGGCCACCGGTACATCCTAGTCATCATGGATTATGCGACGCGCTATCCGGAGGCCATCCCCCTCCGCACCGCCAACGCCCGGGCCATCGCCCACGAGTTGCTGATGTTATTCAGCCACGTCGGCATAGCGGACGAAATCCTGACGGACCAGGGCACGTGCTTCATGTCCAGAGTCCTAGCATCCCTGTATAAATGGCTGAAGGTCAAGCGTATACGGACCTCCGCCTACCACCCTGAGACGGATGGTTTGGTCGAACGGTTCAACCAAACGCTGAAGAAAATGTTAAAACGCGTCACGGAAGAGGACGCCAAAGACTGGGACCGCCTCATCCCGTTTGTACTCTTCGCAATTCGCGAAGTACCCCAAGCGTCAACCGGGTTTTCGCCCTTTGAGCTCCTGTACGGGAGGAAACCGCGTGGCCTCCTCGACCTGGCTAAAGAAGCCTGGGAGAGCCAGCCGTCCCCCCTCCGCAGCGTCATCGAACACGTCGACGCGCTCCAGGAGCGCGCCAAACGCATCTGGCCCATCGTAAGAGAGCACATGGCCGCAGCCCAGACGGCCCAGGCGCGCACCTACAATAAGGGTGCCAAGATCCGAGAGTTCGCCCCCGGCGATAAAGTGCTGGTGTTGGTCCCCACCAGCGAATGTAAGTTCCTGGCCCGATGGAAGGGCCCATATGAAGTCGTAGAGAGGAAAGGAGACGTGAACTACCGGGTGAGTCAGCCAGGCAGAAGACGCGGACACCAGATCTACCACGTGAACATACTGAAACGGTGGCATACGCCGGAGGAAGTGCCCCTACCCGCTTTAGTAACCTTTGTCTCCCCGCAGGCCCCGGCCGTGGCCCTTGGTGAGGGTCTGACGCCCCAGCAGACACAGGACTTGCGGGAACTACTCGATCGGAACCGCGACGTGTTCTCAGAGTTACCGGGCCACACCTCCGTGCTAAAGCATGACATCGACACCCCTAACGGCCAGGTAGTGAGACTACGGCCGTACCGGATCCCGGAGGCACGAAGGAAGGCAATCCAAGAAGAGGTCCAGAAGATGCTCGAGCTGGGGGTCATCGAGGAGTCCCACAGTGCCTGGTCGAGCCCGATCGTGATTGTCCCCAAACCCGACGGCACACTCCGCTTCTGCAATGATTTCCGGAAGTTAAATGAGATCTCCGTGTTCGACGCGTATCCCATGGCCCGCGTCGATGAGCTGATTGACCGGCTGGGGCCCGCCCGGTTCATCAGTACCCTCGACCTGACGAAAGGGTACTGGCAGGTTCCCCTCACGGAGAGAGCCAAGCAGAAGACGGCCTTCATCACTCCCGATGGACTCTTCCAGTACCGAGTGATGCCCTTCGGAGTACACGGGGCCCCCGCCACGTTCCAACGGCTGATGGACCGGATACTGCGACCCCACCAGGCCTTCGCGGCGGCCTACCTGGACGATGTAATCATCCACAGCGCCACCTGGGGACAGCACCTGGAGCGGGTCGACACAGTCCTAGCCACCCTACGGGCGGCCGGCCTGACCGCCAACGCAAAGAAGTGCCGCATTGGTTGGACCGAGACGGACTACCTCGGCTACACCATCGGCCGAGGGTGCATCCGCCCACAGACGAGGAAGGTGGAGAAGATCCAGACCTGGCCACGCCCGGTGACCAAGAAGCAGGTCAAGTCCTTCCTCGGCCTGATCGCCTATTACCAGAAGTTCGTCCAGAACTTCGCCACGATCGCGGCCCCCCTCCACGACTTGACCAAGAAGAACCTTCCCCACCACGTCCAGTGGACGGACGAGGCGGACGAAGCCTTCCGCACGTTGAAGACCGCCCTGTGCAGCGAGCCGGTGCTCGTGGCGCCGGACTTCACAAGGCCCTTCATCCTCTCCACGGATGCGTCCAACACCGGGGTCGGCGCTGTCCTGTCCCAGCCGCTAGACGGAGATGAGCATCCCGTACTGTACATCAGCAGGAAGCTGCTGAAGCACGAGCGTAACTACTCCACGGTCGAGAAGGAGTGCCTGGCCGTGAAATGGGCCATCCATCACCTCCGGTACTACTTATGGGGCAGACAGTTCACCCTCGTGACCGACCACGCGCCACTCAAGTGGATGGCGGCAAACAAAGACCGCAACGACCGTGTCACCCGCTGGTTCGTCGAGCTCCAGAGCTACAAGTTCGAGATAGAGCACCGGCCTGGGACCAAGATGAAACACGCGGACGCGCTCTCAAGACTGTACGAAGACGAGGGAAGTAGTCAAGCTCCTTGCGGTAGCAAGAAACTTAGGGGGGGAGTGTGTGGAGTCTGTCAGGTCTCACCTCAGGGGGAGGGGCGAGTTACCATGACAACCAGGCACGCCCACGGCCGTGTCATAGACTCTGTGTACTATCCCAGAGCAATTCTAAAT
This sequence comes from Protomyctophum bolini, assembly GCF_963924005.1. Taxonomy (NCBI): domain Eukaryota; kingdom Metazoa; phylum Chordata; class Actinopteri; order Myctophiformes; family Myctophidae; genus Protomyctophum; species Protomyctophum bolini. Next base: position 48,182,329 of record NC_137868.1, read on the forward strand.
CAGCTGCGCCTCATTCCGGCCGCCGCCCTGGTTAGCAATTAAGGACAGCCGCAGCCTGTCAGCCGCGCCCTTTATAAACAACCTGCGCACCTAGCAGTATCAGATCCCTGCTACACACAGACGCTCGCGCAGCATATGCCGTCCACTCGGCGTTGGATGGTAAGTCCACACTCCTCTCACTTATGGACTCTCACGTATGGACTATGTTTATTGTTTGATCGTTTGTATCACCACTCAATTGCTCTCTTATTCTCACATCACCAGGCTTGTAGGAGTGGGGCTGGAAGCACACGCAGGAGCGTGTGCCCCCCATAGACAAGTATACACGGAGAGCCGCATGCATACTGGAGACCCACCTGGCTCGTATCGGGGACGAGTGCGGAAGACGGGACCCCCGTATGGAAACGGCAGCTCAACAGCTCCATAAGGTCGCAGTAAGACAAACCGTTCACTATCTATCACCCGTGTTATTAAGAAGAGGCACTCATAGTGGCAAATGAGCAGCTAAGGATAATAACGAAGATTGTGAATGAAGGAAGTCACCCTGTCGATGCTAAATGAAGACGGTGAATGAAGAGTGTCACCGTGGTGTTGTACACTGAAGATTGTTGAATGAAGATGACCCCGTAGAGACTAATGGAAGCTAGCAGGCTCTAGATAAAGTGTCACGTCCACCCTGTGAAAGAAGACAGGCCCGTGTTATGTTTATTTCACCCTTTGAAGAGACTTTAAGTTGGCTTGCGCCGCCAGGCCCGGTGAAAGAAGACCGTTAGAAACTAGAGCGCTTGCTTTGTGTTAACCCCCTGACTGCCGTTGTCGTACCGACACGGCCACCCAGTAGATAGAGAGAAATAAGAATATAAATGCTTGTGTATCTTCCTGTTGGCCGAGCCTAAGGGGCCCTCCGTACCATCCCCGCCCGGTACCATACCAAGTACTTTTACTCTAATTACTCACCACCCCGTATCCGAGTACTTCTACTCTAAAGTACTCTTCTGTGCCTGGTGGATAGAGAAAGATACGCACCCCCTTACCTACCTCCGGGGGAGCCTCCTGGCCTCCTCTGGAACCTGGACAAGAAGAAGAGAAAGAGTTATACAAAGGTCTAGTTGGTAGACTGCCTAGACCGGGTGTCTCAGGCCCCAACTTTGTACTTACCTTGTGCTCTGACCGTATGCTAACATCCCCTCTCATCCTCTGCAGTGACGACTCCCGCCTCGGAACCGGGACCTCATGCAAAGAATGTTACTGTCTGAGTTCTGTTTGTGAAAACTGACGTTGTTTGAACCTGTTGGAGAAATAAAGCAAGGGGCGCCATCGTGTGTCTAACCCCTGAAACTGCACTCTGAGTTGTATTTTCCACCCGACCTCCCACAATATATATATATATACACATACATTCATACCCTCTTTTCCCACTGTATGGGAACACACAACTATATTCCGTTCAGCACATTGAGACCATTCTACACATGTCTTACATATCACGGCGGTTTTCTGAATAACCTATGTTTCTATATCAGCGAAACTAACACAAACTATTTAAGGATCCCAAAACGTATTATGTAATTGGGCCGCCAACCCGGATCTCAAAATATTTTATTCCAGCGACCGCCCAGAAGCAATGTTTTGAGTTAAAAATGTTCGCTTGAATATAGCCACTTAAAACCAAAATGAGCTTGTGTATCTGCTATTTTGCTAAGTGGTTAAAAGCTAGGGTGACACAAATGCATTCCAAGTCTTAATGGGTTAGTGCATCTACGTAAAACCAAACTAATTAATGCAGATAGAGCATTACAAACTGTTAGAGTCCATTTATCATAGTCCATATTAATACATATACTATTACATCTTAACATAAGTAGGATTGACACGATCATGACATTTTAGTTGTTTAGGCATTTAGCAGACGCTCTTAATCCAGAGCGTCTTACATTAAGCAAGAACAAAAAGCATGGACGATTGACTGTAGTACAAATAATTGCCATGTTGTCCATTAGGAACATATGAACTTAAAAGTTCCATTTCTGACTTTCAGGAATGTTGATGTTGATGTAGCTTTTGTTTTTTATCTAATTTATTGATTCGTTTCTTGTTTTGCATTCTCTTTTCCGCTAAGCAGTTCACTTCAAGACTTGTCCGTCATTGGTGTATGTCATGTTTTGCGATTTCTTCAGTGACTCCTCTCTTAACCCATTCTGGGCGGGAACCCCTTTTGGTGTTTTAAGCATTATGTTGCACTTTAGCTTTAGCGCAACATAATGCTTTAGCTTTCAGATCGATAAGCTCGTAGCGCAGCACTGAGTGCCGCGCTACGAGCTTGAAGATCTTTGAATATATATATATATCAATATGTTTCAGAACAGTTTTAACTAAAATTTTTGCTTCTTGGGGAGTCCCTGGAACAACATATTTTCAGATGGGGGTCCGCGGCCAAATACAGATAATTCTGGGGGTCCGTGACACGAAGAAGGTTGAGCACCACTGACATAGAAACATGAGGTTTTTCAGAAAACTGTCAGGATATAGTATACAAATAGTTGTATAGTGTATTATTATTGTAGTAGACGAGGGGTCTAAAAGGCACAATTAAGCTATTGCATCCAGCTATAGCACAGATCATTGGATGATCTAATGAACATGTTGACTTTGGACTCTCTCTCCCATACTGACGTCACGTGCACTCAGTGCATGTAAGTGGAGGAGCCGGACAGTTGCCTTCAGAGGAGTCTTCTGACCTATTGACCCTCAAGAATGGCCAGTATGGTACTGACTGAGTGATCCAATCCTGCCTATGTGGCAGAATAGTGTGCACCAAATGTACACCCTCTTACTGGGAACTGTCCAATAACAGGCGCCACTGGCCTTCATGTTCATATACAAGGAAGAACACCTAGATGAACACATTCTATTGACTTGTTTCCCTACAGACTCAGAGACTCAGTCCCATGGTATACGGACTGAGTCTGATCTGCCCATGTTGGCAGAATTGTGTGCCCACATGTACATACTCTTATTGGAAACTGTCCAATTCCAGGCACCACTGCCACTGGCCTTCATGTTCATATACAGTACAAGGGCCGGACAGTTATAGCCTGCAGAGGGGTCTGCTGACCTTTTGACCCTCAAGAATGTTCAGTATGGTACTTTCTAACGGAGAACAGCAGTCACAGCATCAAGTGATACACACACACTGTCAATGCTGACAGAATCTTTACTGGGAACTGTCCAATTCCAGAATATTGGCCTTCACGTTCACAGGAAATATACATTCTATTGACTCTCCTTGTACCATAAAGACTAGATTCCATTTCAGATGGATTAAGTGTCATCGTCACATCAGCTGGATTAAGTGTCATCGTCACAGATAACACCCTGACTTTGGATATGTCAATGATTGAATGTTCCACTCAGTCATAGAAGCATTCATTCACAATTCCTTGACTTCACTTGGAAATATGTACACTGTACATTAAATGTAATTATTGCAGATTGTGTGTTATGTGAAATCTAAAGCCATGATAAGTGCATGCGTACACTTTTCCCAAAATGAACTTCAAAGGAACTTTGCCTCACAACATGTTGACAACGTCTGGGAATGTCACAAGACATCTCAATGTCTCCATCTTGCAAAGAGAGTGACATACATGGTAACTGAGCCATGCATTGCACAACAAAGAGAGCTATATATTGAGGAGGTAGAGAGAAGCCAATCTAGTTTCTACATCGGGGACGGAGGGGACGAAGGAGGATACCCCAGGATAACGGATGAAGGGAGAGGAGAGAAACCAGAAGGATGTCTGATGAGAGGGTCTTGGCCACATCGCTACACAGACCAGCTCCCGACGCTCTGACCTGAGCGTCCCAGGCGATCCCAGGCAATACAAGGCACTACAACGAGAAGCTCAGGGGTTACCCGGACCAGCGATCCAACCCCTGCCGCTTGTTGCCTGCCACGCGACCTCTCTCCCTCAGAAGACAGACGACCCCAGTCTGCCTCTCTCTCAAAGCTCTCAACAAATCAACTCTCAGGAAAGTGATGCAATACTTCAAGTTTCTAAGTTCATGGCAAAGAACATTATCTATCATATAGATATTTCATTATCATTTGATTTGTTTCTTATATTCTATTTGAACCTGCATTAACCCTTGTTTAATAATTCATTTGAATATTGTTCTTTTGAGTTTGTCTATAAGCTTAGTGTGGAAATAAATTGATTCATTAGCAAACAAGTCTATTATTTGCTCAAGAGTTGAACTTACTGGTTTTTGACACATGCAAAGTAGGAAAGGCTATGTAATGGAAAAGATCTCTTACCTTCAGATACCATAGATTTATTAAGATAAAATAATAATTGATTATTTTATAATCTTTTTAATTATCTTATTAGTGGTTTAATTTAAGGGTTAAATACAAATCAATCTTGTGCTTATTCCTAAGCTCATTTCACTGGTGCCCCTTCTAAAATTCAGATTGATTTTGACTTTTGATTCTTAAACTTATAATTATTAATATATATTATATTTAATATGAATTACACTGATATAAAATCTACAGGATTAAATATATAACTTCTTACATTATTAATCGGATTTAATAGAATAATCACTATGAAAAGAAGTGATAGTTGCAATCATAACACACACACACACACACACACACACACGCTTGTCTCCCTAGACACTGACAGCACAGATATAAAAAAAGACATCCTCTCTCACCAGTAGTCTGTTGGCCTGTATGTCCAGGTGGATGTAGCCGCTGTCGTCGTATATGTCTCCATGTTGGCCCACGATCCTGATGTCTTGGTACGCCAGGGGCACCCCGTGGAGACAGCCAAGGGGACAAAACACAGAGGGCACACACATGGGCAGAGAATGTTAGGAGAGGTGGGGGCTGACATTCCCTATAAAAAAGGCACTTTTGGCAACAGTTGTGAAAATAACAGATTGCACCGCGCACTCTTTAGCTACTTAAAACTTCTCCTGCATAACCCGTGTACCACGCCATTTAATCCATGTTTCGGTGCTGCGTAATAGTTTTAATTGCGTGGCAAAGACTTGTCCTTGTACGTGGCAAATTTGTTTTACACAGCAGTATAACCATGTTCTATATTTTGATCATATAGACCCAATTACTGAATGTCAAGATTCCAGGTTTTCTTCAGAATATTTACGACACTGATTTACTATGACACCATGGCACAATTAACTGAGTTACAGACCTGTTATGGTCATTCAGGGCTATATTCAGGGCTCATTTTCATTTGTATGTCATGGCAAAAAAAAAAAAAAAATACAAAAATGTCCACCACAAGCCAGCATGAATAATGCTTTTGTAGCCCAGAGCCATAGAGTAAGACAGTTACGCAAACTCTGTTCACTTCATGGGGCTTCAGTCCAATGGCAGCTCTTCAACATAGACTGCTATTGAGAATTGGGACAAGTCCTGGCCCGGACGTAGGCAGGAATGCACTGGACCCAGGCAACAGCGACTTTAGTTGTTACTGTACAATACTTTAAAACAGTTGCACACATGCCTAAAATAGCTCTTAATTGTATTTCTAACTCCAGCTTGTCCCAGTCCAGGCTGCATGAACAGCGCTCGGGTTCTGCCCCCTCAATATTGTAACTCTTCTTTTAGATGGCTCTGGTGTAGCCCCCAGTCAAGGCTCGAGACCCAGCCTAGAACTAGAATGTCTGATCATTCATATACTTAGTTTGTTCTAATTAATCATAATAATTCTATTAATAATTGATAATTCTCATGTATCACAGGCATAGAACCCGTTCCTGGTTTAATTGAAATATGCGCGGCATAAATGTGATTAATGCTCCGTTTGTACTCACCCATTAAATAACAAAACGTGTATTTAGTCAATTATCTCCACTTTTTCACGAGATAAGATGCACACGGACGTCTTTCTTCCCCCCCCCCCCCCGGCCTGGAATGATCAATGCACTGATTTTAACAATATTTCCTGTTTACCGCAGACGTCATCACCATTTTGACCAGGGAAACACAAAGGTTTGGGTCACACAATTGGCAAGTGGTGTGATTAATTACCCAGCACCTATCGCAATTGGGCACCTGTCAGTGTCAATTGTGTGACGCAAACATTTGTGCTTCCCTGGTCAATTGGTGATGACGTTTGTGGTGATCAGAGGAAGTTTTGATAAATGAAGTCCAGCTGTCATTCCGGGCCCCTTTGCCCGGAGAGAAAGACGTCCGTGTGCATCTCGTGAAAAAGTGGAGATAATTGACTAAATACACGTTTTGTGCCAGAACTTTCACATGGATATTAAACAAACTAGATGACCATATTATTTCACTCCACTTTGGAATTATTTAATGGGTAGGCTACACACGGAGCATTTATCCCATTTAATGCTGCCATGTTGCGCCCGACCAGAAATTAACCAGGCTGTTCTATGGCTCTGTATGTGAAACACTTTGCAATGTACCGGTATGTAACAACAGAGACATTCCTGGGCTAGCAACAGCCCTGACTCATATGGAAGTAAAAACATGACATTATTCGGCACACATACCATCTTTCGTCACGTGTATTTTAGGTCTGCTTCACTTGTGTTTTCACTGCTTCACTCGCAAAGATTTGCACTCCTTCACTTGTGTTTTATAGCGTTCGCAAACAACTTAATTATTTATTTATTATTTACACATTTGTCGTTCCTTTTTTTACAAGTGAAGCACCAATTTCACATTTGTGCAATAATGTCTCACTTGACCCTCGCCAACTTTGTATTTTACATTTTACAAATTGCAAGAGAATTCACACATGTTTTCCGTGTTTCGCCTGTGTTTTCCAGATCCTGCAAAATAACTTGTGCATGTCACACACACACACACACACACACAAAAGATCTGTAAGCACGTCATCTTATTTACAGTCTTGCAGCTCTCTTTTCTACGCTTGTGGATGTTAACAATCGCTTTGTGACCACGTGACATTTGTGACGCATTTTTGTCCATTTTGAGGCTAGCCCCCACTGTAGAACTGACAGGCTCGCGTGTGTCTCCCCCCCCAAATCGCCCGGATGCAGTTCTTTCAGTCCAGCAGGTGGTGTCATAATAACGTCAGACTTCAATACACTATATAATTACCTTTTATAATTACATTTATATCGTTATTGTTTTAATAGGCCAGCTTCTTATTTTAATTGGGTGTTTCCCCCTCAAGTATAAGAAGAACTATTTGTAAAATAACGTATTAAATTATATTATTGCATAAATCTTAATGTAAATCGCTCTGGATTAAGAGCGTCTGCTAAATGCCTAAATTGTAAATCCAACAAGGTGATATGGCGTTGGTGTAACAGGTGTACTTTTCAAACCTTTTGGATGATCTCTGCTTGAAAAATCCTCTTTACTATAGAATACAGTATGTACCTGTAAATATATTCTAGGTATAAATCTAATGGTGTTAGCATCTGTAAGTTGCCTACATTTCCCTGAATATAAGACCATCCTATAAAACAGAGTCATAAACAGGGTCATATTATAATCCATTTGACATTCAATGTCATTTTTCCACCAATGAGTCTTGAAAAATGGGGCTTGTCTCAATCAGTCCAATAGGGACAGTATAGAGGAATACTTTGCATCACAGGTTACTTTATAAGGCTAGTAAGGTGAATGTAATTTGTACTGTGGTATAATTGATATACAAGATCTTGCATCATCAAGTACACCAATGACAAGTTCAGTTGAAAATAAATGTTTGGTTTTATAGAAGATTCTTCTGAACATGTATTCCATATGTTGACCAATTCAAACACTCACAAACAAAGGCATATACAATTTTACATAAGACCTGGCATACCTCGGGTAAACATTTCAAGGACCTACAACAAGAAACATCACATACAGTACATGAGAGTATGTATTATGTAAACATTTTATTAGTAAACTCTGAATGCTGGCACAACAAATCACACCCAGGTGGGTGGTGCAACTCCGTGTGGGGTTGGGTGGGGTTTACGCACCCAGGGTGCCGACTGATTCTGGCGAGCCGCCCCTTATCCGAACCTGTTGACCGTGTCGGGTCCCTCTACTGTACGGGAAGCACCCTATGATCCGACGGACCATTGCTCCGAAGGAGCATTGGTCCGAGGTGCGCTGGGGGTCGGGAGAGGGTGGGTGGTTAGGTTTAGGTGTCTGCCCCGGGGGAGGTTAGGGTTAGGGTGAGGGTTTGAGGTAGGTTGTCCATCGAACCAATGGACCGTCGGCATATTGACGCGGACCCCTACTGTACAGTACTGGCACACATATTATATAGTTAATATGTGTGTGTTTGGTTGTGCACAGGTGGTGAAAAACAACCATGCCGTTTGTGCTCAGACAAAAAAGGGACATAGACGGGTGCTGGGCAAATAATAAAAATCTAAATAAAATGAAAAAGAAAATCTGCCTAACGATGATGTCACTGGTGCACCACTGTCCACTGTCTGCATATATAAATCTACTCCGTGACTATCTGAATGTTGAAGGGGATTTACTGCAGCCTGGAGCATTTCCAACTGTTCTTCAGTGAGAGGGATGTCGATTTCCGGCAGAACTATTCCAAAATCCGGCTCATGTGGATGGCCACTGTCCTCCCGGTGCCGTGTCATTAGTCAGAAGGTTCATTGTTCCGAAATTACTATCCCAATCTCTAACCCTAACCTAAACCTAACCGCAAGCACGGGAGCAAACCTAAACCTAACCGCAAGCACGGGAGCAGTGCATGTTCGGACTAACGGGACTTCGGATCTATGGGTAGTTCCCGTCCTCCCAGTCAATCTCATCCAGACCCAGGTACGTTTCCTGCAAATAGTTTGAGAACAGTAAAGAAATTAATAATATAATTAACTTTTTTAGAAGTCATATAACTGCAATAAAAGCGTAATATGATACAGTGAGTGTCAATCTATGGTGTTGCTTTGCGGTTGTCAAGGACTGATTCCTAGTAGGTGCTTGTAGCAATTAGACAGTTATATTGGTGGGGTTATTGAGGTATTGAGGTACAAGACATATTATAGTTTTATGCGGCATGCTTAAAGTGAATGGCACATCGACTGGCAAATTGAGTGGCAAGTAACATGCAAAGTGAGTTTAACATTGTTTAACGTTGTTCTTTTGTTTGGATGTATGGGCTGTCAAGGCCAGAAAGTAGTTTTTTGCCACTCATTAGGCATTCCTGCATAACTTCCGGCGTTGTTGATGATGTCACACGGCGCATACCCTCTATTGTGTATGGCACACCGTCCAATAATGTTTTCAACATTGGTGACTCATTTGAAAATGTCAATGGATTAGGTAGCATTATACATACAATGCTGAACATGTCTGAAATTTTATTCAATTTGACATTAGCAATTGCATTCTACATTTTCTCAGATTATACCTCAGGATCGTTGTCTGTAATGTAATGTATTCATTAATCAGATCAGATCTACAATAGGTCACTCAGTGTAGTTGTGTAGATATAATGATTTGTCATACAGTATTGCAGGTTAATATAGACAAATCTTTTTCGTCATGTACTCATGTACTTCGTCATGTACATGTACTTACTATACTGTACTTATTATTCATAAATGTCTTTGTTTGTCCTTAGATCCGGAGGAAGAGAGGCCATTATGACTAAATCGATGCCAAGGACGAGACTCGGTCCAACTGGATGAGGTGGGACATCATGTTCTGGTTGTAGGCCTAGGCTAAACTCACGCAAGAATCCAAAAGAGCATTGTCTAACTCAGAGATGGATTTACTCTGCTCCACTGCAAGGGCTGATTCCGTTATGAGATAGAACCCGGAAACAACTGCTGAAAAGGCTTTAAATTTACATTCTTGATTGATATAATGCCACACCTGGAGGTTCTAAACCGTGTTTATCCTGCAGTGATCTGAAACAGAAAATCAATTTAAGTTATTTGTATAAATGACAAAGTAAGTTGTATGATATCTTTCCCTATCCATGACTTCAATCTGTTACTCATGCAGGGACACTTCTACGTCTAGACCATGGTCTCTGTGCTGATGCACATACCTGTAAAGATACAGGCAAATCCACTGACATGATCTCTCTGTGTGTGTGTGTGTGTGTGTGTGTGTGTGTGCGTGCGCCAGGTATGTGAACTGTGCCCGTAACAAGACCGAACAGAACCTGATAGCGTTCCAGCATCGAGGCCAGGTCCTGTACCGCTGCCGTCGTCCTGTGGCCCCAGGAGAAGAGCTGCTGGTGTGGTACAGAGACGAGTACGCCAGGGAGCTGGGGATCGTCTTTGATGAGCTGTGGGACAACAAGTGCTCTGCTGCAGGTAACATGTAACTTGTATGTCTGAGTAGTGTAGCCTATCGAAGAGTGGATCAGTCTAATGTAGGATTGTAGGTTGATCTGTCTGTCTACCAAAATGGATGCATTAATGGCCTACATTGCATGTATGTATATACATGCAATACAGGCTACATTTTTTCATGCACACGTCGCACACACACACACACACACGCACCCATGCAGGCATGCACGCAGGCACACGCACACGCACGTACCAAAAACTGCTCTGCGCTTTAGAGGATGGACCAAGCAATAAAGCAAAGATGTGAGAATGTGGAGTTACATTCATCTGAAACTGTTGATACATGTTAACTCTCTCTCTCTGTCTCTCTCTGTCTCTCTCTCTCTCTCTCTCTCTCTCTCTCTCTCTCTCTCTCTCTCTCTCAGGAGTGATGTCCAAGTCTTCTCAGACTCAGGTCTTTTCCTGTTGAGAGTGTCCCTACGCCTTCACATCTCAGCTCTTCCTCCATACACACATCAAGAGGAGCCACAGCGACCACTACTGGCAAATGGTGAGGAATGGACAGATCTCCACCGCAGCCTGTCAGCCAATAAGCAGCTCTGTAACCAGCCAGAAACACGCATGCAATCAGTGTGACAAGAGTTTCTATGACCTGAAGAGACACCAGACTGCCACCCACACTGGAGAAAAGCTTTACGCCTGTACACAATGTGGTAAAAGTTTCCTTCATACAGGTGATCTGAACAGACACAAGCGTCACCACACTGGAGAAAAGCCTTTCCAATGTGATCAGTGTGGCAAAGCTTTCAGTGATTTAAGTAATCTGAACAGACACCGACATCTCCACACTGGAGAAAAGGCTTTCCAATGTGATCAGTGTGGCAAAGCTTTCAGTGATTTAAGTAATCTGAACAGACACCGGTGTCTCCACACTGGGGAAAAGCCTTTCCAATGTGATCAGTGTGGCACAGCTTTCAGTCAGGCACATAGCCTGAAGATGCACAAGCGTCGTCTCCATACTGGAGTAAAGCCATACGCCTGCAATACTTGTTCCAAGAGTTTCTTTGTGTCAGGTGAGCTGAAGACACACCTGGCTGTCCACACTGGAGAAAAGCCTTACGCCTGTGACCAATGATCAATGTTTTATCATCGTACTGTAATCATTAAAATACATTCTTCCACGTATATCTGTCTGTGTCTTATACGTATGTCATCATGATTTGTGTGCAAGGGGATCTCATCTTAAAAAAGCTAACGCTTTTTTTGATTGATTGAAAAATGTATTAAAAGTTTGCAGAATTACAGTACATTTCAAGCACAAACTCAATACAAAGACTGTTAACTGTGAGTGGACGACCCAATTAAGCATTACACTTGTTAAGGGTCCACCTTGTTCAATTCATCAAAACATTTAGAGACATACAAATAGACACTTCTATATAGTTAAAGAACAGAACAGGAATTCATCATAAAGGAAGCAAAAAGGGAAAAGATACATATCTCTTTAATCTCCACAACCCCTGAGTGCAAGACTGCAAGTGCAAGCCACGTTTGGTTTGTGTATTTGGAACCTCTCCCTCTGCAATATATTGTAGCGGAGGGAGAGGTTCCGATTGGAGATTGTGATTGAACAACTTGGCCCGCGGTATTTTTTACGTCAATGGATTAAGTTACAGCCGTCTGTCAGCCTGCAGATGGATGGATCATGGATGCTCTATTGATAATCCAAATGCGGGAAAACTTGCGACCAGCGGTGTCCACATTATCCCCCCTCATATAAACTTGGGTGCAAAATATGGCATAACTGACCGGTGATGTCTGTTGCTGTCTGTGACTGCAACTTAATTTCGTTCATAAATAGGCTTGGCTACTATTACCAGACAGCCTTATTGAAAGCTTCTGGCGCGCCCAAATAATAACTTAAGAATAAGTTGGAGGTTTAAGGAGACTGTTATGAAATTATGGTAATTAACAAGTAATAAGTAATTACCATACTTACTAGGTAATTACCATATTGCAAAAGGAAGAGTAAAGGCAATTATCTTAAGCATGTTGTGTTAAAATGTGACTTTGTATGCATTGATGATGGAAATGCAGCTTTTCTCTCATATGTATTATAGCCATGTAGTACAGTATTTCTCCTCACTGATAATTGATTGGGAAAACACCTAACAGGGATTCCTTCTATATCAATGTGATCATTCAACGCTGGCATAAAGCAAAGTGGAACACTGAAGGAAACATACAGGTGATGAGATTGGAAACCAGTGAAACCACATATGGATATCTGAGTATATAACAGATCGTAGAGGAAATTCATTATTTTTATGTATTCATTTATTTTATTATGTACAAATGGAAGTTTGTCCGGTTGTCCTTAATCCTTCTGGTCACAGAGAAGACAGACCATTGTTTTTGTTTCTGCTTGGGCAACTCAAGTTGCTGCCCTTTCCTCCATACAATGCATTGGTATAAACTTCATGTTTAGTATTTGATGTGTTTTTATTAATTAAACTTACCAATAGACACAACCTGAACAAATAAATAATGCACTTAATGAAATCAAATATTCTATGTTTGCTGAATTAAAACACACATTAAATGAAATGTATGATTAATGAACACTTTCCTCTTTGTATGTGCCTATATCTTCTCCTTTGTACAAGCCTTTTTGCCTACTTTTTGGGCATACCAAGTTGTTGGAACCCTCTAACAACCAGTCTCTGCGTATGCAGGGACGAGAGGGACCCTGTGCAGTTTGCTTATAGATCTATAGAGGTCTACGATTCCACTCTTGGATAAAATTAATAGTCGTAACTTATACAAGCTTAGATCATTAAGTATGTGTACTTTTTATGGACTTCTCTGCTTTTAAAACAGTCCAACAATATCTTCTCCTAAGACACCTGTGTGAACTGAAACGCAGTAGTCAGTGACTTCATTGTGTGGACTTTTGGAGAGGGACACCCTCACACCCCATGCAACAAGTCAGTATAATAACACCTTTTCTGACTACCTTATCTTGATTACTGGCATTCCACAAGGCCAGGGGTGTGTTTAATCTCCTCTCACTATACACAAATGTTACAATAGTTACTACAGTATCTATCAATGTATGCTGACAGCTGACAGGGCAGCCTCCTTGACCTTAATGTCACTGAGACCAAGGAGGCCTACCAGCTGCTCTGCCCAAGGTTTATTGTAATTATGCAAATCTTTAGAACTAGGGCAAATCTGCACTATTGTATAAGACAGAAGACACCATACAAATAGTGTTCAAGGAAAATTAAGTAAAAGCATTTTTCAGCATTCTGTCCCAAGGAGGTGGGGAGGAGCACAGGGTCCATCTTCAGGCCGCCTGTTATTATGAGTGGGGAGGATCTGCATGGGGCAGCGGTCACTGACTTTAAAGATCTGGGAACAACTACAGACAATAATTATAAACTCACCTTTCATACCAATGCAGATAGCATTTATATAAAAAGGCAGAGCAGTGGGTCTATCTTCTCAGTAAAATGCAAAGTTTCAATGATAGTAAACACACCCTGACCATGGTCAATGGTAGCCTATAGGTCACTCACAATTCACAATTCAAAGGGCTTTATTGGCATGAGAAAACATACGTTTACATTGCCAAAGCAGAAAGAATAATACAACAATACAGCAATACAATCAAAACAAAAAGTATGTACATTTGAAGGTCAGAATCTTCAATAGATCAAATTCTATGTACCAAGGTCACTCAATGCAGGTATGTATAGTGCACTCACTGAGAGTATGTGTTCTCACTTTTAACATTGTCTCCAGACTCCTGGTATGGGAAGTTGGGAACCTCTCAGTAGAGATAAAACCCCTGGTAGTCAACCAGGCTAGCAACTTCAGGACATATATGCAACTGCTCCATTCCCCAAAAGGCAATTCAGGTTTACAATTACTCTACCCACCATCTTCGGGAGGTAGGAGGCTGTAGCCCTCACCACACCAAAGGGTCACCATGCAACTCCTTGGGCCACTCCTCTTTCCACGAGAGGCTGAGACTGAGAGGCAACTGGATGCACAGGTATTCATCACGATGGGCATTGTGCTTCATAATTGATTACTGATGGGTGTCGCTGTGCAGCAACATGTATGTAGGTGCTTGTGTGTGTACTTCAATGTCTGAAGCGTCACAAACGATTATGGTGTAAACTGTAAAGGAACAATACATCTTTGAGAGTTGGAGCATGTCCCATTGTGTAGACTATTTATTTGTTATATGATTCAAAATTCTTATTGCTTTTTCGGTTTAGTCACAAAGGAATACCGTAACTGCATAGACTGTTCATAAAATAATCATACAAACAATTAAGACAACAAGAAAAGAATAAATACAATACATTACACTACACTACCAAACCTTTACAGAAAAGATAATACAATACAGTACAGTACCATACAATTAATTTTAAGAGAATTTTAAGAAGACCCTGGATAATATTAATTTACACTGTCCAAGGAAAAATAAAAGAAGAAAAAGGATGTGCTCACACCACAATGGAATCTCTGACAGCAATATGGATTATGTATCCCCATTTCTGGATATATTTATCCAGTCTGTCGGACATCCTATATGCCATTTTCTGACCTCAGCCCATAGAGTATATATGAATAGAGAAGACACCCGAGTTCTCCTCCCATCCACTTGCATTAAGTTGCTGAAAAGCGTGGCGATTTCACTCCTCCTTCCTGGTAGGAACAGAGTGCATTCTGGGATGGATTTGCCTCAAACACATGAACGCGCTGCCGTTGACTATCATTGTGCCGTTTGTGCGCGTTCACGTATGAAACATTCGTTCACGTGTCATGGCCTCAATCACATGAACGTGCGCAATGATAGTCAACGGAGCAGCGCTGGCTCGAGCTGCAATGACAAATTCGGCCACTATGTCCATTTCGCCTCAGGGTTTCCTCTGGGTGCCTTCTCTATTCATATACTCTAAGCCTCAGCCCAGGACCTGGTTTTTAGTGAGTGTATGTGTTCTTTATTTTCTATTTAAATCTGGTTAGATCAAGTTCTTTGGTTGAAGTTAGTCTTTAATTCTTGGTATATAAAAAAATACCGTCTTCCATGCATGGGGAAAAAGATTGGAATTCATAGACATATTTGGCTATTCATTTGCACTTGAGTTTCATGGTCTGTGGGAGTGTGGCCTGCAGTGGTTATCAACAGATGCATGTTAGCAGGTGTGGGCTTGTAGATTTCTAAGTTTTTCACTCTTTAAATTTTGCCAAAGCATTTCTGGGGTCCCCAGCCAAAATATGTTGAGAACACATACATTTCTTCCTCCTCCAATGTCTAGCCACTCGAGACAACCCCACTTCTGACTCGGGTGGTCAGTTATCAACGGTTTTATTTGCATGCGCCTGAGTGCACCTAGAGCTCAGTGCTATTCATTTTGGAATGCCCAGAGAGTGGTGTGCTCTCAGCAATGATTGTCCAAATGTACCCTAGATGTATGTATACTGAATGTAGAATAGAATAGTTTAGTTTATTTCGATCTTTCAGAGGGAGACATTACACAAAACAGTTTACTTTTTCTTTTTGTAGGTGATCGAAAAGGCATAGGCAGAAGCTTAAAGCTTATTAGTGCCTATCCTTATCTCAACGTATTCCATAATACTGTTGAAGATATGCATAACAATCAACATATAAACAAAACAAACAGATGCCATTTAAAGAAGAGTAGAAAATTAAACAAACAAAAAAAAACGAGAAAAACAAAACAAAGAGGGACAAAAAGACAAAAACAGACAAAGCTACAATGTTATACTTTAGTCCAACACTACATGGCATAAACATAGCTCAGCTCCCCACTCATTCCAGGTTATATCTATGCAATAATTCCTGTTTGAGCCTCTTTTTAAATTGTTTTAGGTTGTTGCTTTGCTTTATGGGCTCAGACAAACTCCATGAACAGAAACACACACACACATGCTCTTTAAGGTTGTTCCAACACTTATTTGTTTGAAGTTTAGTTCCCCTCTCAGCTCATACCTCCCATCTCTATCCCTAAACCTTTTTTGGATATTTCCAGGAAGCAGATTATGTCTTGCTTTAAATAATAATTGTGCTGTTTTAAAATCAACTAAATCAAAAACAGTGGATTTGTGTTTTCATAGTAATTTACTTTATTGACTATTCTTATTGCTTTTTTCTGCAGTAAATATATTGGCTGAAGGTTGCTTTTGTATGTGTTACCCCACACTTCCACACAGTAGGTGAGATATGGTGTTATAAGGGTGCAATAGAGAGTGTTTAGTGATTTAGACTCAAGGACATTTCTTGTTTTGCACCAATATTTCTCGCTAATTTAGACCGGATATAATTAATGTGGGGTTTCCAAGAGAACTTGTGGTCTATTATTACTCCTAAAAACAGATTATCAAAAACTCTTTCTAGTATTATATTATCAATTTTTACCTCAATATTTGTGTTCATCAGTGCTTTTTGTTTGCCAAATACCATATATTTAGTTTTTTTCAGATTAAGTGATAGTTTATTTAGGCACTGCGGCACTCCACACGTGATATGTGAACAGTTTGATTTATATTCACCCATCTGTACATACTGTTGTCTATTTGTTATGTAACTTTTTAACCAGTTTAAACCTACCCCTCTAACACCATATCTCTCCATCTTTTTTAGCATTATATCATGATCTATTGTGTCAAAAGCTTTCTTTAAGTCAATGAACACCCCCACTGCATAATTGTTATTATCAACTGAACTTGTTAGTTCCTCTATTAAATCAACCAGTGCCATCGATGTGGATCGTTTTGCTCGAAAACCATATTGACTGTCTGTCAGTAACTGGTGTTTTTCTAGGAAGCCACCTAGCCTTGCATCAAATAGTTTTTCAAGAATTTTTGAAAATTGAGGCAACAAGGACACTGGCCTGTAGTTGGTGTATAGATGTTTATCTCCTGCTTTGTAAATTGGAATTACCTTTGCTATTTTAATTTGGTTAGGAAAATAACCAGTCACAAATGATAGATTACATATATATGTTAATGGATCTGCAATAGCAGTTATAACTCTTTTTATGAGTGTAATGTCATTGCAGTCATAAGATATTTTATTTTATTTTATTAACTATGTCTATAATTTCATTTTTATCTGTACCTGTTAAGAAAATTGTAGCTGGGTTTCTATCTATATCATTTTGTTCTACACCCTTGTGGAGGGTTTATTTATTTTGCCAAATTTGGGCCTACATTCACAAAAAAGTTATTGAAGCCATCAACCACCTTATTCATATTGGAAATGGTCATTTCATTCTCCATGAAGTAATCTACATAGTTGTTATTATTAGTTCTCTTCCTAATCAAATTGTTTAATATTTTCCACATGCCCTTGATATTGTTTATATACCGTAATTTCCGGACTATAAGGCGCACCTGAATATAAGCCGCACCAGCCAAATTTAGGGAAAATCCCAAATATGTACGTATACAAGCCGCACCAGACTATAAGCCGCAGGTGGTCCCCTAGTGGCCGTCACCTTAGCTCAGAGCCGCTCTGCGTTAGCTGTAAAAATCCATATATTAGCCGCACCGTTGTATAAGCCGCAGGGTTCAAATCATGGGTAAAAAGTCGCGGCTTATAGTCCGGAAATTACGGTAATTCTTTATTATAGTATTCTTAGGGGGCATGGTGGCACAGTTGGTAGTGCTGTCGCCTCACAGCTAGAAGGTCCTGGGTTCGATTCCCGCTTGGGGCGCTGTGGGTGCTGGCGGCGTGTTTCCTCCTCCACGTCATCAGTGCCCATACCCGAGGCGGGGTCGGCGAAAGGGCCTTTATGTGTGGAGTTTGCATGTTCTCCCCGTGTCCCCTAGTGTAGGTACCCTCACAAAAACATGCAGTAATCCTGGTCTCTAAACTGCCTCCCCCTGGCCGGCCGGGGCGCCTGATGGAGGGGAAAGGAACTGGTTGGAATAACGTGTTCCTTCCACGCGCTACGTCCAACCAGGGAAACTCCCCCCTGTCAGGTGTAAAGGAGCAACTTGGACACTCAAGCATGAAGGAAGCATGAGTTAAGTCCGTTGCTCTCCCCAGGTTGGCGGAGGGTGTGTAGAGCCCAGGATCACATTAGATGATTGACACAGGGGTGAAAAATGGGTTACAAAATCGTGGGATAAAAAATATAATTAAAAAAATATATATTATAGTATTCTTTCTTGCATTTTCTAATAATGACTATTAATTTATTTTTATATTTTTTATATTTGATTTCCGAATCACTGGTTCTGTATTTTATGAATTCTCTATATAAATTATTATTTTTTTTGCTGGCATTTTGCAGTCCTCTTGACATCCAGGGCTTATTCTGGTGTTTTGGTTTATTCCTACATTGTTGAAGTGGACAATGTCTATCATATAATTGTATGAATATATTTAGAAATGAATTATAGGCTGAGTCTACATCTTCTGCCTCATAAACCGTGTTCCAATCCTGTAGTAACAAGTTACTTTGAAATGTATTAAGAGCACCTTCTGTTTGTACTCTTTTAAATCTAATAGGGGATTCCTCTTTCAACATATAGTAGTAGTTACAATCATATATTGCAAATACAGGCAGATGATCACTTATGTCATTAATAATTAATCCACTCACTAGGTTATTTTCCATGTTGTTAGTATATATATATTATCTATTATAGTGGCTGAATGTGATGTTATTCTACTAGGTTTATTAATAAGAGGATATAGACTCATGCCAAACATTACATCAATAAATTCATCAATCAAAGCATTCTTATTAGGATTATTAATATCAATATTATTAATTAATAGTCACCTGCTATGTACGTGACCTTTTGTCCGGTGTTTCTAAATGTACTTTCCATAAAGTTGGTAAATAGCTCAATACTGGAGTCTGGAGCTCTATAAACACAGCTGACAATAGTATTTTTATTTTTTCCCATATCAATTTCTATAGTAATACATTCACAGACATCATCAATGGCGATAGTCATTGTATCTATAACCTTGTGTTTGAGTCTACTGTCCACATACAGAGCAGTCCCTCCTCCTGTTCTAGTATTTCTGTTCATGAGGTTCAGCTCATAGCCCTCTAGCTCAAAATCCAAACCCCTCTCCAGGTTAAGCCACGTTTCAGATATTGCTATCACACTGAATGGTGTAGTGTGCTAACTAAGGTACATTTTTATTTTTTCAAAGTTGGCATACATACTTCTGGCGTTAAAGTGGATAATTGATATGGTATTGTATATTTTTATATTATTTTTAAACTGTTCGTCAGTGTAGTAACAGCAGTTATTTATATTTGCAAAGAAATGTATATCTGGGTCAATATCCTGATTTATGTCATTCATGTTCCGAGCCTAGATTCCTTAGTATAACCATAAATGTTGTGAATTTAACATTTCCAAAAAAATAAATACCATGCACACTCCGCACACACACCCACGCACACACAAGCACGAACACACGCACTCGCACACACGCTCGCTACGTAGCCCGAGAGAGAGAGAAAGAGAGAGAGAGCAAGAGAGAGAACGGGGGAGAGAGAGAGAGAGAGAGAGAGAATTAGATGTAAACATAGCCAAGCTAGAAGTCCAGTCCATAACAACTATGATCCATTCCTGCCGATAAAATTTCGGTGCAAGCCATGTGATCAGTAAAAAAGAAAAAAAGAAGCCATCAAAAACAAAAAAGAATCCTTTCGTAACGATGAAAAAAATGTTCCGTGCTTTCTGGTGGTTTGCAAGAAGCACTAGCCCATAGGAGAAGTGAGCCACGGCCTCAATTTGCCATATATAAAAAATGAAAGACATTGCAGCGCCAAAGTTAGTCAATGCATAAGCCATTTAGGCTGCTCGTTTCATCTCCTGTTACCATATAGTCATAGCATGCCGTCTTTTATCTGTATATGTCCAGCTCGCTTTTGTCTCTTACCATGATGGCCTTTGCATCTTCAGGTCCGTTCAGCTTAATCCATATCTTGCAGTTTCTTGTCCAGGTGCCTTGAATCTTTCCATTCTTCTTCAGGATGCGAGCTTCTCTTGCTATTTCGCCATTTCTTTTCGTCAGGTGTTCGTTTAATTAGTCCCCTCCAGCTTTTTGCGCTGCGCCATCAGTTCAATTTTTGCTTTTCGGTTTGCAAAGCGTATTATGATCAGTGGTTTGTTGTTTGCGGAATTGGCGCTACCCTCCCTCCGGACCCGGGGTAGTACATGGCACGCCGATATCAAGTTGGCTCGTATGTGCATGTCTTGTGTCTTCAAAGAACTTTATCACTTGGTTCTCCAGTGAGGCTTTTTCAGGCATTGTGGGCTCCTCCACTGCCCCTGCCGCACCTTCCGTGTTTGTGACAGCACGGGCGTAGGATACTGGTTTAGTGTCGAGGCCACTGATCAATAAGTCGTCCATTCGGGAGTATTGCTCGAGATCATCAACGCGTCGTTCCAGAAGCATAATTATATTTTCTTTCTCTTTCACGGCCACTTTGAGGAGTTTGATTTCCTCCATGAGCCCTGTCAGCGTTGTTAGCTGTTTAACCAACTCGCTGATTTCCTCAGACATGAAGCTTAGAGACTTCTTAATCTCCTCCAATTCATCCGCTTTCTTAGGAGGCATGATTGAGAAAGAATAGTGATCTGACTGTTAGGGATCTAAATACCCGAATCAATCCGGCAGTTTAAATCCAAGACCTGTCAAATCTACCAAACACAGTTGACGCTCAGTTGACACTCAGTTGACACAATCCCAAGTTATCATCATGTCACATGACAAGATCAGATGTTCGGTTATTTGTTCTGACGCGAACAGATTAAGAATCAATTCATTTTGTTGTACACATTCTGCAACAGGTGAGAGCTTACTCAAAGTGCAGGTGTGCAGTAGTGCATTTTACTGATTATACTTTATTGCCACCTAAAATGGCCTGATGTGTCAGATCCCGCTAAACTACCGTAATTTCCGGACTATAAGCCGCACCTTTTTACCCATGATTTGAACCATGCGGCTTATACAACGGTGCGGCTTATCTATGGATTTTTACAGCTAACGCAGAGCCATCTAAGGCTCTGAGCTAACGAAACGGCCACTAGGGGGCCACCTGCGGCTTATAGTCCGGTGTGGCTTGTATACGTACATATTTGGGATTTTCCCTAAATTTGGCTGGTGCGGCTTATATTCAGGTGCGCCTTATAGTCCGGAAATTACGGTACTACAATGACAAGATAAGTAATATGAAAACTGGATAATATATGAATGGAAAAAAAACAAGGAGAGGGGGGAAGAAAGAGGATGGAATAATGTGTACTGTGTAGTATCTTAAAATGATAGACTATGCATGAAAATGCTTGTTTATGTGCATAATTGTATCTCCCCCCCCCTCATTCAGCCTCCACAAGCACTTTACGTGACATGCTCAAGTTCTGGACCGGTTGGGAAGTGCCTGATAAAGTCCTCAAACTGGAGATCGGACATTTCGCCCATCCTACCTCAGCGACGTGCTTCGAAACCTTAAAATTGCCATGTCACTATGAGAGTGCAGAACGACTACAGGAAGATATGATAATGTGCCTGAGGTCAGTTGATTCTGGGTTTGGCCTTGTGTGATCACACCTTTTATTTATTTGGCACTTTTTTGGTTTGACAACTTATCTTCATATAATTGGTCCTCAACGTTCATGATAAAATGTCACAATTATTTTTTATACCGTGGCCAGTTTAGAAATACACACGCCGGTAACAACATCGTAGGAAGATTTGATTTATATTTTTTGAGTATTATGAGAACGATGGCTTCCTTTTTTGCATTGCAACCTTTCAGAAATGGAAAGCCTAGCTTTTCTAGTAGCTTGAAGTCCCCATCGATGCCAATGGACAGGTTTCTCAACTACCCACAGCCCTTCTGAGAGAAAAAAAGTGTGCTATTTTATCCTTAATGAGGACTATATGAACATAGGTTGAAAAGTTTATTTTCCGTCTGCACTTTGTTAGATTTTATTTTTAGTCTGCACTTTTTTATTTACTTGCAAAGTCGTTCATGTTCTGAGGCACTGTTATATTTTATTTGAGATGCACTGGTGGGTGATTCACTGTTGACGTTGTAAGACTCCAGTCTGCACTAATTTTTTTTGATTTTCATACATGTTCTGTTGTAACTGAATTGATAAGACACTAGTGATTCACTGTTCAAATTGGAAGACTTGTGGCACTGTACAAACTGGATGGATGTCTATGAAGTATAGCAGTGGTTTTCAAACATTTTCATAATTTCAAGGAGATTAAGTCCACATGATTTTGCACTTGTCTTTAGAATATGAATGAGATTTATACCTAGAATATATGTACATACTGTATTATATAGTAAAGAGGATTTTGCAAGCAGAGATCATCCAAAAGGTTTGAAAACTACACCTTAACGTTACACCAACGCCATATCACCTGGTTGCATTTACAATTGACAATTTAGGCATTTAGCAGACGCTCTTAATCCAGAGCGATTTACATTAAGCTTTATACGTTATTTTACAAATAGTTAATCTTATACTTGAGGGGGAAACACTCAATTAAAATAAGCTGGTCTATTAAAACAATAACGATATACATTTAATTATAAGGGGTAATTATATAGTGTATTGAAGTCTGACGTTATTATGACACCACCTGCTGGACTGAAAGAACTGCATCCGGGCGATTTGGGGGGGGGGGGGGGGGGGGGGGGAGCGGAGACACACACTCGACACAGACTACACGCGAGCCTGTCATTCTACAGTGGGGGCTAGCCTCAAAATGGACAAAAATGTGTCACAAATGTCACGTGGTCACAAAGCGATTGTTAACATCCACAAGCGTAGAAAAGAGAGCCGCAAGACTGTAAATAAGATGACGTGCTTACAGATCTTTTGTGTGTATGTGTGACATGCACAAGTTATTTTGCAGGATCTGGAAAACACAGGCGAAACACGGAAAACATGTGTGAATTCTCTTGCCGGTTACAAGTCACAAAGTTGATTTGTAAAATGTAAAATACAAAGTTGGCGAGGGTCAAATGATACATTATTGCACAAATGTGAAATTGGTGGTTCACTTGTAAAAAAAAAAGGAACGACAAATGTGTAAATAATAAATAAATAATTAAGTTGTTTGCGAACGCTATAAAACACAAGTGAAGGAGTGCAAATCTTTGCGAGTTGTATTTTGCAGACAAGTGAAGCAGTGAAAACACAAGTGAAGCAGTGAATACATTTGCGACGTGTGATTTGCGAGGTTTAAAACACAAGT
Organism: Protomyctophum bolini; assembly: GCF_963924005.1. NCBI lineage: Eukaryota > Metazoa > Chordata > Actinopteri > Myctophiformes > Myctophidae > Protomyctophum > Protomyctophum bolini. The sequence continues at coordinate 48,205,928 of NC_137868.1, forward strand.
GAGGAGACCTAAAAATAGACGTGACGAATGGTATTATGTGTGCCGAATAATGTCATGTTTTTACTTCCATACCGGTATGCTGTTATAACAGCTTGTTGCTAACGCCCCCCCCCCCTCTCTCTCTCTCTCTCTCTCTCTCTCCCTAAGCCTTCCTGACCAGTCCGCGATACATGTGTGCGTATAGAAATGTGTGTAATTCTTCTTCTTCCTCGTAGTAATATTGTTATGTTTAATAGTTAATAGTGCGCATTGCATTATGGAAAAAAACGGTGTATTTGTCTTTTTTTTATGCGTAAAATAACTATATACTAGACCAATAAAATAGTAGGCTAGTATATGTTTTTCGTTAATAATAATACATGCTAATTATTATTGAACCATTTTAAATGTTTATATTTCACCAACATACGAATTTATGCTCCATTTTACCGATCTAGTCACTGTCTGTCTGTCTCTCTGTCTGTCTGTCGGTGAGCGCAGATTAATTTTTTTATACGCATGTGCTCCTCCGTGTGTGCATCTGCTATTTTCAAAAGATTAGTATACATTTGATACAAATCTTGTCATCCCCAGTTGATTAATGTGCATTATTGTGATTTGGATTGGACGTGCACAACTGCACACACACACACACACACACACACACACACACACACACACACACACACACACACACACACACACACACACACACAATGAATAGGGCACTTTAAGAGTAATTGTGTAGGTGACTCACAGGCCTTGTCTAGCCATAGTTGAGTTAATTAATTTGCCAAACTGATTGGGATAAGGCTAGACATTGATTGATTGGACATTTCATTTCACCGTATTTAGAATGGGTACATTTCAAGCTCAAGTCGATACAAAAACTGTTACTTTGATGACGAAACTTTTATTTTTAACAGGGTCCAGTTTCGAATTGCAGCCGTCCGTAAGTGCTCTTTGAGAGCCGTTTTGAAGGAGTCAAGGGATTCACATTTCTTAATGGCTGTTGGTAGGGTGTTCCACATTTTAGTGTCATAGGAGTGAAATTAATTTAGTCCCTTGTTTGAGCCGATTCTGTGTTGCATGTGGTTTGTTGAACTCCCTCTGGTTTTGCGAGTGTGGATATTGTCAGCAGTAGTGAGTTCCTCCTCCTGCTTCCCATCTGGTCACTCTCTGTCAGACGATGCGCTCCGATCATAGGCGGAGCTTGAACTTGACACCAGGGGGTGCGACTGCTTGGCGAACGACACCCGCGCGCAACCCCTAAAAAAATAGTTATTTAGGTATTACTGCAGCACACTACCAGTAAGACGCGTTAACGCGGGAAGCGAACGCAGCTGTTGTGGCAGTCTGACACACACACACACACACACACACACACACACACAAACACACATACACACACACACACACACACACACACACACACACACACACACACACACACACACACACACAGACCTTTTTTCATTTTTATTTTGCGTGCATGTTTATTTTGTGTGTGTGATACAGCTGCGCCCTCTGGTGGCGGGCGGGTGGTGTAACAGCGGGACATATACATATAGCGGGTATACGTATACATAATCAGTAAAAAAAAATAGCAAATTGTGCCTGATTTGCTGGGACCAGAGTACATGGTACATGTATGACTAGCTCTCAATGATGACGTAAGAAATATGGTCATTTATGTAATCTGGTCCCAGCAAACCAGGCACAAATCTGCTGTTTTATTTGCATACGCATCAAGTGGCGGGTTGGCTGGCACGGTTTTTGGCGCAAAGTAACCACAGTATACCGCTAATCAACTTACAACTACATACTCTATATAGTATATGTATAACTGCTCTCAATGATGACGTAAGTAATACAACATTATGTTTCTGGGGTGTATAAAAGTAATGATAGTGTCAACTAGAACTGCACTCTGCCGAGTGCATACTTGCTTGTTGCACACTAGTAGGCCATTTGCGCAAGCAGAGCGCGCAAGTACTTTCGACCGCTGGAAACTATCACATCTCAGTATCTCTGTGAAGGAACGTTTGAAATGTATAATCATTACGTGTAACTATTTGCTACCTAACTACTTTTTTACAGAAAAATTAATCATTGATATGTGATGAAAAAAAGGTATATAAACTGAATTAAAATATATTATACAGTATAATTATTTTATTACTTATTGTAAATTGTCAATTGTTTTAAATGTATTTCATTTTGTACTATAGTGTTATTAATACTAAATCATGATCAGAGTCTCTAACTTCAATTTCTGTAATAATACTTTCAAATTTGTTGAAATATACATGATCTAAAATACTTCCGAAATCTGTAGTTGGATTTGTATTTAATTGTTTAAAGCCTAATCTTGACATGAAGGTCTATATTTATATCTTTTTCAGTATAATGGTCTTCATTGAAATTTCCTATTATCATAATTGTGGAAGTCGGAGATGATAGATACTTTACCATTTTTTTGAGAAATGTGTTTAATCCCGAAAGGTTTTTTTAGGTGATCTGTACATAAGAATGATATATAGATCTTTATTTTTTACATGTATACATACGTGTTCTACTTTTTCTAATATCCCGATTTCTTTATGAATTATTAGCTCTCAGTGATGACGTAAGAGATATGGTCATCTGTGTAGTCTGGTCCCAGCAGACCAGGCACAGATTTACAAATTACAAATCACATTACAACTACATACAGAGTATGTAGTTGTAATTTGATTAGCAGTATACTGTGGTTACTTGGTTCCAAAAAGTGACAGCCAAGTTTTTTTCAACCGTAAGTCTGTGCCTGGTTTGCTGGGACCAGATACCACATTACGTCATCGTTGAGAACTGGGACCAGAGTACATGGTGTGTATACGTATGTGATGACGTAATGTGGTTGAAAAAAACTTGGCTGTCACTTTGAAGAGACCAAGCGAAATTATTACTTGCGCGCTCTGCTTGCGCAAGTACAAAGTTAACCATAAAGCTTAACGTTAGTGTAGTGTGCAAGAACTAAGTATATATCTAAGTATAAGTATGTATGCAAAAACAAAGTTTTATTCTAGAAAGAGAAATGATACGATTACAACAATCACCTCTAGAAATCCAACTATACAGAAGATAATTCAATTACCATTAAATAATTCATTAAAAATTGGATTGTTGAACGTGAGAGGTTATCTAACACATTTAGAAGATATAAACTCAGATTCCCAACTCAAAATGTTGGATCTAATAGCTTTTACTGAAACACACTTAAAGAAAAATAATAACATTACTTTTAAATTAAGAACAATGAACACGAATTACAATACAATCAGGAATGACAGAGAATATGATATAGGTGGGGGAGTTAACACAAATTACAATACAATCAGGAATGACAGAGAATATGATATAGGTGGGGGAGTTATGTTTGCTATAAAATAAGATATTTCCATTGAAATAATTCAAAATGAAATCAGGATATTAGAAAGAGTAGAACACGTATGCATACATGTAAAAGATAAAGATCTATATATCATTCTTATGTACAGATCACCTAAAACAGACCTTTCGAAATTAAACACATTTCTCGAAAACATGGTAAAGTATCTATCATCTCCGAGATTTCAATGAAGACCATTATATACGTTATATAAGTTAGAGACACATATTACTCTGATCATGATTTAGTATTAATATCACTATAGTCCAAGATTAAATACATTTAAAAATTTAAATTGACAATTTACAATAAATAATAAAATAATTATACTGTATAACATATTTAAATTCAGTTTATATGCCTTTTTCATATCAATGATTTATTTTTCTTTGAAAAACTAAAAAGGGATCTAGAATATTTCTAAATTGATAAAAGCGTATTTCTTATATAGATAGAAACTTGAACCATACTTAATAATACTAGGTGTTTACATGCATAAAGTAGATAGGTAGCAAATTGTTACACCTAATAATTAGACATTTCAAACGTTCCTTCACAGAGATACTGAGATTCCACAGTTTACAGCAGTTGAAAATACTTGTGCGCTCTGCTTGCGCACTAGTTGGCCATTTATGGCCTACTAGTGTGCAACAAGCAAGTATGCACTCGACAGAGTGCAGTTCTAGTTTTCCTATATTTAAAAAAAATAGCAGACAACTAGAACTGCACTCTGCCGAGTGCATACTTGCTTGTTGCACACTAGTAGTGCGCAAGCAGAGCGCGCAAGTACTTTCGACCGCTACAAACCGCTACAAACTGTCAAATCTCAGTTTCTGCCTCTATGTATGTCATTTGTAAGTTGATTAGCGGTATACTGTGGTTACTTTGCGCCCTATGCACCGTCCCAGCCTTTTCGATGCGTATGCACCGTCCCAGCAATGACTAATGACTAGACATACGTATACATATACATTATACTATATAGAGTATGTAGTTGTAATTTGATTAGCAGTATACTGTGGTTACTTGGTGCCAAAAAGTGACAGCCGTCTTTTTCAACCGTTTTTATGTGTATGCAAATCTGTGCCTGGTTTGCTGGGACCAGATTACACATTACGTCATCGTTGAGAGCTGGGACCAGAGTACATGGTGTGTATATGTATGACTAGCTCTCAGTGATGACGTAAGAGAAATGGTCATCTGTGTAATCTGTCCCAGCAGACCAGGCACAGATTTACAAATTACAAATTTCAAATTACAACTACATATAGAGTATGTAGTTGTAATTTGATTAGCAGTATACTGTGGTTACTTGGTGCCAAAAAGTGACAGCCGTCTTTTTCAACCGTTTTTATGTGTATGCAAATCTGTGCCTGGTTTGCTGGGACCAGATTACACATTACGTCATCGTTGAGAGCTGGGACCAGAGTACATGGTGTGTATATGTATGACTAGCTCTCAGTGATGACGTAAGAGATATGGTCATCTGTGTAGTCTGGTCCCAGCAGACCAGGCACAGATTTACAAATTACAAATCACATTACAACTACATACAGAGTATGTAGTTGTAATTTGATTAGCAGTATACTGTGGTTACTTGGTTCCAAAAAGTGACAGCCAGTTTTTTTCAACCGTTTTTATGTGTATGCAAGTCTGTGCCTGGTTTGCTGGGACCAGATACCACATTACGTCATCGTTGAGAGCTCGGACCAGAGTACATGGTGTGTATATGTATGACTAGCTCTCAGTGATGACGTAATGTGGTATCTGGTCCCAGCAAAACAGGCACAGATTTGCATACACATAAAAACGGTTGAAAAAAGACGGCTGTCACTTTGAAGAGACCAAGCGAAATTATTACTTGCGCGCTCTGCTTGCGCAAGTAATAACAATGAGACACGTGAGTTTTTACTTTAATTTTTGCTACTTTTGTGTCTCACTCCTAGTAGGGCTTTTATATAGAAAAACATAAAAAGTTGAAATATATTTGTGATACTTCTTTCCCAAAAAACTTGATGTCTGTTTTTGTTATAGCCTACATTGTATTTACAAGTAGGGCCTAATATTGTTTGTGACAGGCCTATGCCAATATTTTGCTAGCAAGCAAGGGTCACACCCTTTGACACACCACAGTTGTGTCAGAAATCATTCATTTAGATTTGATGTTCCACCATTAAAAGAGTTTGATTGATTGAACATTTTATTCAGTTTGTAGAACTGTGCTCCATTTTCAAGTCATTTTCAATTAAATTCATCGTAATTTTCAACCTTTTTCATAAGGCCTATTATTTATTTGGCACACGGACTGATGAGATTGGTATCCAGAGAACTCGCCAGTTTTCCAAATTGCTGCGGTTTAGTGCATTTTTGTTTTACTTCACCTTTATTTCAATTGCATATAATTATCATAATATAAGGCCTATTTTTTTCGGCACACAGACTGATGAGATTTAGCCACTGCCAGATCAAAAACATTTTGTTTGTTGGATAATATTTTGTCCACAATTCCATGCTGTAGGCATATTTATGTGGTAGATAACAGGCAAACAATTTGTCTATCATTAATGTTAGCCAATATTGATCACCGGTTGCAACTTCAGGGAGGCGCTATAAGGTCATTAATGCAAGGACGAACAGACTGAAAAACAGTTTTTACCCCAGAGCAGTCATACCTTTAAACACTGACACTTTTATAGACTAAAGGGACTTACTGTGCAATATGTCTGAATGTATTTTTTACAAGCCTATTTGTCTTTTATGCACTTGAGCTGGATTGCAAATCAATTTTGTTGTCTTGTACAATGACAATAAAGATATTCTGATTCTGATTCTTGGACTCTTGTATTTCACTGTAGCCTACTTTAGCCTACTGCAGCCTACATCAGCTTGTGACTACAACTTGCTCCTGTTCGCAGATGACTCAGCACTACCAAGATACCCCCCATGTACCTGTCTAAATTAGGGCTGTCAAACGATACAATTTTTTAATCAGATTAATCACAGTTTAAAAATGAATTAATCATGCTTAATCACCATTTGAATTATGTCCAAAATATGCCATGTTTTTCTGTATATTGTTGTATATTATGGAAAGAAGGTGGATATACAGTATACATTTAACATACGTATGCATCTATATATAACAAAAATAGTGTGGCAGGACGTCACGTGTCTCTGTGAGGATCAGTTCATTTATGTTAGGGGTCGCCACAACAGATCAATTTATTCCTGTGCTGGGCGTCCTTCTCAAGGCTCATACATAGTCTGGATTTACGGCGGTGGGGTGACCACCGAACTACAACATGACGTCAGGAGCCGCGGTGAAGAGCAAACCACCGCCACCGCTCCAGCCCTTCTCTCTGTTTTTACTCACCACCGCTCAACGTTATTTCAGTTCCGGTGGTCAGCTCACCACCGGAGCGGTGGTCACCTTACCACCGAAAATCCAGACTATGAATAGGCCTTCAGTCACTCCAGCCACCTGCATGTCCTCACCACATCCATAAACCACCTCTTCCACCTCTCCTTTACTCTTGCTCTTGCCCGGCAGTTCCATTTCCAGTATCCATCACCCAATACAGCCATCATAACTCGTCCACAGACTCCACACATGTCCAACTCCAAACCATCTCAGCCTCTTATAACTCTCGTCTCTTATTTCCCACACCTTCCAACCTGGGCTGCCTCTCTTACTGTCATTAATGGCAGTAAGAGTTCCGTAGACAGCTCAGAAGTGCCATTAATGACGTATAGCACATCGATCCTTTAGTGTAATATTACAAATATACAAGTTACCCTTAAACACATCAGGTCAATTTCATTATAACTTCATACGTTATATTATAACTTTCATTATACCGTATAACTTATTTGATTAAATTTTTTTTTTTTCTTGTGACAGATGTAGCCACTACGATCGAAAATATCCCATGAAAAGTGCTAGGAGTCAAGGGATTTGCATGTCTTAATGACTGTTGGTAGGGCGTTCCACATTTTGGTGGCATAGGAGCGAAATGTATTTAGTCCCTTGTTAGTGCCAAATATGGGTTGCACATGGTTTGTTGCGCTCCCTCTGGTGTTGACAATAAGGAAGTATTTAGACAGGTACATGGGTATCTTGGTAGTGCTGAGTCATCTGCCAACAGTAACAAGTTGTAGTCACAAGCTGATGTAGGCTGCAGTAGGCTAAAGTAGGCTACAGTGCAATACAAGGTCTGCTAAAAGGATGAGTCCAAGAATCAGAATATCTTTATTGTCATGGCTACGTTTACATGAGCAGTTAAATCCCCTTTTCATTCCGAATAGAAGTTAAAAGACGGTAAACATAATATGTCCGCCCCTATCCAAGCAGCAGCCTCAAAACTACTACGGAATGAAATTATGGGATTTCAAAGTGTCGTCTTTTGTCTGACAGTCACAATGAATGAACTGTCTATATTTTATGTGTCCAGCAGATAGCGTAGTTTCACGTGAATTAACATATATCATGTCTTATATCACATGCATGTAAACAATCATTCGGAATGACCATTTCCCATGGAAACGCGCAGCAAAAAACATTACTTCGGAAGTATTTTTTTTCCCGGAAGTATTCATTCGGAATGATCACCCTGCATATAAACGCGGCCAATATTGTACAAGACAACGAAATTGATTTGCAACCCAGCTCAAGTGCATTAAAAAAAAGACAAATACTCTATATAAAAAATACATTAAGACATATTGCACAGTAAGTCCCTTTAGTCCGTAAAGTGTCAAGTGTCAGTGTTTAAAGCTATGACTGCTCTGGGGTAAAAACTATTTTCAGTCTGTTCATCCTTGCATTAATGACCTTATAGCGCCTCCCTGAGGGTATAAGTTGCAACCGGTGATCGATATTGGCTTGTTTCCATTGGGGTCCTTTTGTACTAGCCTACTCAATTCATAGAAAACATTAATGATAGACAAATCAACATTTGCCTGTTATCTACCACATAAGTATAGGCCTACAGCATGGAATTGTGGACAAAATATTATCCAACAAACAAAAGATCTGGCAGTGGCAGTGTGCCGAATAAAAAATAGGCCTTATATCATGATCATTCAATGCAATTTAAATAAAGGTGAAGTCAAACTAAAATGCACTAAACCGCGGCAAGTTGGAAAACCGGCGAGTTCTCCGGATACCAATCAGTACATGTGCCGAATAAATAGGCCTTATGAAAAAGGTTGAAAATTCGGATGAATGATGAATTGAAAATGGAGCACCCTGATGTAAACAAGTCTGAGCTTTTTCTGGTTTTGTCCTCGTAGCAGTCTTTGTACCCGTTCTACAAACTGAATAAAATGTTCAATCAATCAAACTCTTTTAATGGTGGCACATAAAATCTAAATGAATGATTTGTGACACAACTGTGGTGTCAAAGGGTGTGACCCTTGCTTGCTAGCAAAATATTGGCATAGGCCTGTGTGACGGCCCCCTGGGCCTTTAGTCTACTATATGGGTTCACAGTGGCCCAATCCCAAATGCCTCCCTCAAGCCCTGAGCCCTGGACCCTCATTGACTTTAGTGACGTCAGCTGTAAGGGCTTGAGGGTGAGAGGCTGCAAGGGCTCCACATTGTTGTGAAAGAAATGGGACAGCACTTTGAAGATGAGTCCGCCATTCATGAGTCCATGACACTTTATAAAAACTCTCCATATTCACAGCCAGTGCCTACCTACATGCTTGGCCTATTTATACATGTCTATCATGTCTATTTTAGTATTTAAGCTGATCGTTTTATTATTATTAGTTTCATAAATACACTTTCCTGTGTGATATGGGTTGTAATATTCATATATAATAATATTCATTATACATTTCATTTCCATATTCTTTTACTTTGCTCATTAGTCATTTCTCATCATGTTTCCCTTATTATTATTATTGTTATTAAATATATAGTCTATATCCTTCCATTCCGTCTCCTTTTAAGAACAGTGAGAAAGCACTATTGTGTTTGTTGACATTCTAATCGCGATACATAACTAATTTGCATATTTAAATGATTGACGTTTGGAGGATCCCCCTCATTCCCCTGGTAACGCTATGAACTGTGGGTAATTTCTTTGCTAAAGTCAGCCCAAAGTCAGCATCGATGCTGACTTTGGCAAAGGGCACATAAAGGGGCGGGGCTGAGCCCTCACTGACTTACCGATTTCAAATGGGACATCCCTCAAGCCCTCGCAGACTTCACATGAACGCGCAGTTAAGTCAGTGAGGGCTCATTGAGTCAGCAAGGGAGTGGATTGGGATTGGGCCGTGTGTATGTGTGGCTGTGCCTTTAACAGTTCCATTGCAGTGTTGGAGGGTGGAGCCAGAGATGAGTGGAAGGGGAGACACCTGGCCAGTGTCCTCCCCAAACACTATTTAAGACACCTGCTCTCAAAGCACTACAGATCTGCTTTTCTCCACAGGCTGCAGGGGCGGCCATAGGAGAGTTCCCTTGTTCAGTTATTTGTTTTGGTTCTAGACTTTGGGCAGCATGTTTCCCTGCCGGTATGATTTGGAAACTTTAACTGAATTGCTTGCATTATCTTTTTCCACAAGTATTAAATAAAATACTTATTTTTCGATTGTCTTCCGGTGTGGTTTCCCCTTCTTCGTTATGGCCCCAGAGCAAACAATATTAGGCCCTGCTAGTAAATACAATGTAGGCTATAACAAAAACAGACATCAAATCTTTTGTAAATAAAAGTTAAAACTCACATCTCAATTTTATTGTCTGCCATTTTTGAAAAATATAGGATAATAACTATGGATCCATTAGGAACACAGGTTATTTTTTCAACTTCCTGTAAAGTTACGCTTATAGTGTCAGCTACAATATATATATATATTACATTTTGTTTTATATAAACAGAACCTCTAAGATTTACTAATTCAATCTGTTGTCAGTGATGCCACATGGGCATGTGGTTTATGCAGTAAAAAATGAATCCATTGTCCATGCAATGTTTCAGCATTTCTTATTTATTCAAAAATAAAAATAAGAAAGCGAACAAATAAAATAAATAATGACTCGCACTGCCCTGTGCTCTGGTAAAAACACCCATGAGCATATTGGTCCTAATGAACCATAAAGGATATGAACATTTGTTTTGACAGACAAGGCATTGGAACAAAGTGTACTGGATCTTTTCAGGGGAATTAACTATGTACATAGTGCACCATCACAACATCTTTCAATTACACACCCCATGAAGCCTTGTGGTTTTTGTTTTTGTCACATTCCTGAGTCAATAATTTGAGTCCCGACTCCCCAGCTAAATGGAACTAAATTAACCATTATGGGTCTATAACTCTGAGAGTGTACAAATGAAACCAAATGGCAAAATGAAACCAAATGGACCCCAACAGCATTTGTAGAAAATTCTCAAAGGAAATGCGTAAAATGTGTAGTAACTCACCCCAATAAATTCCATCAATACGGACCACGTTGTTCTGCATACGACTAACACAATGAAGTCAAGAAGAACGGCAATTATCCCGAGGAACACGACCACGGAAAAGAAAAAAGGAAAAAAGTATACCCAAATATGGTGCCGATAAATCTGCCGTAGCCACTCTAAGACATCCACGTGGTCCTTCGCTGCTGGTTGAATACTGGTTGAAAAAAAGTTGAAAAAAATGTTTCACAAATCTCGCAAGGTATTCCATGCCGTATACATAATAAGCGTTCCAAACAAAGTCCCAAAATACTTGATGCTGAAAATAAAATAACAAAATCAACACTGGACGTAGATTGGGTAGCCCCACTCGGAAACTGTAGAAATCTCTCAGAAAAGGCCTCGAACAACCAAAAGAAGAAAGATAATAGAAGATAGCGGAAATAATCGAAAAATAACGCAGATAGAACGATTTGTATACCCCAAAGTAATAAACGTGGAATCATTGTCCCGATGACAGGCACCAGTTTTACTTCCCAGTTCACTAGGAAAGACCAAACATCAGACATAGGAACCCTTTAAGATGGTTTATTGAATAAATGGAGTATGGTACTTTGTGGTCACAAATGCAGAGGCTTGAAGTATGCATGCGGGGTCGCATGCGAGGCATGGGATGCGTGGTGTAGACGTCCATGGCATGAAATACATGTTGGGACCAGAGGTTCGAGGGGGCGGACCCAGATACTTTGGCTTAGGGGTCGAGGCGTGAGCCTGAGTGATAAGTAGAACCCCAAAAGTATCTTTCCAGAATTTACCAGACCCTGGAACGGTGGGCGTCGTGGAGGTCAGGCGCATTGGAGCAGACATAGCTGTGATGGGCCTGGGAAGACCGTAGGGCCGAGGGTCTGGGTTGTGTGGTCGGGAACTCCCTTGTTGGAGCTGTGCCCAGCTAGCAAGTCATGGCGCGCCGCCTGCGTGAGGCGGTCCCCGCGCGCCGCCGATCGTGTCCTCCGCCGGGCGCGTCGCACGATGTGTGCGCGTCGTTCTTGATCAGCGTGGGCCGTGCGCGCCGACGCGCGTGTAGCAGGCGCCCCGCTACTCTGCCGCGCCTTGAACGTCAGCTACCGAAGGCAGCAGCAGGACAGCGTGGAGCTGTCTTATGACACCACCCCCCCCATATATATTGCGACCCCGCACCCCTCGATCCTCCCCCATGCTCACCTCCCTCCCACATATGTATAGAAACATAATAAAGCTGTGACATGTTGGGAGCTTGTAGATTTCCCCTGTTGAAGTAGACCTAGGCCTATATGAAATAATGCAGCACCATACCAATGTGAACTTCATTGTGTTTTGTTTATTAAAGAAATAATGTACAAAGGCAATTTAAATAAATGTAAGACACTTTAGCATATTTAACAATTTAACAGAAATGCAATTAATATACAACTGAAATACATTTAATGAAACAATGTACAAACATTTATTGTAGATCGGCTATTTTAGGTGACGAGAGTTGGTGCAGATGGAAAAAGATGACTTAAAAATTGTTGTGAATTATCTGTATGCTGTCTGACTGGCAGCCTCTGGTGGACATTCTCCATTCCCTGCACCCATAATGAGACACCTGTTTGCCATCACACCACTCAACTCATTAGCCAATCCCAGTTTAGGTGTGCCACATATAACCAGCAACTCACCCCACACTCAGGCCCTCATTTATCAACCGTGCGTACGCCAAAATATGGGTGCACGCCGAAATTGCCGACATTTTTGACATTTACCATTTCCGGCAAAGCTTGAAATTGAACGTGACAACGTTCAAAATCCACGTCTGCTCCTCAGCTGGCGTACGCATTTTCCTTGGCTGTTTTTCTGTCTTACACAAGCGGAGCAGCATTGTCTGAACTGCTGACTGCTTATAAACATAGACAAATGTAGAAATAATAAGGATAACAACTATTAAAAAAAAGTTGAATGGAATTCCTGTCTCCGTGTCTCATTTCCACGTTTGAATCAGTATAGAATAGATTAACCATGGATTACAATAATAATCTAAATAATAATAATAATAATAATCTAAATAATAATCTAAATAATAATAATAATAATAATCGTAATAATAATACTAATCGAAATAATAATAATCTAAATAATAGAAAATAAACTATAGCGTGTTGTAGGCCTAAAGCCATGCACCCCCGCATCAGCCAGGTGACAATAATCACAAGCATTAGAAACGACCAATTACAAACATGAATGTAGATTCACGCACCTATTTAAATGAGCCTTGCCAGTCATCTGATCTCAACAATGGCATACCTGGCTCTGTTAGAGGACGCTAATGCAGCAGCAGCAGAAGAGGAGGAGGAGGAGGATGAGCCCCGAGAACGACTCAGGGCCCAACGGGTCTTCAGAGACCGGGCTGACCTCCTGGCAGAGGATGACGGCTGGCTCATGAGTCGATTCCGTCTCCCAAGGCATGTACTGATTGACCTAGTCAACAGGCTTGATCCCCTGTTGAGGAGGCGAACCAGGCGCTCACGCGCCATACCTGTCCACGTACAGGTTCTGTCGACATTGGGGTGCCTGGCCACCGGGACATTCCAACGTGAGATCGGGGATAGGTCTGGCATCTCACAGCCCTCCATCAGCCGAATGATGCCCTCAGTGTTGGAGGCTATTAAATCCCTCACTGAGGAGTACATTCCGTTCCCATTCGTTGACGACCAGCAAACCGTGATTAAGAGAGATTTTTATGAGATTGCTGGTCTTCCGAATGTGGTTGGCGCGATTGATTGTACTCATGTGCGTATTAAACCACCCTCGGATAATGATTATTCATACATCAATCGAAAAAACTACCATTCCATCAATGTGCAGGTGATCTGTGATGCCAACCTATCCCTCCTCAACGTGGTAGCCCGGTGGCCAGGGGGGTCTCATGACTCCTTTATTTTCCGCAACGGAAATATAGGAATACAACTAGAGGCTGGTGCATTACGCGGCAGGAGCTACCTCGTGGGTGAGTATAGGCTGTGTTAAATATCGAATGTATTGTAATGTATTACATTTACTAAATTTTCGGTGGGACTTGTGTTCTAGGTGACAAAGGCTATGCAATGGCTGACTATTTAGTCACGCCATTGCAAGATCCAGCTACTGCCCAGGAGCGCAGTTTCCAAGCTGCGCATATCAAAACCCGTGGGACAGTAGAACGCTGCATTGGCCTGTTGAAGGGTGAGATGCTTTTGGTCACATGTGTAGTAGCCTAGCTCTTTATTTTCTGACATAATTTATTATTTGTATATTTACGTTTCATGCATTCGTTTGTATCAAAGGCAGGTGGATTTGCTTGAGCAGCAATGGGGGCACGTTATTGTACAAGCCAGTGAAGGCATGCAACATCATATTGGCATGTGCGGTGTTGCACAATATTGCCCTGGCCAATGGCGTGCCCCTGGATCAAGACCTTATTCTCCCACCAGAAGAGCCGATGCCCATGGACCCCCCACCGGAAAACCCATACCCGAGGGCTAGACAGAGACGAGAGGACCTCATAAGGCGGTTCTAAAAAAGTAAGTAAAGTATACAGTTTGGAATTGGCCCAGATACGTTACACATGTTAAAATGCACTTTTTTTCTCACTTCATTCAAAGAGGGTTTAAAAACATTTGCATATAACAGCAAAGGCAACGAATTGAAATATGGGCACTTATAAAGCTCGATGTAAAATCAAGGCATATAGCAAAAAAGACCTTTGCACAATGTTTACTCACAAATTTTTATTCATTTATTCTGCAGTTGCCTGCCTACTCGATCCACACTCTCTGTGAGATTCCTAATTGAAGTATTTATGTCCCTCAGGGCCTGGACAATGTCCCGCTGCCCGGCCAGGACCGCTTCGTTCAGCACCAGCGCTTGTTCCCGAGCCTGGCGTGGGGGACCTGCAGGAACAGCGCGCGCTCTCACCGCGAGCCCCCCCTCCCGCACTGCTGGCTGGCTCTGGAGGGTTGTGCCGCGCTGGAGAGGACGGACGCACTCTGCCACCGTGCGCCCCCCCCCTCCCGCACTGCTGGCTGGCTCTGGAGAGTTGTGCCGCGCTGGAGAGGACGGACGCACTCTGCCACCGTGCGCCCCCCCCTCCCGCACTGCTGGCTGCAGGCTCTGGAGGGTTGTGCGCTCGGGAGGATCCCCCACCGCTGCTGTGAGCTGGTGGCTCACCGCTGCAGCCAGCCTGATCTGAAATGACATTGTAAAGGCCTAATAAGGCCTAATAAATAAAATAAATAAACAGCTCTCGATGTTTAAGCAATTACATTTAATCAACACGTTAATTTTGTCTCAAGTAAACAATAAACAATGTCATATAACATACCTGACCACCACCAGTCAGCAGCTGAGCCTGACGGAGCTGGGATGCTTTCTTTTTAGTGCACATCTTCAGATCAGACCACTTCTTCTTGACCTAATGAACGGTATAAATTAGCGCTTTTCCAAAGCTAGGATATCACATGTATATTTATTATTCAAATCTATATAATATTCAAGTATATTCAAGTATATTCAAGCATGTCAAACAAACCTCGGCTCTTGTTCGCTCGACCTGGGAGACACTGTTCACCCGGTTGGTGATGCGACTCCACACCTTTGTTTTAACATCGTTCCCGACACCACTGTTGGCCCCGGCAAATAGAATTTTTCGGTTCGTATCGACCTCAGTGGTGAGGACATCGATCTCCGCCTCAGAATAGTTCCTCTTCTTTGCCGTCTTCCGTTCTGCCATTGCTGCAAAACTGAGGGCGCGGCTTTATTTTATAGGGCGTGCCAGATTGATTTCAGCCGTCACATTTATTAACGTCAGGAGGAAATTAAGGAAGGATCAGCTGTTTGCGATCACTTTATAAATGCCGTGGCGACGTGGGTGTACTACGAAACCTGCACTCGAATCTGTGGCAGATTTTACACTCGATTGATAAATGAGGGCCCAAGAGTCTACCCACTACTCCAGCCATGCATGTGTACTTGACCAAAGTAAGCCCTTGTTCCCCTGTACTGTATTGACTTCAAATGTATTCTGTTGACTGCCTAATACAACTGTATGCTTTGGTTTGGTGCCTAAAGTTATACCGCTCATTTGCTACTATGCCTGCAGCCTAATCGTCATTCATTGTTGCATACTAGTTTCCAATTAATACATTTCTTTAATCTTTAATTTTCTTACACGTTATTCCAACCAGTTCCTTTCCCCTCCATCAGGCGCCCCGGCTGGCCAGGGGGAGGCAGTTTAGAGACCAGGATTACTGCATGTTTTTGTGAGGGTACTAATCTTTAATTTTCAAAACATTTTCAAAAACATATTTAACCCATTTAGGCCTAAGGCAGATTCTAAAAACGCCTCTAAATCCTGACCTAAGGTTTCTGAAAAACTTCATTATTTATATAGCAGCATCAAAAAAATTACATTTTTGAATACTGTACAGAACCCAAATATGGGTGCCCGGCCCGCCCAGAATGGGTTAAAAAGACGCAACTTGTTGTTATATATGGGTCACCGGTTGAGCTGCCGGGCTGCCTGGCGTGCGTTTTCTTCCCGAGTGACGGTCACGGGCTCCTTTAAGGTACCGCTTCACCTGGTCTTCAAACACCGCCTCGGTCACCTCCTTGCAGCTCTCGATAGATCTCAAAGCCCCTGGAATGACAGAACAACAAGGTCATACATTGAACAAATTACTGTACATTTACTTAATTTTAGTCCACATAATCAGTACTTAATATGAAAAATGTCCTTGAGTTTCAGTTCTTTGAACCGGGTTTTCTTGAACCCGGTCCAATTGAGGTCCTTTGCCACAGCATCCGTCATCAGGAGGGGCATCATTCTGTACACGGCGTCTTTTACATCCCTCCCACCCTTCGTTGCTAGATGCGAGACCTACAATGAAAATCCAAAAATATCTTTAAGACAAACATCCAACACCATGGAAATAAGTACAATAAATAGATTTAGCATTACATGGTCTGCAAATTAAAACTTACGATGCCATCACCAACCGTGTCATCTTCAGCGAGCTTCGTCTCGAGCTGAGTCAGTGTGGCGATGCTGGTCAAGGGGAGCCCAAGGTTGTCTGGTGGAGCCAAGTGGGTAGGGCCATGCTTTGTCCGCAAGACATGGACATCTTCCCTCAGATGACGGACATCCTCCTTTATCGCAGTCATGTGTCCAACTACGGGGGGAGGGGGAGGTTTAATGGGTTGTTTTACGGTGTGTATATGAAGCTGGACTTTAGGTGAGGCCATATTATGAGCTTGTAGATCTGCTATTTTTCAATGGCTAAAGTATAACAATGCTTAACAACAAGTGTAATGCTTTATTGAGTCGTCCACTCACAGTTAACAGTTCTCAGGTCCTTCATTTCTTCTCTCATCTCCAGCATCTCCTGATGTACAGTGGCCACCGTTTTTGTGAGCCTAGTCACCTCCTTCATCAGAAGCCGATTCTGCTGCAGCATCTCCTTCAGAATGGCACCTACACAAGGAAATGTGGTCAATAAATGCAGAGTTGCAGTGATTGTTTCACTACAATATAAGCAGTGATTTGTACACTTCTGCCCACTGTATACAAATACGGTCAGAAAAGAAAATAACTAACCCGTGTCAGAACTGTCATCCTCTCTCAATGATGTAACTGGGCTGAAGAGTGTGCGTGGCCGATATAAAGAGGAGGAGGAGTACCGTGGATTTGGACGAGCTAAAACACAGACGGTTGACACATTTGAAAATACAACTCAAAACAGATAGTTGAAACGCTAACACAGGATGAGTTACAAAAGATACAAACCAGCACTGCTCTGAACAACTGGAGAGGGACTTGGATGATCTATAACACATTTAAAAAAATAAATATATATATATATATATATATATATATATACACACACACCAAGCACTGATTATTGATAAACAAATCAGATCAAAAAATTACTAACCATCACTACTGCCATAATGGTTCACTGGTGGCCGCACCATGGGGTTTGGTGATTCAGACACTAAAACACATAAGTTAAGGCAGTTTGTAAAAACAGAGTGTATACATTTCAAACACTGCAATAATGAGTGATAAGCACATATTGTCACAAAAATATACTACCCACCACTAGGACTCAACGATGCAACACCTGCAGTCTTCAGCGCATGGACTGGTAGAGTTCCTAAAGACAAATACAATTTGTAATTCAATTAAAAAATGTTTTTGTTACCATTTCAATTTGCATATCGATAAAGTAATTCATTACTGCTCTTCTCTTTGAGTTCCTGCGCTCGACTGGAGGATGTGTGGGTTCGGTGTGTGACGTTCTCCTTACTGCCCATGGACCGGTGGGTCTTTCTGGGTGGTGCGTCATCATCCGAGTCAGAGCCATAGCGTGTGTTTGGTCTAGAAAAGATGATAATTTTAGGAATGCCATGCCATTGTTGACCCAGCTTAATTAACCCATTTAGAATATATTCCAAATGTCCACCACAAAGTATAACATAATGCTTAAAACAGCAAAAGGGGTTCCCGCCCTGAATGGGTTAACCTACTTTCGTTTCCTTCTGCCGCCCATGTCCGACTCCATCTCTGAGCCTGCTTCTGCCCGCTGAAGGCACTGTCGTGCTTCTACCTCCGTGTCTACAAGTTTAGACGAGGCATAATTAAGTAGGGTTGAACTACAAATCTTCAATGAATATATTAAATTCAAAAGAAAAACACTGACCTCGTGTCTTTAACACTTTAATAGAAAACAGAGGCCAGGAGTCAGCCGCTTCCTCCTGTGCAGTCACTGCTCTGTTAATTTGGGTCTGTGAGGTGTAAGTTGGCCAATAACACTGCCCTGTCTCAGTGCACCAGGACAGTGGTACAATGGCCACCTTATCTTCCTCCACAAACATGACCACAGCAAACGGCATGGTCTGAAGTGAAAAATGGAATACAGTTGGTTAACTAAATTAAAATGTTTTAATCACAACAGGGCTACAAAAAAAAAAACTGGAATACAGTTGTTCAAAATGCAATGTTTTTAAACGCAACCGAAATAAAGTAACAGTTTGTTAAAAATAACTTCAAAATCTTCAAAAAAGTGACCAAAAAAAAGTCATCAAAAATTACTTACAAGTGCAACAATGGAAATCCCACAAATCCATCCCGATATGGTAGAAGTGTGTATTTTCTCAAAATGTTGGTCACTTGTGTGTAATGCAGCTCATCCCTCACATTTGTAAGATGAAATATTCCCATCTTTGATGACGCCAACGGATCACTTAAGTAATCGCCCTGGTTCCTGAACTTTTTGTAGATGATGAAGGCATTTTTGTTTGCATCAGTGACAACATTCTCCACGAGAACAACTTCATTGGTTTGCAACTGGACACAGTTGTCGCCTTGTGACCGTTTCACAGTGTAATGTCTTGCGTGCCATTCTTGAAATTGTTTTTGTACTCGAAATCCAGCTGGGATGGGTCCAGTATAGTGCTCCCTTTGTAGAGCACAGGGCTTTTTGGTGGCACTTCGAACACCAATCCTCCTTCTCAGATAGTCGGCGACAGACTTTAGCAAGAATGGATTGTCCGTTCCGCACATACCTTCTAAGCTGCCCAAGGTAGTTTTCAAAGGGGAAACAAGATATGTTATCCAGCGCACCATACCTCTTTGCCTCTTCACTGAGATGAACCAGGGTGTGCATGTTATAAGGCAGCTTCTCTTTGCCGTACAATTTAGCACAGTCCTCCACAAAGACATCCAACATTTCTTTGGCAAATGCCACCCATTGGTCATTGGCACACAGAGATGCACTGAGCAGGATGGTCATGGCTGCTGAGAGGAGCATAAAGTGGGAAAAATGGTTGTCTGGGATGACCCCCTTCAAAACGACTGGTCTAGTGTACAAAAGGAATGTGCAGAACTCTGTTGCCTTCCAGTTTTCAAATGACTCCATTCGCCTTGGCTTTCTGTTGAACTCACATGGAATGTAGGGACGTAGGTTCAGAAGTGCACAGGAGAGCTCTTTAACACTTCCAGTTCCAATCTTTGTCCTCAGGCCGGGTCCTCTCATCCAAAAATACAGCATCTTCCTTGTCACCCCTAGGCAAACTTGGTGCATGCAATCGAGAGGAAACTGTGTCACCATGCCAATGGAGAGCGATGAGAGGGAGGTTTCCCCACGGTGATGAGTGTCCTCAGAGAGTTCGTCCAGTCTGTCATCATCTGACCTGGGTGGGGCGTGTCTGTCAGGAAAAATCACTCTCTTTTCATAGTATTCACCCTTTTGTATGCATTTATCACAGCCATAGTAACCAGAGTGGCCCTTCACATTTTTTATCATGGCTCTTGCAGGGGCGTCGCAAAGAAACGCAGCAATGCTGACGGCAAAGTGCTTACCACCATGGACAATGCCATCAACTTCCAATTGCCGGGCCTCCTCCACAAAATCCTCTAAAAAATCGAGTGACTTTGGCTTTGCATCGCCAGAGTAGATACCAATAACAAAGGGCACCTTGTTCTGCTGGATACCATCTTCATATTTTTCAATTAGTCCTAAAATAGGCCACAACTGGTCATTGTTGCTTTCGAATAAACTTAGGCCATCAACGTTGATCTGTAGGGATATGGTGTCTAGCGAAGCCAAATCTGGACATTCAGCCGAGTCACGATGCCAGCTTTAAGTCCATGGTGGTGGTATGATCCACCAGAACTGGCTTTTATGTCGGTCACCGTTTTCGTTCTAAGCAATGTTCTGGGGTCTTTAGGCAGTCCTGGAATCCGTTTTGAAAGAATCTTGAGTAACTTCTTCACTGTGGCATGTGGAACATTAGTCTCAATTGCCCAATCTGCCAACTCAGACAGGAAATCATCTTCATCTGGGTCAAATTTAAAATATAGCTTACGAAACATATCAGAACATGCTTGGCACGCCCTCTGCTGTCGAGACCCCCGGCCCCTCCTAATCTGCCGGCCAAGATGTTTATTAACATCCTCCAAAGATTTAATCTTCTGCCTCATATAACTCAACTGAGACTCAAGGGCGTTGTGTCCCATCACCGCTGCAGAACTGACAGACGCCAAGTTGAACAGTACTTCATCTGTTGCAACTTGTGGATCTTTCACCTGATACTATACAAGAAACAAAGAAAAAATAAATAAATCCGAATGTTTATATATACGTAAAAGTTGTAAATATAGCAAACGCCAAAAACAGGGTGCGGTTAACTCTTGACTCTCATATGAATACGAGAGTCATGAACCATGGCTAATACAGTATAAGCATGGTCAACAGTCTCATTTGAATTACTAACATACATATTTAAATCGACATTTACAGGATAAATCTTTAAACTTACCATGAGGAGCTCAAATTTGTCGCCAATAATGGCCGATTTGTCCCGCGCAGTTGGAGTCATTCCACTTGCCATGTTCTCACTTGTCACTTGTCAAATCCTGGAATAAATAGTGTACATTAGCGCTTTCTGTCAAAGTGCTGATGGGTGTGTAAAATAATGCTATTGGTTGTTTGTGTCACATGGCACACATGAAAGAATGCGCACGCAACATTGAGAGTTCAACCCATGGTTGATTATAGTTTATTCCAATACTACGTGCGCATTCTTTCATGTGTAGAATGCGTGTAAAATTCAAACATTCAACTTACTTTATAATGCATTGGCCAATTTGGGCTGGAATAACATTGTGCAGTGACTTAAAATGTCACTCAATACAATTATATTTCAATGATGGATAAGTTTATATTTCAAACAAAATTTGTATATAACATTGTGAGTTAATGTAAAACAAGCTATATGATCTGCAACCAACACACACATATTACAACCGCATTCAACTGCAGATACATTTGTTATATTTCATATGGAACATTTGCAAACCTGTGGTGTGAGACTGTGGACTAACACAAAATGTTATTTGCAAACTAATAAGATTATGCCTTCCTACAACACAATTCCCAGGGCTGAAGTTTTATTCACAAAGCATCTGCTTTGACAACTTCTCTGCCAGAAGAAAGACCTTGAGTTGTTCTGTCTGCACCTCCAAACAGCTTAAGGGAAATGATCAAGTGTAAAATGGAAATATATGATCTTGTAAATGCTTAATTAATGCAAAATGATACAAACAAAAATACACTTTTTTTTATTTACCTCAGCACTCAGTTTTGCAACCTAACAGACCTGGTATGTAATGAATTCCATGTTCATTTTGTCCTAAAACACAAATAATCTCAGGCTACCACAGTCCTAAGGTTGGTGAAACAAGCACATACCGGTATTTACAATGTCACCTTCACCTTGCATATTAACCTGTAAGATTATGACAAGCACAGACAGGACACAGAGCTGAGACTAGTACCAAAGTGTGTGTGTGTGTATATATATATATGCAGATATGTACAGTATGTGAAGTATATATATGTTTGGGCTGGTGAACTGTACAATACTGTACTCACAATCATACAATACAATAGGGAAGTAATTTACAATCATACAATACAATAGGGAAGTAATTTACACTAGACAGATTTGACTGTGTCAAAAAGATACAATACAAGCATCTATCATGCGACATCCTGTACACAATCATATGTGGCTTGTGCAATGCAACACTACATTTTACCATGTTACATATTTGACACAATATTATGTACAGTATATCAATGTACAGTATATCCAAAACATTTTATCACCACCATCATAGGTTCCTCTGGCACATCAATAATCAAACCGAGACTTTAAAACATCTGTTATAAATAGTAATGTACTTGCTAAAATGTCAATAATATTGTTTTAAAAAGGTCAGTATTCAATTCAACCCCTTCTACTCCATGGTAATTCGCCGTCTTTGTGAGACTGGGTTGTACTGCGACTGTCTGCAACTATTCACCATTGGAGTATGAATGAATAAACATGTCACGTACATTACTATGTATAATTCCTGAAAGTAAACGCATTGATGATGAATGGTCTACAGTTCTAACCTATCATGCACACCTTACTATTTCTAAGTAGGCTATACAGGATATGATAATGATCTTGACGAGAGATTAGATAAAATAAATCTTTCAGCCTACAGCAGTGTTGAATGTGGTGAATGAAGTCTCACATTAACCCAGTGACAAGTGTTGTGGACGATCTCTTCAAAATAAGAGTAGACTAATTCCTGCAGAACGAAGTCACTCAAAACTAAAAACATTTCATACATTCTAATACATTCTGTATTAGGTGTATAATAAATAACAGACCAGAACATAATCTTTTTTGGCTCTTTTTTTTAATTAAATATTCCCAGGCAAATTCTCCATTGGATCTGTAAAAGTAAAAGAGACAGAATAGATTACTTATTGTATTACGTTTTCAGACATACATTCATTATATTTAAACAAACTCCATTCAAGTATGTTTAGTACGCATGCTATTTTGACTCACCAAAGCCACACATCGGGCAATTTGGATTCTCCATTTTCCATTTCTCCATACGCAACTCATTATTTCTCCGCTCTAGGGCACCAAGCTTTAATTTAAGCCCAGCCCTTTCCTCTTCCATTATTTTAAATGCCGTAGTGACATTGCCTGCCACCTTAGCAATGAACCCAGGCAGAGTGACATCTTCTCTGTCTTGGATGCAACGATACTAAAAAAAACCCCACATAATTAACTTCACGTCTGTCTGTATGTATGATTGATCGATTGAAGTATACTAGTCCTTACCCGTTCTGAATATATGAACGGCAAATATATATATATATATATATATATATATATATATATTGAATATTAGTAGTCCATGACATGAAAATGTTTGAGAACCACTGCTCTAAAACAACATTGGACAATGATGTTTGACAGTCAGCAATATTGTTTTTCCAGATTTATTTTCGGATTTTCTGACTTTATCTGACCTGTTAACATTTTTCATAGACCTGGTTGCTTGTTTCCCTCTCAGCTAATGTGGCAACCCTGGTCATTGCCCAACACTGTGGTAGCTTGGTAGCGTGTGTGTGGTAGACACACACACGCGGCGCCAAATTGTATAGGGCACTTTTTGTTGTGTTGCGGCGGTAGCTAGAGGAAGCATGCCAGTGGGGTAACGATGAGAAGGGTGTCCTGTGATGCAGGTGTCGCTAAGGGACGGAAGTGAGTGAGTGTGCGAGCTTCATTCACTAATAAATTATTAATCATTAATGTGTCAAATGGGGAAAAAGGGCTCCGTTAAAACCTCCATATAATTATGGTCCATGCCTGTGTGAAAAGTGGGAATGATTCCTGCAGTTACTGATGAAATAACACACTGTCTGTGACATTCAAACATTGTTACAATTATTAGATAGATTATTAGATAGATAGGACCAAATGGACCCTTATGGGTCCATTTTACACATAAGGGTCTGTTTGTTTCCTGTCTATACTGCTACATGTGCACTTGTAGATCGGCAATTTTTGGCTATTCTTGAATGTTTGGCTACCATTAACAACATTGTATAGGGCACATTTTGTTGTGTTACGGCGGTAGCTACAGGAAACATGCCAGTGTGGTAACGGTGAGAACGGTGGCCCGTGATACAGGTGTCGCTAAAGGACGGAGTTGTGTGACGGCGCGAAATTAATTCACTAATAAATTCATTATTAATCATTAATGTGTCAAATGGGGAAAAGGGCTCCGTTAAGACCTCCATATAATTATGGTCCATGCCTGTGTGAAAAGTGGGAGTGATTCGTGCAGTTAATGATGAAATAACGCACTGTTTCTGACATTCAGACATTGTTAGCATTATTAGATAGATGTATTAACAATATGTAAAATGTGTACATTACATTTTCTTAATTATGAAAATAAGCTTCATACATAATCTTACTGTGTTCATGTCATTGAAAAGTTAATACTATAGTGGTGTATCATTTAACATTTCCTCATCTGACCATTCTCTGTACATCAGTTACATGATAATTACTTACATGGATCAACATAATTTGCTGACGCAAATCATCCCCTGACGCGGATTTGGCCTTAACCATTTTACTTGGCGAATATACACAACCGTCCATAATGTCTTATCTTCTCGGCAATGTCTGTCTCTCTGCAATGATGCAATCTGGGAAATTTATAGTCATCTAAAACTCTGAGCTAACGTAACGGCCACGCCCCCAAAGGGGCCAGCTAGGCACTCCCATGTTGAAGCGCTAGGCCCTAGTGGCAAGAGGAAGGACTGCAGGCGGACCCGTGGATTCTTGACGAGGAACCCCCGTGCAACCGAGCGCTCAATGTTAAAGCCCAGCTGCACTTCCGCACTTCTTGAATTCCAGACACCAAATTTTGGTGTCCAAATGCTGATATCAGCGAAAAAATGCGCAAATAGACGGTACTTCCGACAGCTTTCCGAGTGCTTCAAAACGCCACTGAGCAACTTCCACTGACATGAATAGCGGAGGGGGCGGAGCTTCGCGACAGTTTAGCCTCTATCCTTTTAATACTCTATGCGGCCACTAGGGGCCCTTCTAAATCTATCTATGGCCGCTCCATGCATTCAGGCTCCTTTTGCAGCTGCCGTTCTGATTGGCCAAAATTCACAACAGCTGTTGTCAAAGTTACAAGTCTACACTGCCTCACGGATGGACGCCTTGTGAGCTTGTACATCTGCTATTTTATTTGTGCAAGACGTTTCTACGGAACAGCATAGCTCAGCTACTCTGGAATGAAGTTATATATTATAGGCACGGAGGCCAGCGCTGGTTGTAAAACGATGGTATGTTATTAATTCAATTCATACAAGCATACAGCAACATTGATATGTCTATCAAACTAGAGGCGGTGTGTGTGTGTGTGTGTGTGTGTGTGTGTGCGCGCGGGACACTAAACTGTCAACACTACTACTAAAGAAAGAGGCAGCGATGGCGCCATAAGTCCATATCCATACATTCGGGGACATAAATTGCGCAAAATACTTTTAAACATGAAGGCAGCAGCTTACTGCATTCTCCTAGCTGTTGTGTGCAAAGCTACATTAGCATAGGAAGGATCAAGGAACGGACCCACAACACCAGGGTTGCCACATTGACTGAGAGGGAAACAAGCAACCAGGTCTATGAAAATGTTAACAGGCCAGATCAAGTCAGAAAATCCGAAAAGAAATCTCCAATAAGCAACAATATAGCTGACTGTCAAACATCATTGTCCAATGTTGTTTTAGAGCAGTGGTTCTCAAAATTTTTCATGTCATGGACCACTAATATTCTATATATATATATATATATAAATGTATATGTATATGTGAACGGGTAAGGACTAGTATATTAAATATTCAATAATTGTGGGACTCCTTGACTGACATGAAAGGTTTTGACAACCACTGTCAAGATTTAGAATCCTTTTTTCTTTTCTTTAAGAATTGATCTAGGTGTAAATGAGTTAAAACTGACAAATCAGATTGGGCTGGAACATTGCCCAAATATAGTCGGACACTGTGATAATGCAGCATAATTGCAGCATTCTGTACAAAACAGGCCACACGTACGCACAAGGACACATGGACAGACGTTATTACTCTCAGTATGTAAAAAGATGTTCAAATTAATGACTTCCTGTACTGTCAGGGACAGGGATACAGCCAGAGACACAACCAGGGACACAGCCAGAGACACAGGGAGACAACCAGGGACACAGCTAGGGACACAGCCAGGTACAAACCCAGGGACACAGCTAGGGACACAGCCAGGAACACAAGGACACAGCCAACCCCCTCAGCATAGGCGGCGGGTGCGTTTTACCTTTGGGTAGGCTATAGAATTGAGTTGGGGGGGGGACTCTCCGCCGCGGATTTATTTATTTCTTTCTTTCCCAGATGGTCTAAAAATGAGTTATTTAGCATACTTTTACCAATGAATTAGCCTATACACAGACAACGACTTTTGGACGTCTTTTTCTCAAGTCTCGAGTCAGTCAGTGTAGATTACCTGGCGGTGTTGCTGCCCCTCCGGGAGTCGCGGCTCATGGCTCTTCACAGATGGCACAGAGACAGCAGTGTTGCTGCAGTGGTGTGAACTGTGAACCGTGCGGGCACTGAGTTCTGACAGCCGACTCACAGCTTCTTCTTCTGAATTAGGCTACTTTATCTTTGCCTTGAAAAAGACATTTTGCGTTTTGCTGTTTCCCAAAACAAACCAGCGCGCGCTACTCTTTGCTACAAAGCGACTGGAAGGACGAGGTTTACAGACACCAATAGTAGTCAATCATATGCTGATTAGGCCAGTTGCCGATCAGCGATCACCAGGGGGCAGCGACAACACACACACACACACACACACACACACACACACACACACACACACACACACACACACACACACACACAATAGCCTTCTATAATCCTGCGCACATATATTATATATATTTAAAAAAATACCCAGCATAATTTTTGGGAAGTCTAAGCCTTCCCTAGCCTTATGCACCCGCCGCCTATGCCCCTCAGGCCAGGAGGCGGTGTGTGTGTGTGTGTGTGTGTGTGTGTGTGTGTGTGCGCGCGCGCGGGACACTAAACTGTCAACACTACTACTAAAGAAAGAGGCAGCGATGGCGCCATAAGTCCATATCCATACATTCGGGGACATAAATTGCGCAAAATACTTTTAAACATGAAGGCAGCAGCTTACTGCATTCTCCTAGCTGTTGTGTGCAAAGTTACATTACATAGGAAGGAACGGACCCACAACACCAGGGTTGCCACATTGACTGAGAGGGAAACAAGCAACCAGGTCTATGAAAATGTTAACAGGCCAGATCAAGTCAGAAAATCCAAAAAAAAACTCCAATAAGCAACAATATAGCTGACTGTCAAACATCATTGTCCAATGTTGTTTTAGAGCAGTGGTTCTCAAACATTTTCATGTCATGGACCACTAATATTTTCTATATATATATATATATATATATATATATATATATATATATATACTAGCCCTTACCCGTTGTGAGATATTTGCCCCCCTCTTGTGGCCGTGGGGGGGTACTGCGCCCGGTGCGTTTTTAATTCACTAATAAATCTTGCATCCTTTGGTATTCTTCTCCTGATAAACTACACGGTTTGCACACATCTCACCATGCACAACGGCGACAGGTAGCCTGTCCACACATGGACCGCTACTTTGCATTCATATTCATGTGATATTGACAGTACAATACCCATTTTTGCATTTTTTAATCCACTAATAAATTCATTATAAATCATTAATGTGTCAAATTGGAAAAAGGGCTCCATTAAGACCTCCATATAATTATGGTCCATGCCTGTGTGAAAAGTGGGAGTGATTGGGCCAGCCAATGTTGAGATAAAGCGCTGTCAGGGACATTCAGACATTCGCTGAATTTTAGTATGATGATGATGATGATGATATAAATGTATATATAATATATATGCCATGTAAATAATAGCATTTATCCATTTAGATAACTTTATTATTATTTAATTACTTATTTTTACACAGAAACATAATGTGTGTCTTATAGCATCATATAGCATCATTTAAATGCTTAATTTGTAGTTTTAATGTGCAAATTAAACTTTTTTTCCACACTCTAGAGGGTAATCTTATTTTGAAGAGATCGTCCACCGGAAGTCTTAAATCTGTTCATTAGATCTGTTCACTAGACGCTGCCCGGAACACAGCGTGTAGTTTGTTGTTATTCCACGACAGTCGTGAGGCGTGGAGCATAGTAGATCCTAATAGATCATAATAGATCGATCGTGGTGAACAATGTCTCATAATAAAGGAGGCAAAACGTATCAAATGGAGTCCGTACGGGTGAAGATAAATGAACACATGGCGTCGGTGGGAGAGGAGATAGTATCGTGTGTTTTGGAGAAACAGCAGCAGGGTGATGGTGCTGATGTCTTTAGTGTGAAGATTAACGTCAGGGTGGTTGTGTTGGAGTGTCTCCGAGCGGCCGGTGACTTCATGTTCAACCTCTTCCAGAGAGAGATAGAGACGCTGGCCACTATGCTGGTGCGGAACAACAAACCAGGTGTGTTGTTGTTTCATGATCCATTAACTTACTTACGTTGAACACGAGCTAACGAAGCTACACGTAGCTAAGCTGCTAGCTGAACAACATCTCCCTGTTAGCTTCTCTGTTGTTAGCTGAGAGAGAAAGAGAAGAGGGAACCCTAGGGTCCCTGATCGGTTATTCCACTCTTCATGGGATGCAGATGTATGCACTCTGTTCATGGAGAGCCGTGCCGCCGTTTGAGTGATGTTGAGGCAACCTGTTCATTAATACTATGGTTTATTGTTGTTGTTGTTATTATTATTTACAAATGTACCTTTTTACCCCTAAAGTGATTCCTGCATATAACCTGTTAATTAATACTATGGTTTAAAAGTAATAATTGCGAACGCAGTGAGCACTAACTATGAGACCTAGCAGATCATGTCTGTCTGTCTGTGTGTGTGTCTGTCTGTCTGTCCCGCTTTTGTGCCCATCTGAGTGATTTGTTTGTGATTGATGCAACACACTCCATATTTGGACGTATAGCTGCTTTGGGGACTCCTTATATGGTTATGGCTAAGTTAAAAACTTAACTTAAAAATAACTTAACTTAAATAATAACTTAAAAATAAATCTTTAAAAAATTCAAATATGTACGAGCTGCGTTCGCTTCCCGCGTTTGCGTGTCTTACTTGTAAATATAGCTGCAAGCAGCGATAAGGCGCGACCAATAAAGAAGACGACACGCAATAAGAACAATATGCACAAATAAGACTCATAGGTTGAATTGTCTGTACCCAGATTTGAACCCATGACCTTCTGCTCCAAAGGCAAGAGCTCTACCAACTGAGCTATGCAGACAATGTCAGTCGACTCATTCTAAACAGTAACATCATTCAGTGTTTTTGGTAACAATTATGTGTCCTGGTATTGGGGATGTCTATCCATTACTACAGTGTGTTTTGCTGTAAATGTTTTCACGTACAAACCTCTCTTCAACTGGGATTTCAGTTAATGGTCCATAGATTGTGTGTAGAACGTTTCACGCAAATCTCTCAAAAATCCAGGCAGAAAATCAGGTTTAAGCGTCTTTTAAACTGATCAGTAAGCTCCGCCATCAGATCTTCTGCCACTTTGAGCAAAGTGACATGTGTTCCCCATGAGTCAAGGAACAAGTGGAAAAACGTGCCATGACTTTTGGACAAACGAGGCATGAGTTATGCCTGTTCAATGGTTTCATTTTCAAAACATTGCCATAGCGCCCCCCTTTGACCAATTGGAGTAAGACTGCTTTCAGTGCTAATCGGCATGACCCTCTGCCATACTGTACAGTTGTAAAAGCATGAAGCTGCATAGGAAAAAAAAAGAACAAATCACAAACCAATTTTCATTGGCTCATAGAAACTTCATTTTTTCACTTAAAAATACATTACTATGATTTATTGTCCGTATAGGTCCAAAGTTCACGTGTAGACATTTTGTGCATTTTGATGAAAGATCCTGGGAGGAGATACATTAACAGTTTTTCATATAATTAAAAATGGCGGGTGATCTAAAGGTCAGGTCAAAAGTCAGAACATGAAAGTTGTTCGGCATGAGGAGACACGAATGAGTATCAAAGTGTCATTGCCAACGGTCAAATGGTTCATGAGATATGCACGTTCAAAGTTTGCATTTTCAATTGAGTGCTATAGCGCCACTCTTTGGCCAATGGTCATGGGCTTCGCATAGTTAGCGTTTGGTATGGCCCTCTACCAGATTCCCATGTTTCACGAAAACCGACTGCACGGTTCAGTCAGAACTGCTATTTTTGGTGGAAGGAGAAGAAGAAGAAAAATCCCACAAAAACTATTTGTGACTTCTTGGTCCATTAATAATAATTATTATTATTGTTATGTACCTTGTGGTACCTTTTTACTAGAGCCCGACCGATAATCGGCCGGCCGATATATCGGCCGCCGATATGACCATATATGGGCCTGACCGGTTGGATCGTGGTGAAAATTTATCCGATTGGCCGATACATGCGTCTGGCTAAACCTAGTGTAATGATTTCTTTTCTCCAGCAGAGTGCACCGAGGTGTCGTGTGTGTGTGTGTGTGTGTGTGTGTGTGTGTGTGTGTGTGTGTGTGTGTGTGTGTGTGTGTGTGTGTGTGTGTGGAAGAGAGAGAGAGAGAGAGCATTGCGCTTTACTCCCTGCTGACAGAAAACAGCCACAACATGTTAAAAGTACTTCGTTTGTTGTACTAGAAAAGAAGGAGGAGAAGCCACGTATATCCATGATAAGTTCTGGGATAGAAAATTGCACTAAATAGTGTTATTCATGACGGTAGCAGCTGCAGCCTCTGCTAGCTAACTAGCAAGCTAACTGCAAGCTAACTAGCTATCCAAATGCTATAACCAAAACAAACTGTTGACCAGGGTTGCCACATTTCTTGTGAGAGAAACAAGCAACCAGGTCTATAAAAATGTTAATAAGCCAGATCAAAGTCAAAGTCAGAAAATTAGTCTAAAATAAGCGACTATAGGGCTGACTGTCAAACTTTGTTGGCCAATGTTGTTTTAGAGCAGTGGAAGGACTACCAATATTTTAAAGCAACTTTACATACAAATGGAACCAAATAGACCCTGATTTTCAGAGTTAAATTAACACTGATGATAGTGTACTCCCAGAGAATGGTATCAAATGGGGGTCTGTGGCCTAATGCATACTACAGGCTACTAGTGTGTAAACTGTGTTATATATGCTATAGGCCCCTCTTATTTAGCTGCTACAGTATTTATTTACTCTTTGAGTGAGAAGTAAAAAAAATGATAAGCCTTGAAAAGTCATTGGTTTAAGAAAGCAGGGCTGTCTGTACTACTGTCACTTGTACCTTTTGCATAATCATATCGGTGCACTATATCGGTTGCATATCGGTTATTGGCGATTGTCCCCCTCTATCGGATCGGCCACACAAATCCATATCGGTCGGGCTCTACTTTTTACCCCTAATTTGATGTCTGGAATCAGCTGCACTATCATGTGACAAAAGCCTTGAGTCTTACAGACAGAACTTGGGGAGAAAAAGAATACCCCAGGACGTTTGTTATGCTGCTGGTGTTGTGTTTATGCTACTTTAGTTTGCAAATTCTGTCTTGCACTACACTTACAATCTGAATCAATATTTGAGCTTCTGACAACAATGTCATGGTTTGATAACTGAGCCAATTATATAAAGACGGATTTAACCGCGACAATGACGCACGCTTAGTCTCATCATCGTCACAGCAGCATTCTTTTCAATGGTAATAATAAAGTTACAAAGATTTAAACACATAGCGCTAAACAGCACGTGTGTGCAGTTAATATATAGCAGAAGAATGGATTACACGAGCAGACAATCTCATCAACAACAATGTCAGAACGCAGATGTGGTTGAGATGAGGCTCCACCACAAAACTGAACTGTGCATGCAGTGACTTGACTGGTCCGTGTGACGACGGGTAAACGTTATACTTTTAATGGGGTCATCCCTATGTTCCCCAGGTTCTATGTTCCCCACCTGGGGGGGTGACAATGATGTCAGAAACGTTTTTTCCCCCTGTAAAAGACTCCTTTTATTGATTTCAGCTGTTACAATTCCAAACTGGGTCAGCGGTTCGAATCCCGGCTCCTCCTCCTGTCCACATGTCGAAGTGTCCTTGGGCAAGACATTGAACCCTACATTGCCTCCAATGAGTTGGTCAGTGTGAGCTTGCCACCATTGGTGTGTGAATGTGGGAAGTGAGGACGCTGGCGTTGACTGTTTGCCTCTTCACCTCCCAATGAATGAATGAATGAACCATTGTAAAGCGCTTTGAGCACTTGGAAAAGCTCTGGCCATAACAGCCCTTACTCTCAGGAAGGATTGAGCTGGTGGTTCCCTGTCTCCTCCACCCTGGACCACATGGCGCCACTGAGCTACCAACTCTGCATTGAAAATGTGCTTTATTGGTACAGTGGGCTAATAGATAACTGTTTCACAGTGGGCTAATAGATAACTGTTTCAACTCAAGTAAACATCTAAGCACTTTAAATGGAACAACGACAGCTGACCCTTGAGCTTGTAGAGCAGCCCTTTTTCAACTAGGTATTTTAAACCTTTAATATTGTGAATTGTCCACATTTTTAGTAGTGTTCTTAACATTTCTAACTATTTTGTAAAGTTTTTCTAACTCGTCTTATTCTTTTGTAAAGTTGCACTTTCAAGTTTTTCTAACTCGTCTTATTCTTTTGTAAAGTTGCACTTTCAAATGCAAGTGTGGTTGAACACACAATGTGTTTAATTTAAATGGTAGCACTGTAGTTAAAACATAAAACAGCATTTCAAACATGCGAGTAAATAAACATTTTAACAGACATTTGGCGTCTTTGGATTGAACTCGACTACTGAAAGAACTTGGAGCTTCTCTCTGGTTTCTGTTTGTTTGTGTGGCCTTTTAAACCCTTCAGGTGCTCCTAATTAGCAGCAGCCATTTTGCTGCTGCACTCTGGGAAGTGTAGTGTTGGCCATAATGGAAGATGCCTAGTAAAAGTTCCACTCCTGAGTTTTGACTCAACACCTCCAGTTTTGAGCTCATGATTTTCCAAACCAGCGAGGTCACAGGAGTCCTTCACTCCTGCTCATCAGTGAAATCATTGTCAGCCCCCCCCCTTCCCTTTTTCACAATAACAATAACTTCTGAACTGTCCACAGCCTCCATGGTTGAGTGGGGAACATAGAACTTTTTGTAGAACCGTTTCTTAGTTATGTGGGGAACATAGAACCTCTTTTGAGTGGGGAACATATAACCTGGACAACATAGAACCTGGACAGCATAGGGATGACCCCCTTTTGACCCCTCGTGGTGCCGGGCCTGTCGCCACGGCGAAAATTCTTCATCAATGTTTTCATCGTTATGCTATCATGCTGTCTTCATTAGTGTAGTATGTCAAACTCACAGATGTTATAGTTAATTTCCAAATTGATACAATTATTTTGTGCAATTAAATGGTCAGCTAGATGATGATAAACAGGTGAGTATGTGAATACCAATGATAAGTAGGCCTGCCATTTCAGGAATTGTTTACTAATGAATGACATTGTTTCGGTACTTTGTTGTTTAACCTTGAGGGGGAGCATCCAGTGAAAGACGAAATTACACTCAGTGTAAATATGTCGGTGGCAAGATTTCATCACTTTTTGTAGTGTCCCTCCCTCATTTCTGTAGTACTGGTGGCTTTATGTTGCCCCCACGCTTCATTCAACAAAGTCAAAACTGATACACAAAAGAACACACAGTTGACCATTTTCAATTTCCACCACATTGAAAATGTGTTGTAAAATGATCATGGTTGCTGCCAATAACAAATGTTATCAGTTCATCCACTGCTCCATCCACCAAGCTTTTGTATCTTTCTGTATCCTAGATGCGCTGCACCTCCCTGCGTGTAAAGATAAGGTTTCCCCTGGACAGCAGGAGACGAGTTTCAGTCCGGTCACGAAGGTTTCCTCTGGACAGCAGGAGACGAGTCCCAGTCCGGTCTCGAAGATTTCCTCTGGGCAGCAGGAGACGAATCCCAGTCCAGTCCAAAAGGAACGAGGGAGGAAGAAGGAAGGAAGACCAGGGGAGGCTGATTGGTCAACTTTGACCCATGATGATGAAAACAGAGAGACAAATCCTGTAGCCGGTACCTCAACTGAATACCCAAAAACACAAGCCGATATAGGAATCGGAGAAAAATCCTTTGTTTGCAAAGTTTGTGGAAAAAGCTTTCGTGTAATGGATACTCTAACGGCTCACATGAGGACTCATACAGGGGAACAACCCTATACATGTACAGTTTGTGGTGAAGGCTTTGCTCGTAGCCGTGATGCAAAAACTCACATGAGGACGCATCAAGGGGAAAAGCCTCATACTTGTACAGTATGTGGTAAAAGCTTTGCTGAAAGCACTACTCTAACCATTCATATGAGGATTCATACAGGTGAAAGGCCCTTTATGTGTCCATTTTGTGGTAAAGGCTGTGTTAACAGCGGTAACCTTAATTCTCATATGAGGATTCATACAGGGGAAAAACCCTTTACTTGTACAGTTTGTGGTAAAGACTTTGCTCAAAAAAGTACTCTAGAACCTCACATGAGGACTCATACAGGGGAAAGGCCCTTTACTTGTAAAGTTTGTGGTAAAGCCTTTATCCATAGGGGTAGTCTAACCATTCACAAGAAGACTCATACTGGGGAAAGGCCCTTTCTTTGCACAGTTTGTGGTAAGGGCTGTCTTACCAAGGGTAACCTAGATTGTCACATGAGGACTCATACAGGGGAGAAGCCCTTTATGTGTACAGTTTGTGGTGTACAGTTAGTCAGTAGGGGTCAACTCAATACTCACATGAGCACTCATACAGGGTGAAAGCGCATACAGTGGTAAAAGGCTGTGTTAATGGGGGTCATCTAAATACGCATAGTAGCATGTCGTCAGGGAGGGGGGGGGTTGAACAGAAGAAAAACTAACGCAGGAATCGCAAAACTAACGCAGGAATCACAATCTGACAATATCAACATGACTGAATGAAATAAACACCATGGTCAATGCACAATTGCAGGCACATTATGCATCTCAACGATAAACGTATTATGAAAATTACTAATCCGAGAAACCAGTTTGTATTATGAAAATCGGTATTGAATGAGGCAAATATGTACTGCATGAGGTTAATAGAATTGAATTCACATGGTTAACACCCCGATCGCCCAGGACGAAGTTCACCATCCTTTCAATTAGTAACACCCAGTGCCCAGGACGAAGCTATATCCAAAAGACGAAGAATGCTCGATGTTGCGCGACAGTGGGACGTCATCGAAAATGTTCCTCCCCTGTTTAGCCGACGAGACCAGAAATCTTAAAACGTTAATAACTCTTGATCTAAATCATCCCGTCCAATTCTAAGAACAGATCATGTGTTTGACGGCCCACCGCGTTCCCGCCGCTAGTCGCGTTAGATTTAATCATACCTCCCATTGTTGTCGAGTTTTTTGGCTACATTTAGCTGCTACATCCACATCCGGGATAACATCCATCCGGTCCGTCGGTAAAAGTGCTCCGCTGCTATGAATCACTGGGCACTCTGATTTAATGGATTAAATAACCCCGGGCAATCGGAGTGATAATTATGCGTGGTGTATATGTTAGGCCATATGTATGTGTACAATATTGACTATAGGCCTCCAACACACCCATCGTTGCCTGTCTCCTTCCCCAGACTCATACATACAGCTTAAAATAAAATTATATACCGGTAATCAAGTGTAATGTTCAACTTTTGTGTGCTTACTCTATTAATACTTACAAAATCCCTTGCATTTAAAACACTTTGAGGGCTTTACATTGTTTAATCCAACATTCCGCCCTGCTTAATACGCTAAATCTGCTATTTGTTTTAATGTGTTTAATTCGCCTTTTTTAATAATTAAAAAGAAAGAGAGCTGATTTGTCGTGGACCTGGTGACGAGGCCGTCGCGTTACGATGACGAAACCGGAAATCTGGACTTCTGGAAAAATGAGCCCAATGCAAGTGGACGGGCCGTTTGTTTGGACTACAACGTGGTGTGGAACCTCTTCTTGCTTCGCATTGTAATGGCGGCGAGTTTTTTTCTTCAACAACAAACCATCTGACTATTTTTGGATTTCCGTGGATAAAAGCTGAAAATACTTTGGCGTATGCTCCAAAGGTAATGAGACAATCTAGGCAGCGTAGAATATTGGATTAAATAGCGGGAACATATTTCAGTATAATATGCTGCATTAATGGGTTTAAAAAAAGCACACACACACACTACATTCCGTGCTCAGCCAATCAAATCATCACAAATTCCGCCATTCACAATTTGCATATCGTTGCTGTCGGGAGAAAACCTCATAACTTCTTTTTTTTTGCATAAACCAGTGCTATGCCCTTCGTGTGTGTGTGTGTGTGTGTGTGTGTGTGTGTGTGTGTAATTTCGAAAATATTGAACAATGGAATGTAGTAAAACGTGCTTTGGACAAGACCTCTTAACTCCATTGGACCCTCAAAATGTCTGCTAAAGCAACTAACTCCACCACCTCTCCCCCTCTCACAGAAGTAATTGACAATATATAAAGTCACAACAACTTTGATCATGCTGTATTGCTTTGTTTTAAAATATATATTTTTCATTTCCTGAAAAATGACAATGTTGGAGTTATGAGGTTTCCTCCCGACAGCAGAGATATGCACTTTTCTGTCCTCACTTGTCTGAGTATACACAAACACAGCAAGCTCAGCATAGTCAATATATAAATATAGACATTGTGGCTGTCAACTTCAACTTCAAAGAACTTTATTTTTCCTTTCGGAAACTTATTTTGTGCAGTGGTAAAGACAACAACAGAGATCACAATACACACAAACACGGATACTATATAAAAGATCATAAAAACGACTTTTTAAGAGGAACTACTTAAAAGCATAATATATTAAAAATCTGTTCTATAAGTACTAATAATTAAAAATCTAAAAATTTACTGTATGCAACCTATGCGTTCACTATAGTCCATCAGGTGGAAGGGGGGGGGTTGTTGTTAGGGATTCCAACGAGGGGGGGGGGGGGGGGGGGTTCAGCCTAGGTGTTCAAGAGTCTGATGGAGGTGGGCACAAAGCTAGCTGAGCCCCTTTTTGTGAGTTTTGATGCTCTGTATCGCCGGCCTGAGGGCATTAGTTCGTAGTGGTTATGGAGGGTGTGTGTGTTGTCCTCAACTATTTGAGAGGCCTTCTTTATTGTCCGTTTTTTATGGATGCTGCTGAGTGACTCCTGGTCCCTCCCAATGATCTTGCCGCTGATCCTAACCACCCTGTCGAGAGGGTTCCGGTTGATGGCACGCATCACACCAAACCATGATGTGATGTTAAAGGTCATTATGGATTCTACAAAGGACTTGTAGAAGGCCTGCAGGATCGATGGTCGGACCTGAAGCTTCCTCATCTTCCTGAGGAAGAACAGCCTTTGTTGACACTTGGAGTGAATGTTCTCTGCGTTGGTCTTGAATGTGAGCTTATGGTCGATGGTGGTGCCGAGGTATTTATACTCTTCGACACGTTCTATTGCCTGGCCATTTATCTCTAGGGCCGGAGGTGGAGTGGGCGGGCCCTGCCTAAAGTCCACCAGCAACTCCTTAGTTTTGCTGGGGTTTAGGTCCAGGAAGTTGTTATTGCACCACTCAGCAAAATAGTCCATTACCCCAATGATGCGGTTATTGGTGTTGGTGGTATCGACAATAACCGTGTCATCTGAATATTTGATGAATAGCATGTCAGGGTCTGGGCTGCTGCAGTCATCTGTGTACAGGGTAAACAGGACTGGTGAGATGACAGATCCTTGTGGTGCCCCGGTGGACACAGTCCTGTTAGAGCTGTAGTTGCCATTGAATCTGACGGTCTGGTGTCTGTCTGTGAGGAAAGACAGAATGAGCAGTATGAGGTGGGAGTTGACATTCATCCGGAGGAGTTTCTGTCCCATCAGGTGAGGCTGCACTGTGTTAAATGCACTCGAGAAGTCCACAAATACCATCCTGACAAAGGACTTGGGCTTCTCCAGCTGTGCGTAGGTGTGATGCAGCAAAGTTATCACTGCATCATCCGTGCCTCTCTGCTGCTTGTATGCAAACTGGAGTGGGTCTGTGAACCCACTAACCTCCCTCTGTAGCTGGGGTAGAATGAGCCTCTCAAAGCTCTTCATCACCAGAGATGTTAAAGCTACAGGGCGGTAGTCATTATTGCAGGTGGGGTTAGTTTTCTTAGGGGACTGGGCAGATGGTGGAGGACTTCCATATGGTTGGTATGGAGTGTTCAGACAGGGAGCGGTTAAAGAGATTGCAGAAGACCTCGGCCAGTTGTTCATGACAGACCTTCAGTAGGCGCCCACTAATGTTGTCAGGGCCCGGAGCCTTATGGGGGTTTGTTCTCTTGAACACCCTTTCCACCTCCCTTGGGTTGAGCTCTAGGTTGGTGTCGGTCGCTGCGTTACACAGGAGTTTGGTGGTCAGCTCCTCCCTCTCCTGAGTGAAGGTTTGTGTATCAAACCTGCAGTAGAAGCTGTTCAGGTTCTCTGCAAACTCCACACATTCCTCTGCTCTTAGATGGGATGAGGGTCTGTTGTTTTGCAGGCCAGCGAGTGTCTTGACACCTTTCCAGGCATCTCTGGCTTTGCCCTCCTCAAAGAGCCTTTCCATTTTCTCCTTGTATTCCCTTTTGGCCTCTTTAATCTCTTTATTTAACCTTGCCTGAATCAATTTAGCCTCAATCCTGTTACCAGAGGTAAATGCAATTTTTTTCTGATTGAGTGTGTGTTTTAGCTTCTTTGTGATCCAGGGTTTATTGTTTGAGAATACTTTAACTGTCTTTTTTGGAATAATCATGTCTTCACAAAAAAGAATGTAGTCAGTGATGACCTCAGTAGCCTCCTCCAGACTGGTCCCTTCTGTGAATGTTTCCCAGTCAGTGCAGTCTGTCTCCAGTTTCTGGTCAATTCTGTTACATATGCTTAAAATGACTGAAAATCAAAACACTCATTTATAAAAGGTGAGACACATTCATGCTTTCCATCCCATAGCCAGAGGAGCCGGTGCATCCAATAATGTATTTGATCTACTGTATTTGAGAGTCTATGAAGGGGATCTAGCAGGAGCCTATTCAGCTGATATATTCTGAAAACAACCACTATAGAATTTAAGTATTTTACCAT
Source organism: Protomyctophum bolini (assembly GCF_963924005.1). Taxonomy (NCBI): domain Eukaryota; kingdom Metazoa; phylum Chordata; class Actinopteri; order Myctophiformes; family Myctophidae; genus Protomyctophum; species Protomyctophum bolini. The sequence goes on from NC_137868.1 coordinate 48,245,525, forward strand.
TTTAACACAATAGATGTGGCCTGGCTATTGCCCACTTTAGTATTCAATAGAAACTACTACTACTACTACTAATAATAATAATAATAATTGTCATAATAATACAAGGCAAAATACTGATAACAATCATTAGCAAGACAAGATCCCCGTAAAGCCACAAATAATTAGTCTCAACTGTACCTTTTCAAAATAAAATGTTGCCTTTCTCCTGGAGAGCTCCATAGAAACACAATGGGGCTATAAAAAAAAGTAGTTTACCCTGCAAAACCGGAAGAGGACATGACATCACATGTCAAATGTATTTGATACATGAGGATGTGCTCACTACTGACCCCAATGTATTTGCAGTGGAAACCAAAAAAACGCGTTTGTATCTTAGATGTTCTGCACTTCCCTGTGTTTCAAGACGAGGTTTCCCCTGGATGATTGTGAAAGCAGAGAGACAGATGTAACCATCACCTCAACTGAACACTCGAACACAGGCTGATGTAGAGGACTGTGGAACACCACAACCAACTAGTGATGACCAGCTCCTCTCTTCACACCATTCTGAATCTGACATCAATGACAGAGATGTGTGGGAGGAGACCGAAGAAGGTCATTCAGCATTAAATGCACTGAAATCACAAGGCAAAAAAATTGCTCGGACAAAGATTGTCTTTGAGCAACAAATTGCCCCAAGACCCGCAATCATCAAAACAAACACACACCATGAGGCATCGCACTGGGAAGAAAATGTTTACTTGTTTGTGGTAAAGGCTTTGGTAAAATGTTTTATCTAAAAGCTCACGTGAGGACTCATACTGAGGGAAAACCATTTACTTGTAAAGTATGTGGTAAAGGCTATGTTCATAAGAGTAGTCTAAAATCTCACATGATGACTCATACAGGGGAAAGGCCCTTTATTTGTACAGTTTGTGGTAAAGGCTGTCTTCGCAGGGGTAATCTAAACCTTCACATGAGGACTCATACAGGAGAAAAACCCTTAACTTGTACAGTTTGTGGTAATGGCTATGCTGATAGCAGTACTCTAAAAAAATCACGAGGACTCATACAGGGGAAAAGCCCTACGTGTACAATTTGTGGCAAATGCTTTGCTTGTAGGAGTAATCTAAATACTCATGTGATGACTCATACAAGGTAAAAGCTCTTCATTTTTACAGTGTGAGAGGTGATGGATGGATCATCCATCCAGAGCAACATTAGCCAGTGTGGAGATATAATCGCCCCATCTGATCCTTGGTCTGCCCGGTCTCCTTCCAGTGGGACATGCAACGAAGACCTTTGAAACATGTGTTCACAAGGGGCTGAAATGACTGACTCCTATGTTTAAGGTTAACAAACCGAATCGAAATCTTAACAAACCGAATCGAAATCTTTCAAAGGATGCACCACAATCAACAAAAAATAAACTACATTATATTATCTAAATGTTCTTTAAACATTTACTTTAGCTGATACATATGCATACAGGGCTTTAAATAATTGTGTTGATAATTGCTCAATTTTAATTGCATATCTCATTTTTTGTCCATGTAATTTTCCTTCATTTCACATTAAATCTTTAGGATAAAGACGCGTCTGGTTTATTTACAAAACAATTGGCTCATCTACCTCAATGGCTCTAGAGGTAAAGGTTACTTTTTTCAGAATCAACCTGAATGTGTCTTTCTGTAACTAGGTGGGGCTTCTCCTTCATGCATCTCCCTCTTTGGAGACAGGCAGTGGCTCGTGCTACATCTGATCTAACCGACTTGGCGACTTCACACTCGCTACTTTTCCGAGATAACGTGAAGAACACAGAGATGTATTTGTAGGTCTAGAATCTAGATATCAAAATTGATCTTTGAATCAATTGATACATTCGAATTGATACATTCGTGTTCCCTGATATAGGTTACCATATTCCTTCACAGAGATTGTATTTAATTGTAGAACTTTAAGGAATTATACTCCTTGCGTGTTGTGTAAACCGCAGCGGTGCAGGACCGTTTGTGTGTCTGGCATTGCCGTGGAACAGAAGCGAGGACCACAGAGCTTGTCCCGCAGTCCAGAGGCGCAACACTGACCGAACGCTAGGGGGGGATATAGAAAAATCCGTCCCCCCCGTCCCCCCCACCACCCTAGGGGAGGGGGGGATGGGGGGGTCTAACCACCAAAACGTGGGGTTATGGTTAGGGTCGGATTACAGAGAGGTTGTTCCAGTGACTCAATGCACATACAAAACTGCTTTGGCACAGTTATTATTATTATTATGAATTACCTGGCTGTGATTCCTCATGTGTCTCAAAACGTAAAAGTTTAACCACATTATCAGCAGCGCCTAAAACTGGTCAAAACTCACTGACCTCATGTAAGTTAGCCTATTCTATAAAATGTACAACACCTGGGCAGTTTTCAGGAGAGGAGAGGAAAGTCGCATGTTTTAAATATGTAGTTGCACCTTACCTGGTGTTGACAGTTGTGCTTTCATTAGTGGCTAATATAATAATATAAATGGGGTCCTTCTCTTCTCTTCAAATGGGGGGAGGGGGGTCCGCGGGCTAATACGTGTCCATTTGGGGGTCCTTGACACGAAAAGGTTTGGGAACCACTGTACTAGAGTAGAGGATAAAGTATATTCATTCATCTCCTATCGATCTATAGTCAATACTCAATACACGTTACGTTACCAAAAGTTGTGCGTGACACCAAAAGTGGTGACCTATTGAATACTGTTCCTGTGTTATTAGAATCATTACGCAATCACCACAGAGTGCAAAGCACATTGGGTCACTGATGGCGGTGTAACAACTTCCAAAAAGAAGGTAGATGGGCCAAACCATTTTGGGATTTAGACAGGGGTGGATCAAATATAGCCTTCAAAATATATCGCGTTTATGAACGCAGGATTTCACAAGTATTACTCCTAAGATAACTTTGGAGCCAGGGGGGATAAAGGGGGGGACCCCCAAGCCAGAGGGGGACCCCCAAACTCATTTGGGGGGGACCAATGTGACGCTGGCAGGGGATTCGTCCCCTCCGTCCCCTAGCTTATTGCGCCCCTGCCGCAGTCGCCTCTTGATCTTCTTACTCCTGTCCGGGTGCTCTGTGTCCTAGCTTCACCAGGACATCCACTGGGACGAACGAGGTATGTGCATTACAACAGTACACACACACACACACACACACACACACACACACAGACTTTCTTTCTCATCACATCTAGTTTCCATCGGTTTAGAATATTATTCTTAATAATAAACAAACTGAAATTGCTGACTGTTCTATGTTCAGTCAAATTGCCTGGCATACAATGTGTACATTTGTGTTAGAAGAATGCAGTTGTAAACTTTAACTAATCTATGTCTGTCACTTTACATGTGGTTGTGTCAATATTACAACCCTACTGTCACATACCTCACAATAGTTCTATTGTACACCAGCTTCTAAGCTGGTGTTCTATGGAGGAACAGCAGCTTTGCTACACTATGTGAGGAGACTATACTCAATGTAAATTCATTATTTGGGTGGAAATTCTCAAAATAGTACAAGTTACCATATTATCAGGGTATTGGCATCAGCAGTAAACCTAAAGACCAAATCTGGACTGTTGATGCATTATCCCATATAGTGTAGTTTTGTTTGAGATGCCTTAACTGTGGCAATAAACAACACCCAATACATGTATTGGATATTATGCCCTCCAGGGACATGTTTTATTTATATAATTGTCCAATATTCATTTGTTGCCTCAGCACACCTTAAAAGTATTCAATTTTCATTGTCTATACTGCCTTTCTACATAGGCCTACTGATTGATTTATTCCATTGTAGTATCGTATTGTATTGTATATTTATTCCATTGTAGTATATGCATTCCATTTATTATTCTATTTGGTGTATATAAATGTTCCTTTTATCATGGAAAAATCACACCCGTGTGAACTGAGTGGTGCAACTCCCCCCCCCCCCCCCCCCCTCTCTCTAATTAGCAGGCAACAGTGCAGCACGTGCAGCATTATCTCTCTCTGTTTCTGGCACAACAGCGCCCCTACCGGTACTAATAGTCATACTGGTGCTCATTAACGTCACATAGGCGGACACACACATAGGTGAACACGGACATTGCTGTTCCTTGGAGTGGTTCCACCACTCAAAAATATACCACCTGTACTCACCTGTGGGCAGTCCCTCTCCATGGTAACGGATTGGCGCGGGGCATTTGATTGGCCCCCGCTGATCCCAGAGTTGTACTAATACTGACTGTTTGTCAATTCTTCTTTATGCCTGATGAAGGTCTGACAACCGAAACATTGCTCAATAAACTCAAGTGAAGACAGTGTGCGGGTTTCTTTTTTCTCTACTTCTCAGTTCCAGTTATCCGACACACCTGTCCATTGTAGGTGTGCAGAAGGACTTTGTCTTATATAATAAACAACACCCACCAATGTGTATTAAACAAACTTTAATGAAAGCATTCGAGTTTACACTGCCAAAACCAATATGAAAATGTGTACAGCTGTATAGGGGAAACTATAGAAGTAAAAAGACAAACTTCTATAACCTTTTATATTTTGGAGAAGTTTGTACAATAGGTCTATGTACCACTTACTTTAAGCTAAGTGCTGTACTGAAAGTTTGAGGATCCAATCTTTATTCAAGTGCGTTATGATACCTTTCATTGGTTCAATATCTGTAAAACCCATAACAATGTGAAGCAAAGAGATTTGCTTTATTTACATATCGATAAAAGTCAAATCTAGATTTGAGCCTCCTGGTGTAGGTCGTCACATTCCTTCTATTATCATGCGTTATTCATTATAATTCTCTATAATGAATTTAGTGAACTTTAACTTTAGGGAATTCAACTCCTTGTGCACGGTGTAGATCGAAGCGGTGTTGGACTCAGTGATCTGCCGCTGTGTGTCCCGCAGTGCAGCGGAACGGACGCGAGGACCACGTAGCTCGTCCCGCAGGCGCCTCTTGATCTTCCTACTCCTGCTCCGGTGCTCTGTGTCCTTCACCAGGACGTCCATCACTGAATGGTACACCTGCTGGTACTCTGCCACGCTGCGGCCGTGGATCAGCAGGCCCGGAGCATCCGAGGCGACGCTTACGAGTGTCTCCCGTCCGGGGGAAGAGATCCGGGGGCCGGGGCAGCATTCTGGCAGGACGGCAGCGTTCTGGGAGAATCGCGTCTCCAGAGGCTCTTTGTAGTCACCCAGAATCAGACTCTCCTTCTCTGCATGTTTAGATGGTGGTCCGCTCAGCAGGGGATCATCTGCAGATTCTGAGGCAACGCTTGGTGTCTCTCGCGCAGGGGAAGGGATCTGGGGGCTGAGGCAGCATTCTGGCAGGATGGCAGCATTCTGGTTAAACTGTCTGTCCAGGATCTTCCTTTTTTGCTGCTCTGTTAACCTGTTAACCTGCAAAAACAAAGGTTCAAGATGAAAACACTGTAGACTAGACCAGACTAATAGGTTAGCTGAAGTCTGGACTGTACTTACACCTATGGCTGTAGTCTTCAAGTGGATTAAAACATATAATAATAATATAGAAATGAATAGTATAATAATAGAAATATAAATAACATAACGATATACATGGTTTATATTTAGCGAGATGTATTCATACTTAAATATGTATGATCTAATTCAACTCACCACTTGTCCTTTAGCCAAAAGCGTAGCTGCTGGTTGCGTTTGGACTGGACGCTCTTCCCAGCACCAACACATTGCCTCTATTTCATCGAGTTCAGCCCAGAATACTTTCTCCATCTCCTGCAGCTCCGGCATGACCGCCAACTTAGCCTTCTCGGCCCGGAGAAGATCCTCCCACAAAATCATTGCAGAAGACGTTTCCTCCGCAAACTGAATTACGAAATGAAAATGGTTAGTTAATGTGATTTCATTGACATTGCATCTGGATTCAGATCATTTAGTATAGTCTAATTAAATGGTTCTCAACGTTGTGGCTGGGACTTGTGGGGGTCCATGGGGAGTTGTACCTCTGAGCATATGGAGATGAGATTATATATTATATCAGTGCTATTATATAGCACTGACGAAGGTCTTTTTTGCTTTTTTTTTGCACTTTGAGCATAGAGCACTTTATGAGCATAATAAAATAAAGTGTCAGTCTAAGGAGTTTTACTTCTAGTTTCTATACGGTGAGCGAGTCTGTCAAAGTTTCCCTGGAGATGAGATTATAAAGGTTGAGAATTGTACAATAATTCAACTCACCCAACACTGATCTTGGGCTGCAGCAATTCCATGTATTGGGCTGCAGCAATTCCATGTATTACTGCTGCTCATGATGACAACCTGTAAGGTGTCCTCTGTGTGGATAACAAGCTTCAAGTGTGCCTTGCAGAATTGTGGTCTACTTATATAGACTATAGCCCTCAATGGCTGTGGGGTTTGTATCACCCTCTATCATGGAGCCAATTGGAGAAGAGAAATGCATGCTGGCTAAAATGCAAATAGGATAAATGGTGACAAAACGTTCAACAGTGACACATGTTAATGGTCACTGAGTCTGGAATCAAATAGTTGCCACTTCAAAGGAACTTGGGTAATGCTAAAGTTAAAGTAATAGTAGCAACACAATTGAAGAACCATGTTAGGGTAGTAATTGTGAGACAAAGGCTAAAGCCAAAAGGGAAGCACTTATGAGTAAAAATCAATCTGTTTGTTATAATATGGGATATTTGTCAGAAGCACGATTAAAAAGTTCCGAAATGTTGTGTAAACATAACATTTCAAATGTGTTAAAACAGCACAGCTACACTATCATTCATGAATTGGCAAAGAATGAAACCAAGGACCTTTGGTTAGGTTTGTGAACACACAATGCACTAGTCTCAGGTATAGTTTGTATCTAGCTAGAGTGCTAGACTATCTAGTAAAGACTTATTTTCACAATTTTTGATGTTTTAACGACACTAATTGGTCATGGTTATTACAGTTGGAATAAGTTCTGTATAAGTATGTATACACTATAATTGTGTACAATTGTGTGAGAATAATACACTCAGAAAAGAGACAAACAGGTCATGGTTCAGTGTATTTTAGGGACCTCTGAAGAACAGAGCTCATTGAAGAGTCTCCTCACATATTGTAGCAAGCTGTTGTATAGAACACCAGCTTCTATTGTTCTGAAGGAATGAGCAGCACTCAGGTGTGGAATTCCTTCCAATAGGGTGATTGTGTTTCATTTCAAGGCCTTTTGAATGTAAATAGTGAAAAAACACCAGGTTAAAATGCACATAGGTTAAACGATGATGATAAATGTATGAAAGTAATTTCACACACCTGAGTGCTGCACATTCCTTCACGACAATAGAAGCGTCTGTCTGTCTGTCTGTAGTCTGTAGTCTGTACCACTTAAGGGAACTTAGCTAAGTGCTAAAGTTAAAGTAATAGTATAGTAGTAACGCAAATGAATAAAAAATAAGAAAAAAACAACAATAAATGTCTCCCAGGTTTACAGGTGTAAAGAGGTGGGTGAAATACTTGAAAGAGAAAGGAAATCAGGTCAGCTATTATTTTTTATAACTAATTAAAAAAACTTCCATATACACTATAAAAGAAACATTGATATTTACAACTGAATATTGAGAAACCATCATGCTCGCTGCATCAAACGCATGTAGGCAATGAATCTATTTGTGCAAGATGGCCCTGCTACATAAAATTACTTTTCTATGTTCGAATAGTTCAATCCCAAATGCTGTTATACCACCTGGAATCCCACCATCCAGATGTTCCACCATCTTGAATTGAAATTAAAATTGGGCAATGCAAACAGTAGCTTTAATCCAAATAAAACATAATGTATTGATCGACGGACTGTACGCCTACGTGTAAAGTAGCTAAAATTAGTTTAACATGACATTTTCTATTAGACTTTGATGGCTGAGGCTAACTGTCCAACATCAGGCCAGAGATTCATGAAACATGTAAATTACATGTTGCCCCGCCGCCCCCCCACGGCGTCTACTTCACTGCATGTAATCCTGCAAAGTAAACAATATGTTGTCTACTGCTCTGAATATGACACAAGCTGCATTATTAAGTCAGTAATAGGAACCAACTAGTTTACACTGGCAGCCAAATCTAGCCTGAGTCTTATCTGTGCCACATCCAGATTGGAATCTGATTTGTTTACATACATCTAAATGCAGACAGGTCACATACTGTAGCTCAGGAGGTAGAGCAGGTCGTTGAATGATCCATGGGTCAGTGGTTCGAATCCCGGCTCCTCCTGTCTACATGTCGATGTGTCCTTGGGCAAGACACTGAACCCCACATTGCTCCCGATGTGTACCTTGCATGGCTTCCGTTGCAATAAGTGTATGAATGTGTGTGTAAATCTATGTAAAGCGCCTTGGATAAAGGCGCTATATAAATGCACCAATCACATGGATCTGATTTTTTCCACTGGAAGATGAAATCTGCATCTCCATATACAGATCCTCAGCAGAAGGAATCACAAAGTCCTCTAAAATATTCTGGTAGACTGTTGCGGTGACCTTGGATTTAAGAAAGAGTTTACCAACACCTGCACTGGTCATTGCACCCCAAATCATGACTGACTGTGGATATTTCACACTGGACCTCACACAGCTTGGATTATGTTCCTCATCCGTCTTCCCCCAAACCCTTGGACCTTGATTCCCAAACGAAACGCACACTTTACAGTACTTTCATCGGAAAAGAGAACCTGGCCCCTGCCCATACCACCAGAAGCACCACAAGTCCACAACCTCGTTTGATGCCCATGCCACAATGCTCGACTGGCCTGCCAACTAAGTATCAAGGGAACCTGGTTCTTCCATAACTCCCGGGCAATGCCACAGGCTGATTGCCTCAATGCCACAGTGTATCGAGGCAGTGATGAAGGCAAAGGGATTCCCAACCAAGTATTGAAGATTGTACAGTATTTCTGTTTTGAAAGTACCATATTTTCATTGATTTGATCCTAATGTATTAATGTTACATTCAGATTAAAACATTCATGCTCTGCATGTAAATGGTGATTTCTTCACAGTATTCAAATTTTTGGAAATTCTGTTTTTGTGGGTTTTATGAGCTGGAAATTGTGTGTAGAGATAAACAAATACATACTTGAAATCATTTACGTTGTGTGCACTGAATCTATAATCTATTAAAGTTAAACTTTTGTAACTTAAAAAAAACGTTTCCATGATATTATATTTTTTTGTAAAGGTGCTGTATGTGACTGAATATTGTGTACACATCATTTAAAATACGTTCACAGTTAAAACGGCACGGCTACACTATTATTCACAGAAAATATTGTATTATATTGTATTTTTGTTGGTTAGGTTTGTGCCCATCTAGTACAGTACAATTTGATGTTTTATTTTGCCTATATTAACTGTGACCATGCACAAGCAGACACTAATTGGTCAGGTTATTACAGTTGGAATACGTTCTGTATAAGTATGTATACAGTATAATTGTGTACATTTGTGTGAGAATAATACACTTGGAAAAGGGACACACAGGTCATGGTTCAGTGTATTTTAGGGACACATGTTGACCTCTGAACATTTTACTCTCAGTATAAGAAGAGAGCTCATTGAAGAGTCTCCTCACATAGTGTAGCAAGCTTTTGTTCCTCCATAGAACACCAACTTCTATTGTTCTGAAGGAATGAGCAGCACTCAGGTGTGAAATTCCTTCCAATAGGGTTGTTGTGATTGTGTTTCATTTCAAGGCCTTTTTAATGTAAATACGGAACATTCTTCACATTAAATGGAGAACATTCTTCACATTCTCGTCTGTCTGTGGTAGAGAATTGGTTAGACCAATCATTGGTCCTACAACTACAACCTCTCAAACCCTCACCCTAAACCTAACCTCCCACGGGGCAGCACACCTAAACCTAACCTTAACCCATGTCTAACCAATGACTAGTAAGGGGAACTTATAAGTGCTGAAATTAAAGTAATAGTAGTGACAAAGGGGAAAAAATGAAAATAAGAAAATAAAATCCATCCATCTTCAACCGCTTATCCGTAGTCGAGTCGCAGGACAACAGCTCCACCAGAGTGCTCGAGACTTCCCTCTCCAGAGCAACAATAGTGACTTCCTCCTGGGGGATCCCGAGACATTCCAAGGCCAGTGAGTCGATGTGTTTCCTCCAACTGCGCCTTGGTCTTGGAAGGAGCAACGGTTCTACTCTGAGTCTCTCTCGTGTGACTGAACGTCTCACCTTATCTCTAAAGGTAGATGCCAACCACCCGTCGAAGAAAACTAATTTCGGCCGCTTGTATTCGCGACCTTATTCTTTCGGTCATGACCCGCACTTCATTACCATAGGTGAGAGTAGTGTAACCTGGGCACTAAGGCCCGGAAACAGAGCCAGACTACGCCACAATGGGAATTTCACCCAGATAATATACAAGTAACGCGCAAACGCGGGAAGCGAACGCAGCTCGTACATATTTGGGTTTTTCTGTGTGTGTGTGTGTGTGTGTGTTTTTTGTGTGATACAGCTGCGCCCTCTGGTGGCGGGCAGGTGGTGTTACAGCGTGACAGACAGACAGACAGACACACAGACAGACAGACATGTTCTGCTAGGTCTCATAGTTAGTGCTCACTGCGTTCGCAATTAGTGCTCACTGCGTTCGCAAATACACAATACATATTGCAAGCCCACTGTCCAACGATAAGAAGGGGAGCAGAGATGTGCAGTTCCAGTTTAAAGTAATATATATTGTTTTATTGATAAGTTATGGCAGAATTAAATGAGAAATGACTTTAATTGACTGTAAGAGGATAGGGTTAGACAATGTATTTATTTAATTATGTTTAATACAAAATGCTAAGTGACTTTATCACCACAGGTCAATTCAGTATTTAAGTCCGACGTCATTTTGTAGTGCTACGTTACGTCCGGGTCCAAGTGGCACCAGCTCCCGTCCGCATCTCATTGTAAATAGAATATCTAAACGCGTGAATCTTTTTACAATGAAGTTATTTTTCAGAAGGAAGCCATTGAGGGTTAAAATGGGTCTTAATGCTTCCAACTCGAGTAGTGTCCATGACAACAAAAATATATGATGTGGAGACAATAAAGACTATTATTATCATTATTATTGAAGGTGGCTTTTGTTCCTCCATATAACACCAGCTTCTATTGTTCTGAAGGAATGAGCAGCACTAAGGTGTGAAATTCCTTCCAATAGGATTGTTGTGATTGTGTTTCATTTCAAGGCCTTTTTAATGTAAATGGAGAACAAACACATTCTGAAGACATTCTCTTCTGTCTGTCTGTGGTAGAGAATTAAAAGTACCCCAATACGTAGCACTTAGTTTAAGGGGAACGTATAAGTGCTGAAATTAAAGTAATAGTAGTTGTTATAATAAGCTGTATTCTACGTATTGGACCCTCGTCTGGTTCTGGTGTGTGATGACCCGGTTGGCATTTCCATGGTTCGGCGGCGGACAGACAGACAGGCCGGCCCGGGAGAAGATTAACATGACACGAGACTTGGTCACATCAAAACGTTCACACAGTTTATTCCACTTACAGTAGCATATATATCTTGGATACTTCATGTCCTAATGACGTCACAGACTAGACATCACAATCCCTGCCTGCCAGCCGCGGCCTTCAGCGTGCTCTAACACAGCTCCACTCTTATGTTACCATTAAGGCAGGCAGTACACCATACATACAAGTACATTGCACGTATCAGTACCGAGTATCCGAACACAGTACCAAGTATCAGAACACTATAATACAACAGCCCACTCTTTTGTCCTATAAGGACAACGTCATCTGATACTGTATTTATAATGCGGAAAAGTGTACAATCACGCATGGATACCGAAAAACCTGGACTCCGCCAGGGAAATTGTATCCAGCCTCTCGTTTATGTGATCTCTTTGCTTAATCAATAATCATTGATCAATCTCTGAGCAAGCACGCGCACGCCACCTGATTGTACACTTGAAACACAGACATAGGTGTAGAGAGAGAGAGAGAGAGATATAAAATAGGAAACACAGAAAGAAAAGAGGAGAAGAAATCAACAATAAATACAATATATAATATATACTATATAATATACAACATATACACGTGGGGATAGGAAAGGGTACATTAAAATATACACTCAACCTGAAATCATCCTGAAATCACTGATTATGTTTAAATTAGTTCATTTCTAACTAATGAATAATCACACTGAATAATGAATAATCACACTTAATTTCAACACCACAGGATTAGTTCATTCTAATCTATTCTCTCAGTCTAGCAGGCTTACTGGCATTTCTCCCTTCTTCGTCATATCTTATCTAGCACATGTTGTTGATCTGTCTGGGACGGAAGTACAGCCTGTCTTTACCTGGACTGGAACAAGGCAACCATCTCTGACATTTATAACTGACCATTGCCCCTACATCTAACCACTCTTTTATACCATTCCACACTGGCAGTATGCCTGCCTCCCTTATCTCTGGAGGCCCTCATTCCTACAGGGGAATGTGTGGGTGTCATGTATAGGGACAGTGTGTAATGACAGCACATAAACACATATTTGACATTGAGACACAAGAAACCAGTAACCAGTCATTAAATAATAAAAAGAAAATGTTCCATCCGTTCAAGACCCGAAAATGTTCCCGAAACTGGCATTACTCAAAAGAAAATGGAACCGAAAATGTTCCCGAACTGGCTTACTCAACAGAAAATGTTCAATACTTACTCCACCAGTCCAACACTTACTCCAACAGTCCACTCTTACGACCCTACTCCACTGGAACCGACATGGCACAGAGCCCAAGCTACAGTTCTCCATACCGGCGACCGCGCGCAATTGTCCTGTACCGAATCCATCAGATAGTGCGCAGATGTATATGGACCTGCATTGTTGATGATATAGCATCCCGCTTACTCCATAAACATCGCGCACGCGAAACAAATCTCGCGCACATTCTGCTCCAGGATGCTTGTCTCATATAGTCTGAGCAAAATAGGTCTTCGTCACAATGTGACTACTTCCTATTTCCTCCATGAGTTCAAGACCTGGAAAATGGTCATCGGACGTTGTTGAAATGGCACACTTGCGTCACTGTGGTCTAGGCCGACACAGACCCTCCTGGCCCGTGACCTGAGTCACCCGTCAGATGCAGACCATTGCAGGACGCGGTCTGCGTCCGGTGTCTGGTCTGGCCCCCTTGCAGACCTACCGGGGGTCTGCAGTACCGTCATGCTGGTCTGCTGTAGGCCGTAGTGGCGATGTGATGGTCCTGCTGTAGGCCGTGGTCTGGCCCTGCTGTAGGCCGTGGTCTGGCCCTGCTGTAGGCCGTGCGCAGGCCTTGTTGTGCCGTGGCATCTGGTGTAGGCCGTGGTCTGGCCCTGCTTGCTGTTCTCAAACTGAACACTTCAGTTGGGTACCTTAATGTTCTATCTACAGTGACTTTTTAATACAAATGATCAGAGTGGAACCACACAAAATGTATGCTGTGGGAAGAATACCACAGGCTTAGTACGCTGTGATATCTCCGTATCACAGACGTACCCCGTTAGAAACATCTAACAGATTACTATGAATACAGAATGAATCTGTTCTGCTGGTATACCAAACGCCAGACTAAATATGGACTAATACCATATTGCTGCGTGAAACACAACGCAGTCTTTCCAAACTCTGTCAAGTCACAAGAACTACACCTTCGGTCCTTTATTTACTTTTACCGCAGGTATATTTAGTGCTCTTGGGAATATTACATTTAGATCCTAAATGTCGTGGCATTATCTTTATTCCTTTAGCTTCTTTTATTTGTTTACTTACACTAATGTCCAGTGGATGATGTCTCATCCACTTCTGTTCTTTGGCCTAATGCCAATATATGTTATTTTTCCTGAATAACATTCCTGTCATGTCACAATACACGTGCCTACGCATCTCAGCCCTATACATTTAAGGCGGGATCATTAATACTGTCACCTTATTCATGTTTTATGGCTATAATGTGTTTTATTCTGTCCCATTTAATATCTTGACTGAATTCCATTCAGTCTCCTAACTTGGCATAATGAAGGGTCTATTATTGTCTGAGCCTACATGTATATGACCTTGGCTTAATGAGATAAGAGATAACACACTCCGTGAAGGGACTCTTTTGCTGTGTGTGAGAAACACCAACGCTCAGACAACCTCGTATCATACAGCTTCGCAGACAGAAAAATAATATAATAATAATAAGATCAAACTTTCCCTCTTGTACCAGTCATTTCTTCACGCTTTCCCATACGCACACAGGGGTGAAATCACGCACGCGCGCCCCCCCCCCACTCTCCCCTGTCACTAGCCAAATCACAACCGACAGACAGGGGAACGGAGAAGAAAAACGCACACACATAGGCTCACTCACACCCCATCAGAGTACATGTACTCCCCACGCATTCCACAGATAAGACCAACAGCTCTCTTATGGCCTCAATGTGCTGGTGCTAGGTCACCAAATTGCCATGGTTACGCAAGCCTCTGCGCTCTCCCGTCCTGTTGCTATTACCTTGGATTGGTGAGGGAGTGATTCTCTTTGACTGTGGGGGAAGTTTTCTGCGCCAACGCTCTCCCGGCTTTTCTCTTGGCCCATTGAGAATTTATCTTCTCACTGTGGGTCAGAGAGTGCTTGTCTCTGCTGATAAGGTCTCGACAAGTTACCATGGCTACGCCATCTTGAGCGCCCGAGGTGCGGGACAGAAAAGATGAGTTCTATGTCTCCGCTTCTATGCTACAGCGTGCATACTGAGTTGCAAACTTTTTCTCCAAAAAAAAACTTTATAGCACTTCTAATCCTTATTTTAAGGATATCTTTTTATTATTATATTATTTCACTATACGCACAATACATGTGCCCAATCATACCAGGCCTATATTTGCTTTTTCAGTGATTATTAGCTCTCATACTGAGAGCTACATATTGACCTTGGGCTTCGTGAGGGAGTGATTCTTACTAGCTGACTGCTGTGGGGGAGGTTTATAAACAAGTTCACAACACTGCTCTTTCGGCTTTCCTCCCTTGGCCCAGTGAGAAAAGAGATAGCTTCTCCTCTTCTGATAAGGCCAGTGTGCTGGTGAAAGAAATCACCAAGTTGCTATGGTTACGCAAGCCTCTGCGCTCTCCCGTCGCAAGAGTATGGCCCGTTGATCAGAAAAGATGAATACTCGTCTCTAACGGGCTCTACCAACCAAAAACGCTTACAGCTTTCTCAGAACTTTCTATGCGCTTCTGGTCCTTACTTTAAGGCCTTCCTTTTCTTTCGAGTACGTTTGGTGTACTGACTTTTCCAGCTCCCAGGGCAGGCTAAATAGACACTTTACACTAATCAAACATTAGATTACTATATTTCTGACCTTTCTTCCCACACAGATTTTGGCCACTTACATCTTGTAGATTGGCTATTTTGCACACTCATTTAAGTGAAATGAAACAGAAACTACTCATTGTCTCACTGAATACTGATTAATATTTCACTTATTCAATCCATCAGCCCCCTTAGGTTAGGGGTTGTTTTAACTTTGTAATCGCTTAACATTCAACTCAATACACAGAGTGTAGCTCAGCAGCATGCCAGTGTTATATGAAAACCCCAAAGATAACACGTTAAACCACTCTTATATGCCCATTTCCTTGGCATATTTGGATGAATGTAGCAACTACTGTGTATTCTTAAGGCGTGACAGGGAAACACAACGTCACTTTACTTGCACATGTCCACCCCTCTTTCTGGGGGTATATTAACTTTGACTGTCCATTTGCGACAAGACACAAAACACAAAACACAAAAGAATTGACAACCACATGGAATGCACAACGATGTCTGTTCACACACCAGCCCTTATCTCTGCTACCTTGGAATTGGTAGCTAAGTCTAGCAGTGACTTTTGACTATGACCAGAGTGTAACTAAAGTTTGCTGTGGGAAACACACCACAGGCTTAGTACGCTTATCTCACAGACGTACCCTGTTAGACAACATCTAACAGATTTATAAAAACAACAGACTGCAGCGTATACTCACAGCTGTTGTGCGGACAAAGTAGGCTCTATTCATCCGGCTTATAACCTCAGCTGCGATGCAACACTGATGGCCACTGACCTCTACAAGGAAAGTGTAATAATCACTGCTGGCGTACCAAACGTCAGACTAAATATGGACTCTAACCATATTGCTGCGCGTATCTAACTACGCAGTCTTTTGCTAATGAACCTCATTAGGCTTATATATGGACTCTAACCATATTGCTGCTTGAACCCAAACAGTCTTATCTCTTAACTCTGTCACGTCACTAAAAAAACAAAAACTGTATAAGTCACTTAAATGTTAAATTACCACTTAGGGTCTATACCAATGAAATTTGGAAGCATGTAATCTTGTGGGAACGAAAAAAAAAGACAAGGTTTAACTAAGGTAAACCTTGCATCATAACCTATATATTACCAGGTAAGAGGAGAGACACTTTTCTCTAATGAAGAGTAAAATATGAAGTGACTCACCTCTTATCTGTCCCGTTTCTGACACCATTTGTTATAATAAGCTGTATTCTACGTATTGGACCCTCGTCTGGTTCTGGTGTGTGATGACCCGGTTGGCATTTCCATGGTTCGGCGGCGGACAGACAGACAGGCCGGCCCGGGAGAAGATTAACATGACACGAGACTTGGTCACATCAAAACGTTCACACAGTTTATTCCACTTACAGTAGCATATATATCTTGGATACTTCATGTCCTAATGACGTCACAGACTAGACATCACAATCCCTGCCTGCCAGCCGCGGCCTTCAGCGTGCTCTAACACAGCTCCACTCTTATGTTACCATTAAGGCAGGCAGTACACCATACATACAAGTACATTGCACGTATCAGTACCGAGTATCCGAACACAGTACCAAGTATCAGAACACTATAATACAACAGTAGTGACTAAGGAAAAAAATGAAAATAAGGAAATAAAATCCAACCATCCATCCATCTGCAACTGCTTATCCGTAGTCGAGTCGCGGGGCAACAGCTCCACCAGAGTGCTCCAGACTTCCCTCTCCAGAGCAACAATAGTGACTTCCTCCTGGGGGATTCCGAGACATTCCAAGGCCAGTGAGTCGATGTGTTTCCTCCAACTGCACCTTGGTCTTGGAAGGAGCAGCAGTTCTACTCTGAGTCTCTCTCGTGTGACTGAACGTCTCACCTTATCTCTAAAGGTAGATGCCAACCACCCGTCGAAGAAAACTAATTTCGGCCGCTTGTATTCGCGACCTTATTCTTTCGGTCATGACCCGCACTTCATTACCATAGGTGAGAGTAGTGTAACCTGGGCACTAAGGCCCGGAAACAGAGCCAGACTACGCCACAATGGGAATTTCACCCAGATAATATAATACAGATTGCAAGCCCACTGGGCAACGATAAGAAGGGGAGCAGAGATGTGCAGTTCCAGTTTAAAGTAATATATATTGTTTTATTGATAAGTTATGGCAGAATTAAATGAGAAATGACTTGAATTGACTGTAAGAGGATAGGGTTAGACAATGTATTTATTTAATTATGTTTAATACAAAATGCTAAGTGACTTTATTACCACAGGTCAATTCAGTATTTAAGTCCGACGTCATTTTGTAGTGCTACGTTACGTCCGGGTCCAAGTGGCACCAGCTCCCGTCCGCATCTCATTGTAAATAGAATATCTAAACGCGTGAATCTTTTTACAATGAAGTTATTTTTCAGAAAGGAAGCCATTGAGGGTTAAAATCGGTCTTAATGCTTCCAACTCGATTAGTGTCCATGACAACAAAAATATATGATGTGGAGACAATAAAGACTATTATTATCATTATTATTGAAGGTGGGGTTTGTTCCTCCATAGAACACCAGCTTCTATTGTTCTGAAGGAATGAGCAGCACTAAGGTGTGAAATTCCTTCCAATAGGATTGTTGTGATTGTGTTTCATTTCAAGGCCTTTTTAATGTAAATGGCGAAAAAACACATTCTTCACATTATCTTCTGTCTGTCTGTGGTAGATAATTAAAAGTACTCCAATAAGTAGCACTTAGTTTAAGGGGAACGTATAAGTGATGAAATTAAAGTAATAGTAGTGACAAAGGAAAAAATAAATAAATAAGAAAATAAAATCCATCCATCCATCCATCTTCAACTGCTTATCCGTAGTCGAGTCGCGGGGCAACAGCTCCACCAGAGTGCTCCAGACTTCCCTCTCCAGAGCAACATTAGTGACTTCCTCCTGGGGGATTCCGAGACATTCCAAGGCCAGTGAGTCGATGTGTTTCCTCCAACTGCGCCTTGGTCTTGGAAGGAGCAGCACTCTACTCTGAGTCTCTCTCGTGTGACTGAACTTCTCACCCTATCTCTAAAGGGAGATGCCAGCCACCCGTCGAAGAAAACTCATTTCGGCCGCTTGTATTCGCGACCTTATTCTTTCGGTCATGACCCACACTTCATTACCATAGGTGAGAGTAGTGTAACCTGGGCACTAAGGCCCGGAAACAGAGCCAGACTACGCCACAATGGGAATTCCACCCAGAGAAAATGTGTTTCCAGTAGTGTAGGATCTCTTCCAGATTGTGCACAGGGTTGAATAAGAAGTGCTCCCTCCACTCATTCCAGTCCACCATCATGGTTCCGTCAATGTCCATGCTCTTTAAGATCTTTAGGGCGTCCTCTTTAGATATGTCCATGCCCAGCTCTGAAAGGGACGGCCGGATCTCAGAGGCATCAATGTGTCTGTCGTTGTTTTTATCCAGACTCTTGAACGTCAGTCGCAGCTTCTTCTCATGCTCTTTCAGATATCTGGTGAACTCGCTGAAGTCAAGGCACCCATCTTTATTTTTGTCACCAAACGATACCATTTTCTGTGCAGCACCCTGGCGGAATATACCCATTGCAGTGAGACCATCCCTCAGCTCAGCCACATCGATCTTCCCATCTCTATTGGCGTCCAGCTTCTCGAACAGGTCCTGGTAGAATCTCTCGCTGCTATCGGTGTCCCAGGACTGGGAGTGGGAACACCGGGCGTTCGATAGCAACGTCCGTAGTAGAGTCCCATGCATTGTGATGTGGCAGCCGGCAGGGCAAGCCGAGACGTCGAGGCTGGCAGGAGGAGGCGTCCTCCACTCCAGTCCTCTCCTGCTGCGGATGCAGCTTGGATAGCCCGGGTTCTAGAGATAGTAATCCATCAATAGGAAACGTAGCACGCAGAAACAAGCGATACACGCCTGTGTGTGTGTGTGTGTGTTGGCGTCACGCTGCAATCATAATCGGAAGGTATTCGAACACCGGAGGAGAAGAAAGTGCAGCGGGGCGGACCCGGCCTTTAACGAAGTTACACTGTAACAGAAAATGGAAACACAATTAACACATGCCAGTAGGAAAACAATTCAAACCAAACCTACAGTACCCTTACTATAAACTAAACATGCAGTGAAAATAATGTATGTATACTGTTTTACCAGTATCTCAAGGTCTTTAGGTACAGCCAGATCACTTCATTCATGCATGGTCAAGTCATTTGAGGACTGAAATAAACAAATCAATACATTTAAATGGTCAAATAAAACAATGTTGATACAGACTAAAGTGTGAAACCATGGCCAACAGTGGCCAAACAAAAGCCATTAGCAGCATTAGCCCAACAAACAAGGCTTACACAAATGTGGCCTTATTCTTTGTCAATATATTTCACGTATAATACATTTTTTAACCGTTTCAAATAATAATAAGCTGAAACCAACACTAAATTAACTAAAATAGTGGTAGCATATGGCTGTATAAATCATAAATAAAGTATATAAAGTATAAATTCAATTATTTGAATGAGTTTGAATGAGCTCCAATATGAGAGTAAAATGTTCAGAGGTCAACATGTTGTTTCTAGTGCGGCACTTAATCTCATATTATGGAAGGTATTGTGCTTCTTTTTTTTGGGGGGGCGAACATTATGTATGCTTAAAAAAAATTCAGAACAATTCACACAGCGCTCAATGATGAGGCATTCAAATCCTTGGAAGTCATTACAGTTTTTATAGTGACAGTCCGCCGGTTGAAGGTCATAGACAAGATCATAGAGGCTGCGATTTCCACCGATCGGACCCCCTTTAATATAGTGGTCTCTCTCCTCCCATGTTGGATCGTGGATCAAATAGAAGACCTCCGCATCATAGTCGTCACTAAACCCGGGTGGCCGATCGACCTGGGTGCTGGCATAATCGATGAGGTCGTGTATTCGGACGCCTTGGCGGGACCACTCTCTATGCCCCCAAGAGATCACAGTCCCTTTGGTGGCATGTTGGTTCATGGGGTCGTCCATATCGCGGACAAGCACATGCACACCCCAGTTGGAATACATTCCCGCTTCTCTTCTCTGCATCCATGTCATATCTGCGTCGTACAGTTGTAGAATTTTTAAAGCTAGCCGCTGAAAGACAATGATTCTGCGTCGGGTATTGTGCATTTTATGACTAAAGCATGAAACTTTCAGAATATCATCTACACACCCCAAGGAATGATTTCAGACGTGGAACCACTTTCTGACTAACCTCTGGTGACCTTGAGGGGTCATTGACCTCAGAATTGCATTTTTTGCACATTTTGCTCCATTATTTTGTTATAATGAATGTCAACTTAAACCCCAATAGTCTACAGAAATGGTGAATCATGTCAACTTTCATGATATAAATGTTATGACATTGTAATAACATTAAAAACATCTAGGAGAGCGATTAAGCTCATGGAAGGTATTGTGCATTTTACAACTAAAGCGTGGCACTTTCTACAGTGCTAGAAAAAATAAATAAAGCCAAGAAAGCTGCACAGGAGCTTGTGGCAGCGAAGAGTAAAAAATGACAAGATCCACAGAAGAGATAGTTGTCGTTATTTTAACATTATTGTATTGGTCTTATTTTTTTTTTAAATTAAGTTATGGAAGAAATAAATACAGAGAGACTTGATTGATGAGTTTGTTTGGTTTCGGGACTTCCTGAAAGTTCATATAATGGCCTGTTGTGGTGCTGTCATTGGGCCCAAAAAAACCCATAGCTTCATAGACTAGAGTACCATGTATTTGGGCCCAACTTCACCTAGACTGTATTACCTTAATAAACATGGTCATGAATACTTTCTGCTTCCAGTCACTAGTTTAAAGTCTCATTTCTCATGTCATAATATTCTTTTTGGAAAACTATGGTCTAATTTATTACAAAAAATGTTCTGAGGGGCGTGGCTACCGTTACAGTCTATGATCGGGAGCCACCCCCTGTTTGAGTCAAAATAAAAACCAATAAATAAATAAAATATAAATAAAATAAATCTATTCTAACATGATCTTCTCTTTGCAGTGATGCCATTATTAAGTATTTCCTTCTGTTCTTAATTTATCAATAAAAAAAAAACTGGAAATGCACGCCTCTAAAATATAATTGTATGCATTATAACACTAAGGGTGTGTCCGATCACGTCCTAGACGATCGGTGACTATTAATTGAATCTGTCCTAACACGCCCTTAGCAGAAAAAGGTTGGTCAATTGAGCGAAGCGTTGTCCACATTGATCACAACCATATAACAGCAAATATTACAGTAAAAGTACAGTGAAAGAAAGAATAAGACTAAGAATAAAATTGAATATTGAGTTTATTTCTGCATTGTTGGTGTGACATTGGTGTTACAAGAAAATGCCGTATACCAACAGTATCATAATAAGAAAATATGCCGGATCATATGTACATAAGCAGATACATAATAATAGATCTTCAACATTGTTTGAGTGAAAGCATTTACACACACACACACACACACACACACACGTCACAATGAAAGGGTTTCTCTAGTGGCGTTTGTGGCTTGACATTTCAGTCACTGATCACATCCATGAGGTTTCTCTCCACTGTGAATTATCTGGTGTCTTTTAACCCTAGAACACCAAACATATTTTTAGTTTACCACCTCAGACATCAGCAACATTATGACAATTGCACAAATATAATCGTCCGGGTGAAAATCACCTGTGTTTAGTGGCTGGGTCAATTGGGAGAAGCGTTGGCCATACTGATACCACAGGGTTTCTCTCCAGTATGATTTCTCTGGTGGCCTTTAAGACCGGCCAATTGAGAGAAGTGTTTTCCACACTGATCACACCCATAGGGGTTCTCTCCAATATGAAGTCTCTGGTGGGTTTTAAGGTTGGACATTACAGAGAAGTGTTGTCCAGGGTTTCTCTCCAGTGTGAACTCTCTGGTGTGTTTTAAGGTGGGCCAAAAGAGAGAAGTGTTTTCCACACTGATCACATCCATTGGGTTTCTCTCCAGTATGTATTCTCTGGTGGATTTTAAAGCTGGTCAATTGAGAGAAGTGTTGTCCACACTGATCACACCCATATGGTTTCTCTCCAGTGTGAATTCGCTTGTGATTTATAAGGCTGGAGATTACAGAGAAGTGTTGTCCACAGTGATCACACGGTAGGTAACAAAATGTGTTTGGGTGGCTGCTTCCTCCCATGGGAGACGGTGTATATCAAGTCCTGGCCTATAGAACTGATGTGACGTTCAGTCTGTATAGTTCGTACCTGTTCTAGGTTCCCCATCAAAACCATTTGCAGGAAGTCACTTACTGATTTGGGGATCATGTTTTCTGCCAGTTATTGTCACATTCATGTGCTAATATATCACTCCGTAGGTGAAGTGCTGCCTTTGCTAGTAATGCCGCCTTGTCTTCTTCTTTGGACTTCAAAATCTGTAACTCTTTCTCAATTCTAATCATATCACATACTAGTTTATCCATGGACAGATTGTGTGGGTATAATATCACTCTTCCATTGGGATCATATATTATCTCCATATCACTTTTAAACTCTGTCTTAAGTTTGGAAAAAAAGTTCAGGGAGTCAGGGAGTCTTTTGGGTACACTGTAATGCTAAATGCAAGTCTTTAAGTCTAAATGTAATATGGTGGATAGCCCATTTTGTGACCAAAGGAAAAAACGAAAATACTAATTTGACCTATTTTTTGAATTATTACTCTTGTATACCTTTATTGTATATTCCCAAGAACCATTTTTTGTCATTACAATGTTTTATAATTCAGTCCCCATCAATTCCAGGCATAGTTTAATGTATTAAAGGGACACTTCACCTATCAATGACCTTTATAAGATTTAGAACACTTTCCTGGCGTTATTTTTTGTGTAATCTCTGGTTTTAGATATTTTAGATTATCCGATCGGCACTGACGTCAGAGACAACTTTCCGTAGTATTTCCGGACTACATTTGTCTCTTCACACTGCAGCTAGACCAGCCCCAAGACACACTCGTCACGGACACTGTTCCACCTACCTACGTTGACTCCACCCCCACATGCGCATTTGTTTGTTATTGTGTTTGTATCATGTCGCCGACCAGAGAGAGTATACAGAAGAAGAAAAAAACTTGAACCTCAGAGGAGGAGACGCTCGTCTTGCCACAAATCCCCCCTACCCCCAAGGCTGCCGAATCAATATGTGATATGTGTACCGGGTAACACCACAAGTTACAACGCAGCTTTGGACGCTTGGCCCAGAACCCAGCGGGTGTCGTGTCCCTCGTGTGGATGGAATATTGTCTGTCACGAGTAAGTATAGGCCTATATTGCTACAAATGTAGTATTGTATTGTAGCTGTTGCTAACTTGCTAGCTAAACCAAGCTAACCGTGGTCCTTATCTGAGTGCATTGGTTTGTAGCCCCGCTTGGAACCCTACGTAGTTTCTGAATACTTTACGTAGGTTGCGAGCGGGGCTAAATGGTTTGTTGCCTAGGATTTAGACTCTCGTAGATATCGATTATGATTATGTCAGAATCGACAAATACATCTACGACAGAATAAATCTCAGGCTTTGTAACAATATGATTGTTAGTTGGCTACGTGTTTCCGCACGGACATGTTAGAGTGTAACACCAGGGCAGCAGAGTGAACGTGCTCGAGTGACAGATGAACCAGACTGTAAACATGCTACGTTATATGTTACGTGAATAAAGTGTAAGCAGCTTGAGTAATGCTTTAATCGTCCGTTCTTGAAGTAAGAGAGGCAAGAATGAAACAGGCTTGTTTGTTCTAGAGCAGGGGTAACCAACCAGGGGTTCGCGAGCTACCAGTAGCTCGCGGGAACCTTTCAAGTCGATCGCGAAGTGTCAGACTGACGGGCAGCCAGCCATCACTGCCAATACACAGCAGAATGTCGTACGCAAAAAAGAGCAGATCTACAAGCTAACAACGTGTAGAGGCTCGATGCATTTTAGCTTGAAGATCTGTTCCCCTTGCTTCCACCGCACCGCCCTCGGCCCTCCCCCTTTTAGTGCTCATGTACTGCTGTGTCCTGTGTGTCTGTTGTTCCCTCGCAGGCAGCACACACAGAGTGAACGCAGCATGATAGCGTCCCCGACACGTTGAATACTAAACTTATTTGTAAAGTTCGAACGCCAACTTTTAACCAAACGTGGGAGAAACACTGTGCACGGCTGCACGCACAAATAAAGTGTGCACTCGCGCGCACATGACGGATTATTATCAATCAAAACAATCCTTAGCGTCGCTTGCAAAAGCATGTGTTGCACAGCATGAATGATACGTACCGGTAATCAGTTTAATCACCGACCTGGCTGGATAAATATCACTATGACAAAGTGTCAAAATGTTTAGTGACAAAGAACATGACACAAAAAGCCAGTTTTGAAGGAAGTGGGTCCTAGACAGGGCTTGACGCTTAGCTCATGGATGCATGGATAATAGACAGACTATCCGTTTTTATCCTGCTGTTCTATCATGGGATATTCGATGCAGGGCAAGATGCTCGATTGTGAATTAAATTGTAACATTCTCCTGCTCCATGCTTTTGTAGGCGACGCTAAGGATTGTTTTGATCGATATAATAATAATCCGTCATGTGCGTGCGCGAGTGCACTCTTTATTTGTGCGTGCAGCCGTGCACAGTTTCTCCCACGTTTGGTTAAAAGTTGGCGTTCGAACTTTACAAATAAGTTTAGTATTCAACGTGTCTGGGACGCTATCATGAAGAACTCGTATGACTGACTCACATCTTAATGACACCCTCAGACTGGCAATCACTAAATATGAACCAGATTTAAAAACGCTTGCAGATAAAGTGCCTACCGGTATGTCATTTGAACATCTACCAATGTGAATATTCATTGAAATGAGAAACAAAATATTGTGCTGTAAAAGCAATTCATGTCCTTTGCATTTTGTTTTATTAAAAAAAAACTCAACAAAGAAGTTTATTTGTATTTTTGTCCTAATATTTTTTATTTAACTATTTTATTTAACTTACTATAAGTATTTATTCTAATTTAAGCTTTAGTCTTTGTGTGGATGTGTGCACATGCCTTGAGCCTGTCAGAAATAGAAAAAAACAAGTGTTTTTTCTAACACGTTTTAGTGGTAGATCTTGGCTTACAATTGGGAATAAAATGGGCTCTTGGGCTTGAAAAGGTTGGTTACCACTGTTCTAGAGACTTGACATCATAGAGTATTAAAAGGATAGAGACTAAACTAGCGCGAAGCTCCGCCCCCTCCGCTATTCATGTCAGTGGAAGTTGCTCAGTGGCGTTTTGAAGCACCCGGAAGGCTGCCGGAAGTACCGTCTTTTCGCTGATTCAGCATTTCACTTCCGCATTTGGACACCAAATTTTGGTGTCCAAATGCGGAAGTGCACCCAGAGTGCACCTGGGCTTTACAAACACAATACCTTACTGGCGGAGAATGAAGGGTTAAAAGAAAAGACATTATCACTTGAAAACAACAGCAGAAAATACAACCTGCGCATCCTTGGACTGAAGCGTGGAGTGGAGGCAGGTAAACCAACCAACCAACAAACTTTTGTACGACTTGTTCGGCGAAGAGGAGCTGGGGCCGCACCCGCTACTGAGCATTGCCCACCGCACGGGACCAGAAGCTACAGACGGAAAGCGCTGTATGATCGCTCGATTATACAGTTTCGAGGCGAAACGTACGATCCAGCGCCTGGTGGGAGCCGCGAAGGGCAAACTACGATACGAAGAACAAGAAATACGAATTTTCCCCGACATTCCAGCCGAGCAGAGGAAACTACAGGCCAAGTTCAAGGATGTAAGAGCCCTTCTAACATCAGCCAACTTGAGGAACGGCATCGCCTTCCCAGCCGTTAAGCTACTGGTAACATTCAAGGATAAAAAACATTCATTTACCTCGGCCACGGAGGCGATGGAGTTCTATGATCAACAGGTGAAACCCACTCTACCGAATCCAAACAGCGCAACAGAACAACCCGACGACAGCACCAATTAAACAAACCCACAATCAATTGGGTATGATAGACACACTAATAGCCTAAGCAATTTCCTTTTCGTTTTGTTCTTTTTTATTTTCTCTCTTTATGATGTTCCCCTCTTAACGCGAGCAGGCTATAAGCAACAACACATTATTTAGAAAACCATTGTCCTACACAGTAACCGAATAATTTAATTGCAATATAGCCTACTTAGAAATGCGACATGCAGGTCAATGACAATGTGCGGGGAATCATTTATTTAATTAATTAGACATGAAGCGGCGCAAAAAAAGCGTTTTATGTTCTCCACTTTAACGTGCTGCAGCTCCACATAGATGAGGTGGAGTTATAAGAGTCAATGTTCCTTTTTGTATTATTTTTTGTTTTATTTATAAAATGATATATTTGTCCTATTCGGGGTTGGGAGGGAGGGAGGGGGGGAGGGCAGGTTGAACAGCAAATTGATTTGGGATTCAATTAATCTAGGTTGGTTTTTCGATTTGCAAATGTCTTTTCTTACATTTTGTTATTTGCTCCTTTTATATTTCTATGACCACAGACATGTTTTTATTAATTTTGAACATTTCCTGATTGAATACCCCATACGCATGAATTATGGTTAGATTAAATATCTTTTCATGGAATGTTCAAGGCATCAATGATGCAAAAAAACGTCGTGGCTGCTTGGACATCTTTAAGGAGAAAGCTGTAGATGTTGCACTATTACAGGAAACACATTTACTAAATGACGATATCTGTAAATTAAACAATGATGATTTTAAGGTAGCAGCTTTTTCTGCAGCCCAAAATAGAACAAAAGGAGTGATTATTCTGTTTCGGTCAAATCTTAAAATTAGCATTATTAAAAACGGAAAGGACAAAGAGGGAAGAATTGCTTATGTGAAAACTGTTATTAATGGACAAAAAAATTCATTTATTTCAGTATACGCGCCTAATACCTATAACAATTTATTCTTCGTGTCGTTGTGTTCGATTATTAACGAAATGAACGAATTTAAAATCATATTGGGGGCTGACTTTAATACAGCCGTGGAAACCATAGACAGAACATCCAGGACTAATGTTAATTCACCAAGCACTCGTGCTGTAAAGAATTTGATGCATCAGTATGCCCTTGTAGATATATGGCGGAAACACAACCCTCACAAAAAGGACTATAGGCCTACTTATTACTCCGGAAGACATCACTCTTTCTCTAGAATCTCTTATGCTCGTCTCTCCCCAAATAACACACATGACCTCCAAGGCAGAAATAGTATATATGTCATTGTCAGACCACCACGCAAATGTATGCACTGTAATGCTTGATAAAAACCCCAACCGTGCAACCCGATGGCGGTTCAACACCACTCTCTTACAGAACCCCTCATTTTGCGAGCAGTTTAGAAACTCCCTCAAAGAATTTGTACGTTTTAATAAAGACTCAGTTTCGGACGCTCGGATTCTGTGGGACGCCACTAAGGGTTTTATAAGGAATAATACAATTTCGTTTGCATCAGCACAAAACAAAGCACGACTAAGAGAAATCACCAGCCTAGAACAAACCTATGCATCATTAATTCACCAGCAACACGCACATTTTTCAATCAAACGTGATAGAGGAAATATTAATCTCATTAAAGCAAATGAAAAAGGGTAAATCACCTGGATTGGACGGTATCCCACCAGAATTCTATCTCACCTTCTGGGATGACCTTGGACCTTTAATACTCGATATGTTTCATAAAGCTCTACAGGAAGGTTCTTTTAATAGAGATGTTAAGACAGCCATCATATCACTTCTGTGCAAACCTGGCAAAGACCCCACACTCTGTACAAGCTATAGACCAATATCTTTATTAAACTCAGACAAAGAATTGTTTGCCAAAACCCTAGCTTTAAGATTAGATAATATTCTACCCCAATTAGTTCACCCGGATCAAACAGGCTTTGTAAAACGCAGATTAGCTACTGACAACGTAAGGAGATTGCTTCATGTTATATCCTCCGCAACTAACTCCACTTTGTCTCCTTCAGTCGTATCGATTGACGGAGACAAGGCCTTTGACCGTTTAGAATGGAGCTTTCTATGGTTTACACTGAAGCGTATGGGTTTCGGCAGACAATTTTTAAGTATGTTAAACACCCTATACAATACACCTTTTGCCCAGGTACTGACTGGAAGCCATTTTTCATCTCTCTTTTCAATTAGTAGAGGTTCTCCACAAGGCTGCCCAGTTTCCTCGCTGCTATTCGCTATTTCGCTCGAACCATTAGCACAGAAAATACGTCAGTTACAAACAACAACTCCCATAATGGTGGGGAACATTTGCAACCATATATCAATGTATGCAGACGATATTTTATTATACCTAGGAAATACACTGCGTGACTTACCATTGATTATGGAAATATTTTCATCATATAGTTCTTTTTCAGGCTATAAAATAAATTTGAAGAAATGTGCCCTTTTACCCCTAGGCAAGGCAGTCACATACCCAGGACTGCATACCTCAGGTTTCGACCTTTAAATACCTAGGAATAAATATCCTCTCATCTATTGATAGAATTGCCGTTACTAATTACAACACCTTACGCAATTCCATTTGCAATGATCTAGACAGATGGATCAATCAAAAATTAACATTAAGCAGTCGAATATCCATTATAAATATGAATGTATTACCAAGGGTCAATTTCATATCAAGTATGCTTCCATTACCTACTCCTCCCCGTTACTGGAGTCAGATACAAGGCCTGGTTACAAAATTCATTTGGAAGGGGGAACGACCAAGGCTGAAGAATACAATTCTTTACCAAAGTAAACAACAAGGTGGATTTGAATTGCCCAATTTAGAATTATATCACATCTCCTTTGCCATCCGCTCACTTGAGAAATGGTTTTCCCAAGAAGAGAATATCCCATGGCTTCTGATGGAACGCAGTATAGTCACACCCTACAAATTGAATGAAGTCCTGTTCAGTGGCACATTGAGTAAATACAGCCAAAACATTTTTGGTCCTATCATATCTCATTCCATTCATATATGGCAACAAGCCGAAAAAATTGGAAAATGGAATGTCAAATGGCACACACATACACCAATTTTTTAAAAACACGTCATTGTGCTTAGAACGCAAACCCCTGGTCTTTCCATCCTGGTCCAGTTGTGGCATCCATACTTTCTCTGACATATTCAATAATGAGGGTTTAAGATCATTTGAAGACCTTAGGAACAGTTATGGTTTACCAACAACCTCTTTTTTCTTCTATTTACAGTTAAGAGCAGTTCTCCGAGCACATGAGGTGCCGTGGAGAAATGCTCTACATGTTCACCCACTTTTTGATTACATAACTAAGATTCCCAAATCTGAAGGCTTTGTATCCTATTTGTATAAGAAATTAAGAGAATCTACATGTCCGCCAATGGGTGTCTCTACAGTCTGGAACGTCGATTTAAAGAGTTGGCAGCAGCCGACCAATTGGAAAAGAACTTGGGAAAATATTTCCCTCTCATCACGAAATTATAACTATCAAATGTTGAATTTAAAATTTATCCAAAGATTCTATCTGACTCCAAGAAAACGGTTCCAACACCAGCTCTGTGCGACACCCATTTGCACCCTATGCAACAATAACAAACTGGGAACATACATGCACATGATGTGGGAGTGTCTAGATGTCAATCGTTTTTGGTCTAGAGTTTCAGAAGTACTATCTGAGGTAATGGGAACTAGAATTCCCCTCTTGCCTAATATTTTCTTGTTGAATGATGATTCAGCGATTGGGTTAACATTGACAATGCCACGTAGAAGACTCCTGCTCTTAGGGCTGACAGCTGCAAAAAAACTGCTCGTCCTAAGATGGAAACCTCCCCATAAACTTGAGACCTCACAATGGATCCTCTCACTAATGGACATGATCTCTCTGGAGCTCTCTATAGCTCGATCCAATGGGGCACAAGAAAACACACTTGATGTCTTATCCACAGCACTAGAAAAACTTAAAACATGCCAACGTCTTTGATAACTGTTATTTTCTCCTTTTTAATTAGATTTTTCCAATTGTAATATATCTGTCTCGCCTTATTTATTATTATTATTATTATGATTATTTATCTTGTGATGTATTGTAACCCTGTATCTGTTTCGCTGTTCAACCTGTGGGGTGGGAGGGTGGGGTGGGGTTAGGGGAAAGAAACCCCTTTTCTTTCTTTCTTTTAACAAAAAATCTAATAAAAAACTTGATCACAAAAAAAGAATGACAGTATGCAAAAATCTCCATTCATTTCCATTTAAATTGGCACACCTAGACGTAAACAATAGTAACATTCTATTTATGCTTTTGGTTCCTCAAATTGTAATGTGTAAGCAAATATAAAGCGTGTACAATGCCACAATGTTCTACCAAATCAGTGTATAACAGTGATGATAGCCACTTTCTTTGTATAAAATATCTGGTTCAGTTATTGTCAGTTTGTAAGTTTAGAGGAGAACAATAGGTGAAATGATTTTCAGTTACAAAATATATTATACAGGAAGGAAGATAGAAGTGATAAAGCTTGATTGCAGCCAAGGTGGATCTCAGGCATTCCCCTGACATCCGGCTATGACCTCCATACAGTATGTCTGTCAAGGAAGGAGCTTATTTATTTATTTCAGCAAGGCTAACTTACAGATTGACTAACTTTTTGATTATTGATAATGGACCCACCCATCCGTGGAACTGCAGGGGGTCCCATGGATGCACTAGGCTACTGTACTGTAAATTGGTGCCATTTAATTTACTTTGTTTGCATAATACGTTGCACTGTTGTTTGCATAACTCTTTGCAATAGTCAGATTTATAATTGTTTATTTCTTTCAGATACTTTTCCTACATGTATATAGGAACTTTGACAGGAAAAGACTCGCTCACCGTATAAACAAAGAAGTAAAACTCCTTAGACTTGAGACTTAGAAAAATATATTTTCTTTTATTTTAAGATGCTGTGCTCATGGTGCTCTGTGCTCATGGTGAGATTAAAAAGCAAAACGTTTTCGGTCCTCAGACCTTCGTCAGTGCTATGGTTTTTTACAGACAAAGAACTTGCTTTTAAACAGCTTCCAAATAATACAGCTCAGGTGCTGTGCATTACTAATTGGTGACATCACCAGATTGTGGGCGTGGACATTACAGAAGAGATAAATATAAAAAATCAAAGTTATATATGAAACAAAAATATTGCATACATCACATGTTGACAGACTTATATAATCACTTTTTGAGTATAACTTTTTACTCTATAGGTAGCACTGGAGGGAGAGATCTTCATTCAAGCCACCTGGATTGACAGACTTTAAATAAAAAATCCATCTAGATTCAGTTTGGAGGAGTTTTGTGTCTAAATCACCCCCTCTTCTAGATTTCTTAACTTGATCAATAACTGTGTAAGACAGATCTGCTATGGAGTGACCGGCTTCATTGAAGTGTCTGGCGACAGGAGATTTGATGTCCTTGCGTCTGATGGCACTCATGTGTTCTATGATGCGTGTGCGGACTGCCCTGGATGTTTTGCCTACGTACTGCAGATTACATTTACATGTAATCATGTAGACTACATTAGAGGAACTACAATTTACAAATTGTCTGATAGTGTATTGTTTGTTAGTAACTGCACTAGTAAATGTGTTAGTTTTCTTGGAGTTTTTACAGGCCACGCAATGTAGACAAGGGTAGAAGCCGGTGACTCCATCCAACCGCCCCGTGTGTTGCTGGGGGGGTATATAGCAGTCTGCTTTCACCATATAGTCTCTGATGCTTTGAGATCTATAATGAGAGAAGAGGGGGTGATTTAGACACCAAACTCCTCCAAACTGAATCTAGATGGATTTTTTATTTAAAGTCTGTCAATCCAGGTGGCTTGAATGAAGATCTCTCCCTCCAGTGCTACCTATAGAGTAAAAAGTTATACTCAAAAAGTGATTATATAAGTCTGTCAACATGTGATGTATGCAATATTTTTGTTTCATATATAACTTTGATTTTGTATATTTATCTCTTCTGTAATGTCCACGCCCACAATCTGGTGATGTCACCAATTAGTAATGCACAGCACCTGAGCTGTATTATTTGGAAGCTGTTTAAAAGCAAGTTCTTTGTCTGTAAAAAAACATAGCACTGACGAAGGTCTGAGGACCGAAAACGTTTTGCTTTTTAATCTCACCATGAGCACAGAGCACCATGAGCACAGCATCTTAAAATAAAAGAAAATATATTTTTAGTCTCAAGTCTAAGGAGTTTTACTTCTTTGTTTATACGGTGAGCGAGTCTTTTCCTGTCAAAGTTCCTTTATGTTTTTGAGACCACCGCTACCGTAGTCAAGTTTAAAGAGAAAAAAAGGACGAAGAAAGGCGCAACAGTTTTCTCAGTCCTACATGTATATAACCATATAAGCTGAGTAGATAGAATAGAACCCAGGCTTTTTCCACCAGTGGAAAGGAAAGAGCCTCAGAGAGTACAAGTAAAAAATTGTTTTACCAAAAACAAAATAAGAAGCTGTATGAGGCCTGGTGAGTTATGCTTTAGTCCACTATAATTAAAACATTTTCTCAGACTCTCTGTTGTCCAAGTAATGTACAAATGTATCGTTTTATTTTCGTATTATATTATATATATTAGAAGAGGCAACATTAGCGTTAGCTGCTGGTTGGTTACTTTAGCATGTACCCAAAAGACACAGTA
Source organism: Protomyctophum bolini (assembly GCF_963924005.1). Taxonomy (NCBI): domain Eukaryota; kingdom Metazoa; phylum Chordata; class Actinopteri; order Myctophiformes; family Myctophidae; genus Protomyctophum; species Protomyctophum bolini. The sequence goes on from NC_137868.1 coordinate 48,278,583, forward strand.
GCCTAGAAGTTGTCAACATAGCTACAATACTATACAATGTATGTACTTACTCGTGCCTGACATTCCATCCACACACCACCCAGTTATTTTTAGTAGATTTCCAAACATCTGTCACGTTGTAAATTGTGGTGTTACCCGGCCGGTACACATATGGATGGGGGGATTTGTGGCAAGACGAGCGTCTCCTCTGAGGTTTTTTCTTCTTCTGTAGGCTATATTCTCTCTCTCTCTGGTGCTGCTCTGATCGGCGACATGATACAAACACACATCGTGTGGCCATGTGGAGCAGTGGAACAGCCAGCCAAAGATTGGCAAGATTGCTGCTGGGAATTTACTGCTTTCCGCTGCCATTCTTGTTTCGGGTAGCATGCCGACCAAAGCTCTTCGAATGCTCAATATTATGGGACTGGCAACAATCCATCGCAACACATTCTTCAGGCTCCAGAAAGCACACCTTCAACCTGCCATTGTCAAACTGGAAGGATGAGTAAAGTGACATCATCAGGTCCCTTGAAGAGATGCCATGGACCACTGGTGTTGTCAGGGGATGGAAGGAGTGACAGCCCTGGACACTCGGCACATTTTGGAACAGTCAGGTCATTATGTCATTGTAAACTTAAATTGGCATTACCGAGTGGAATCGATGTTAACTGTCTGTGTGTGTGTGTGTGTGTGTGTGTGTGTGTGTGTGTGTGTGTGTGTGTGTGTGTGCGTTTGCGCCAGACTCTGCCAGCTCAGTTGGGCTAGAGAAGATTCTCCATGGCACTATGATCTCGAAGGACATTTCACTGCTGTCCACAGACCACCAGACATCCAGTTTAGAGGCGTATGATTCACTGATCCTCCAATTCCTCCCAAATTTTATTTTCTAGATAATCAGCGTGCCATGTCAACATTCATTTTAATGACATATTTTAAACCAGAAACCATCCGGTTGAGTGAACGCTGGCGCGACTAGCTGCCGCTGCTCTCCGGTTGTTTTTAAACTTTTTTATGATTCCACGCATCGCCTGCAGCAGACCTTACTTCTTTGGAACTTGGTATTGCTGATCTCCACCATGGGCTCATAGAAGCATACTGTATCACCAGTATTGTGTTCTCCGTTCAAGCTCGTAGCGTGCTGGGGTTCCTTACCTGGAATACCTGGTTACTGCTGCTGCTGCTCGGCTCACCAGCCCGTGGAGACCATGGCGTGGATCTACAAGCTCGCTGTGAGCTTTGTGCTCGTGTGGACAGTTTTGTCCCTTTTAATCCATCCAGCGTCTGCATTGATCCAGTACATGAGCGCGGAGCTCACCCAACTCCGGTTCCTCCGCCCTGCCGCTCCCCCGTCTGTACTGCACCTCTTCCCGGACATCTCTCGCCCTCCTCCCCGTCGGAGATACATCCACCGCGGTTCCGGACGGAGCTATAACATCGACGACTCCACTGCCATTCCGTCGCTCTGGTCCTCCGGCCGCCGCCGTCCTCCAAAAAATACCAACAGGAGGGTGGATCACAGAACGCTAGCCAGCCTAGCTAGGTCGGCTAACGTCATCTTCTCCAACCAACACTCCGACGTCAACTTTGGACTCCTCAACACCCGCTCCCTCACTGGCAAAGGGCAACTACTCCAGGACCTCCTCATCGATCACAAACTAGACTGTCTCTGTCTCTGTGAGACCTGGCAAACCCCGGATGATTATTCACAATTAAATTACTGTATTCCACATGGCTTTGTTTACACCAGCAAGTCTCGTCTGTCCGGAAGAGGAGGCGGTCTCGCGATTCTATATCGCGAGACTTGGAAAGTGTCTACTGTTACCATGCCAACAGTGTCACAATCATTCGAGGCTGTGGCTCTTCAATTAAATGGTCCCACTCCTACCATTCTAGTCAACATTTACCGCCCTCCCAAACCAAATAAGGATTTTATTACTGATTTCACTACATTTCTCGCTCATATCTGCACACTTTCACCCAATATAATTTTGCTTGGTGACGTAAATATTCATTTGGACAATAACAATCTTGCTTTCACTAAGGACTTCATCTCATGCCTGGACAGTTTTGGTCTCAAACAATTTATCAATTTCCCCACACACTGTAAAGGTCATACATTGGACATAGTTTGCTGCTCTGGTATCACTCCTCTCAATTTCTCTGCTTCCGACCTCCCTTTCACTGACCACAAACTCATTTCATTTAACCTCAGTCTCACCTTGTCCAAAACCAAACAATCTCGTACCATAACCCTCCGTAACATCAAAAACATAAACCCAGACGACCTCATAACAGGCATTGAAAATCTCCCCACCATCACCCCCCCATGCACCCCAGATCAGTTAGTCAGTATTTACAATGATGGCCTCCACTCCCTGCTAAATACACTTGCCCCCCTCAAAACCCGGAACATCTCATTTCGCCACTCTGCCCCCTGGTTCTCCCCACACCTGCGCCAGCTGAAGGTCAAAGGCCGTCAGCTTGAGCGACTGTACACCAAAACCGGACTCACTGTACACAAACAAATGCACCATGCCCACATCCTCCAATATAAAAATGCCATCTCCTCAGCCAAAACCCAATATTTTGCAGACAAAATCACTGCCGGTGCCGGGAACACCCGGGCTCTGTTTTCGGTGGTTAACAACTCCCTCCGCCCCCCTGATTCCCTCCCCCCACACTTCTACTCCACTGACCACTGCAACGCCATAATGTCATTCTTCAACGCCAAAATATCCACCATTCACCATCAACTAGCCCCCCTCACGTCCGGTTGTCCTCCCCCCTCTGTTTCTAATCCCCCAGTCTCTGCACCTCTCTCCTGTTTCCAACTCCCCTCTCCCTCAGACCTATCCAAACTCATCCGGACTTCCAAACCTACGACCTGCCAACTTGACCCCCTGCCATCCCCCCTCGTTATAGCCTCCCTTCCCTCTTTACTCCCTCTGATAACAGCCATCATACACTCCTCTCTCACATCTGGTTCCATCCCATCTCCACTGAAAACTGCCTCTGTTACACCCTTATTAAAGAAACCTGGTTTAGACCCCAACAACTTCAGTAATCTCTGCCCCATCTCCAACTTACCTTTTTTAGCAAAAATCCTGGAAAAGGTTGTTGCAACTCAATTTCAGTCCGGTTTCCGCCCCCACCACAGTACAGAAACAGCCCTAATAAAAATCACCAATGACCTCCTGTTAGCAGCCGACTCTGGACAGTTATCCATTCTCATCCTTCTCGACATGACTGCAGCCTTTGACACCATCTCACACTCCATCCTCCTCGACCGTCTAGCCTCCATTGGCATATCTGACACACCCCTACACTGGTTCCACTCCTATCTCTCCGACCGCACTCAGTTCATTCAGCTAAAATCTTTCATATCCCACTCCTCTCCCCTCTCCTCTGGTGTTCCCCAGGGCTCTGTCCTTGGCCCCATATTATTTATAATATACCTCCTCCCACTTGGCTCAATATTCCGCAAACACAACGTCAATTTCCACTGTTACGCGGACGACACCCAGCTCTATGTCTCCTCCACACCTACCTCCACCCTCCCACCACCCTCCCTCTGTGCCTGTCTTCATGAAATTAAAGACTGGTTCACCTCATCCCTCCTCAAACTAAATGGCAATAAAACCGAGTTAACCCTCATTGGCACTAAATCCTCACTCACCAAGCAGCCCAGTTTTACACTCACCATAGATAACTCCTCGGTTTCCCCCTCCCCCCAGGTCAAGAGTCTGGGTGTCGTCCTCGACAGCACCCTATCTTTCCATACCCACATCAATAACACCATCCGGTCCGCCTACTTTCACCTCCGCAACATCAACCGCCTCCGCCCTTCACTCACCCCCAACAACACTGCCATCCTAGTCCTTTCTCTGGTCACCTCCCGCCTCGATTACTGCAACTCCCTTCTCTTCGGTCTCCCCCACAAACTCCTCCATAAAATCCAACTGGTCCAGAACGCTGCAGCCCGCATCATCACCAAAACCCCTGCCATCTCCCACATCACCCCCGTTCTTCACCAACTCCACTGGCTACCCATCAAATCCCGCATAGATTACAAGATCCTCCTCAACACATTCAATGCCATCCATAACCTCTCCCCCCCATACCTGTCTGATCTCATCCATATCAACACTCCCAGCCGGTCACTTAGGTCTGCCTCCTCCACCAACCTCACTGTTCCCCCAGCTCGTTTGTCCACCATGGGGGGTAGAGCTTTCAGCCGCTCTGCCCCTCGCCTTTGGAACAGCCTTCCCCCCGACATTCGAAACATGGACTCACTCCCCACCTTCAAATCCCACATCAAAACTCACCTTTTCAGACAAGCCTACTCCCACCTTGAGTAGAAGTCTGCTGCAGGCCTTTGTGTGTATTTTAAACTTGTTTTATTGTATTGTATTTCTTTTCTGTTTTGTTAGGCGACCTTGAGTGACCTGAAAGGCGCCATATAAATAAAATGTATTATTATTATTATTATTATCTCTCCGAATTATGCCAGTTTGCCAGTGATAACCCTCATTTGTGCCAATGTTGGAACCGGTGCCAAAGGTTGCTTACCCCTGGTATTACGATTGTATGTATGGCTTTACTATTCAGAGACATGCTCTATTTTTGTTCTCTACTCGTTCATTAGAACATACCTTGCTGCCATGCACTACAATGAGAACAGTGGCCACATGCAGGCAGTTCGAAAAGATGGTAGGCTCAGATGGTCAGTTGTGTTCCCGAAGACCAAGAAGGGAGCGTATTCACTTCGCCCAGTGAAAACTGAAGCCACTTATGGCGAGTGTCTACATTCTACAATATAATTTAGCAGCCTTGTAGCAACTATTGCTGCTGTAGCAGTTATGCTGCCCCAATGCCGAGTTGAGATACTAATGACTAAGAACAGTTAATACAAAATCTTGAACATATTGCCATTTGGTTACAGAATACACAGCTAAAATGATGCAGATGGTTGTCTACAAAGTGACGGGAGACATGGATGTCACCCAGAAGAATCAGAATCAGAATCAGAAGACTTTATTTGCCATTACATGTAAACATGTTAGGAATTTGCTTTGGTGGGCAGCAGAGTGCAGTTTCAACATTCAACATTCAAGTGCAACAGGACAAGCAGTGCAAAACAACATAGTGAATAAAAATAAAGTGCAGAGAGATCAAGTGTTCAAGTGACCAGTCCATTTCGTACCACTCTGAGTGGGGGTGGAGGGTAAAAGGGGGGGGGGGGGGGTCAGGGGATCAGGGGGGGGACACCAGCAGCGTTGAGGAGCCGGATAGCCGTGGGGAAAAAACTGTTTGAGTGTCGGGCCTTCGTAGTCTTTAGGGACCGCAACCTCCTACCTGAGGGAAGCGGGGCAAAAAGACTGTGGCCTGGGTGTGCAGGGTCAGCCATGATCTTCCTGGCCCTCCTCAAAGCCCTACTCCTAAACAGGGCCTCAAGGGGGGGCAAAGGGCATCCAATCACCTTCTCTGCTGATCGTATGACCCGCTGCAGCTTGGCCTTGTCCTTGGCCACTGCAGCGGGGAACCAAACAGTGATGGCGAGGGTGATGATGGACTCTATGATGGCAGTGTAGAAATTAACCAGCAAGGTCCTTGGGAGGTGGAATTTCCTCAGCTGTCTCAGGAAAACCCAGATCGCAATGCCTCTGTAATAAGTACATCTGAGATCCAGGAAATCGTGTCAATGTTTACAATCTACTATGCCTGCAATGTGATTCTGCTGAAATGCCTACGACCCGGCAACTCCCAACTAATCTGTGAAGAACTTTTCACAAACTATAGAGTATGTTTATGTCTGGATGTTGGAATATGATCTATATTGTGTATATGAAACCTTTTATTGTGAAGTGCCCAGAGTGCTACCCGGAAGTGCCTGTTAACATGAGTGTATATATTGGCTGAATAAACTACTCTCGTCAGTTATGTTGTGTGAATTATCCATGAATTATCCATGTTATTATCCATGAAGCTGACGAGTGGATGATGAACTGACACTGCTGCCTGCTTGTGTCTTATTTATTTCCTCCGTATATTCTGACAGTCTCCATAGCTATCTAGACTCTTCCTAACACTGCAATGGTAGCTCTGCTAACAGGTTATGGGACCCAGCAGGAAAAGTATTGGAAGCCGTGGAGTAGGCTGTGTTTGTTTGACGGAGACGGAAGCCATTTCCAGGTATGGCAGACCAAACTTTTCGCCTACCTGAGACTGCGAGGGCTGAAGAGCACCATATTGAATGTGCCTGACGACGGCGACAATGTGGACGCCGAAAGAAATGAGGAAGCATATGCTGAGCTTATTCAAGTACTCGACGAGAAAAGTTTGTCGTTGATTGTGCATGACGCAGCAGATGATGGTAGGTTGGCGTTGAAGATTCTGAACGATCACTATGTTGGTAAGGGAAAACCAAGAGTGACTAGTTTGTACACAGAGCTTACGTCGCTCCAGAAAGCTGATAATGAAACAATCACAGACTATATTATAAGAGCAGAAACTTCTATCACGGCACTGAGGAATGCGGAAGAGACTATAAGTGACGGCTTATTGACAGCTATGATTCTGAAGGGCCTGCCAGAGTCATACAAGCTATTTTCTATCCACATTACACAAAGTGATGACAAGATGACCTTCGCTGAGTTTAAAGGTATTATGACATTATTTTTAACATAATTTTAACAACATTAAAAGTCTTGGCCATGGTCCTTCAAACATGTCTAAAAAGTTTGAACAGAAAAACTCCACTCCAGTATTTCTTGCCAGGAGTTTTTGTGTGTGTGTAATATGCATCCTGAGAAGGCATAGAAAAACACATTATTTTAGCCTGTAGATGTCGGTAATTCCCCCTTTCCTGTCAATCACTACCCAGCTCCGCCCCCCCACCCCTCAAGCCCTCCATACCTCTCCGCCCCCCTCAGAGAAAGGGACTGTTCTTTTTATTTTTCCTTCACAAGTTCACAGCATCTCAGCCATAGCAACGCTGCCAGTGCCAACGCACGCAACTTCTCCTTTTATAACTATTTGTTTATAGTTTATATAAAATGTTATTTATAATAAGACTATCACTGCATGTATGTACTGAGGGGATGGACAACAACATGTATTCTCTATTCAACGTCATTGTACGAGCAACAGTTGGTAAACAAATAAGGCACGTTCGGAAATACCGCACCGGAGCGCACTCGCCTATTAGTTTGCATTGCACAGTGGGCTCAGTGCGCTATTTCCGAACGTGCCTATGAAACTCCTGCAATATCTCACCCCACGACCACGTCGACATAAACTTGTGTAATGTCATCGATATCATACTCAATGACTATAGCCTATCATTATTCGCCATACTTTTAACGTGGATTATATCACACGAGCGTTGGCTGCGTTGCTATTCCACTGTATCGCATTACAAGAACAATAATGAGCACATGCAATCTACAACAGCTGGTGCACGCCACGAATCAAAGATTAATAATAGTCAAACACAGCTAATGTGGGTAGTGGCAGTGATTGACTATAAATTAAAAGTAGGCTACCATGAAGCACTTCGGAGTGCTGGAAATTGATTTTTTATTGTGAGTCCACTCAAATAGTACTGCACAACAATTTAACACAAATCATTGCAGTATAAATACTTATAGTTGGGATTGGGACACAAATGCTTGGTATTGCTCCTGGGTTCATAAAAAGTTTGGTTGCAAATCCACTCTGAACTTGTCCGAGATTTGAAAAACCTTCTGGGGTGAAATGATGTGCGCACACCAAGAGTCGCTTCTTTGACAACTTGGTTGGAATATCACCATCAAAAATAAAATTCATCCACCTAGAGCGTGAATCTTCATCTAGGCCAGTTGGTGGAAAGTGCAAGGACTTGTGTTGATTGACACAGCCAACAACGGAGCAGATTGCTTTTTCTCTAGAAGCCATTATTATTATACTGAAACAACGTCGCGGTCAGAATGAGGAAGAAGAGAGGAGAGACCTCAGGTGAGGGGAGGAGAGGGGCGGGTAGTAGAATTGGTAGGTAGGGAGCAGAGGAGAGGGGGCGGAGGTTTAGCGGTACATTACGTAGGCCTCCGTCGTCCAACCCACGAGTCATATTTGCATAATTATTCACAAAAGTCCAGACAGCAGAGAATACACTGAATGTTCAAATTTCGTTTTTTTTGGTGAAATTGATGTCAAGAAAAGCCAAAAAACACAAAATATCTACAAAAATGTGTTTTAAATGTCACAATCCCTTTAAGACCAAGCTGAGGAGTTACGAGAGCGCTGATAAGTTCATTGGCAAGTGCAACTCTGTCGGCGACAGCGTGATGAAAGGCAAAGACGTGAGACTGTCCTGTTACAACTGCAGCCAGAGGGGGCATAAGGCTTTCGAGTGCACTGAGGCTGCTGTTGGTCGGAGGGAGCAGAGACAGTGGTGCAGTTTTTGCAAAAGTTCCACGCACAACAATATCAATTGCAGGCGGAGAAGACTGAGAGACGTCAACGTGAAACAACATGCCATGGATGAAGAGGAGCACACGTCCGCTTTCAAGGTTTGCCAAGTGGACGGCGCCGGGGGACCGAAGCAGAGACTTTGTCAGGGCAATGCTCTGAGCAGAGGGCTGATGGTCGACACCGGGGCTACGTCACACATTGTGACCGACGTGAAGAAGTTCCGAAACTTCGACGAGAGTTTCGAGCCACGAAAGCATGTTCTGGAGATGGCTGATGGAGTGAGGGCCTCTGGCATAGCGCTGAAGAGAGGTACTGCAAACGTTTGGCTGAGAGATAACAAGGGTCGTGAGGTGGAAACTATGCTGAAGGGGACGCTCTACGTTCCATCCTTTCCCCAAGACATTTTCTCAGTCAATGCATATCCAACGGAGCCACAGTCTTCTTCAAAGAGAGACAGAACAAGCTCATCCAAAATGATGGTACAACATTCGACATTAAGGTACATGACAGGCTGTTTTATTTAAACACTGTTTATGAGATTACTAATGTTGATGAATGTCATGGGTGTTATGATATCAAAACGTGGCATGAAATTCTAGGACATTGCAACTACGAAGATGTGTTGAAATTGCAGAATGTAACTGAGGGTCAGTGTTGTTTTCGTCAGGACTGACGATAACGTAAATGACGACGTCAACGCCCCTTTTTCCAGGACAAAGGGCCGATTCATACTCCTATTTTAGAGCCGAATAAAAGTCGGTTCGGCTCTGTAGAGCCTACAATTTGACGTCATTTGAGGTTCGGGGGGGCGGGTACCGTCCTAAAGTCGGCTATTCGGTGCTACTGAAAATTTCTGACGAGCCGAAATCATTTCGGCACTACAGCGCCGAAACAGGAGAATGAATCGGCCCTAAGACGGACTAAAACTAAAGACACTCAAATAATTCGGGACAAGACTGACGCTGACGAGCTAATTAGCTCTGTTTGACACGATGACGAGACGTGTTTGTGTTATAGCTGACAAGACGAGGTTAGACGAACGTGTTAGTGGATTGACGAACAAAGTTTTAAATGCATGAAAATGTTCGCAAATAATGTCACTGCTCTCGCCTCTATCCTCCTGTCCTTTCCTTGTTGGTCACGCCCATCTGCATGCACGCACACACACACACACACACGCACACACACTCACACACACACACCGTCCCATTCAGACAATAACATCACCAGACTGGGGGAAGCCACGCCGCTGCAGATCACTTTGCTTGTCCCCGTGGATTGGAAATAGGATTTAAAATGCTATCCGATGATAGCGTGGATTACAGCACAGTTGTGTGCAATTATTCAACAAAGAATTCACATATCACCGCGCCTCGTCAAGCCTCCAGTATCGGCTCAATGCGAAACATGTTGCACCTAGCCTAGCCTGGAAGCTAACGTCAATCAACAACAGTAGCTCTGGTCGATAGCGTAGTTAGGACTCAGGAGTTCTATGGTACTTAATTTGATCCTTTCCCCTCACTCACACCCGCAGCCTCGTTTTTAACATAAAAAAAGATGTGAAAGCCTACTTTCCTCCTTCTAACACTATGGATCAGAGCTAATGTTATTCCAACTCCCAGTAGCAGTTCAAGTACCCGACCAGATGACATGGTTTCTAACTAAATGGTTATGGCCAAATAAAATGTAAAATCTGCTATGGCTGTTACTGTATGTCCACGGAAGAAACACAGAGGTGTTTTCTTATGGTCAACTCATGTCACATATTTGCTGCACCAATTGAAACCCCCCCCCCCACCAACCCTGTGGAATGCATACCCCAAAACTCTCGGAGACATGCCCCCACCATCCAAAACCTTCAATATTACTTTCCCCAGATATTTTGATTTACTTAGTGTTTTTCCTTTAATAAAGTTGTTTTTGATTTATCATGTCCCCCTTGTAATTGTAAAGCATTTTTGGGTACTCTCTATATAGCTCTATATAAATTATTAATTTTGAGATATTATTACTACAAAAACAATGTTTTATTGCTTAAACTTATGTATTCACTATTCATTGATTCACTAGTATACCAAAATCCATTAAAAAATGGCTCTCACAGTTCTTGGGTCAAATAATGATATGCGATTAAAATGCGATTAATCGAGATGAATTAACTACAAAGCCTCTGATTAATTAGATTAATTTTTTTAATCGAGTCCCAGCTCTAATTAATACCTGTACGCTATAGACATTTTATTTAAAGACATTTAAAAAAAAATGACAAACTGGACTAAAACCTTTTACTAAAATGACTAAAACTTACTAAAACCCTTAGGAGTTTCCGTCGACTAAAACTATCAAGGATAGAAATGACTAAGACTGACTAAGACTAATTAAGCATTTTTCCAAATGACTAAGACTGACTAAGACTAATTAAGCATTTTTCCAAAAGACTGACTAAATCTAAAAAATGCCTGCCAAAAACAACACTGCTGAGGGTATGGAAATTCCCACCATTCCGAAGGTTCACTTCCATGTTTCGGAATGGCAGGGTTTTATACTTTTCTATAACACCCTGGCATTCCGAAAAAAAACGCATCGCCATTCCGAAGGTTCACTTCCATGTTTCGGAATGGCAGGGTTTTACCCGTTTCTATAACACCCTGGCATTCCGAATTCCGAATATAGCCTATTATTTGTTATTTGTGGCTTCCCCGAGTCCCTCAGACTCCCTCCGCTAGTTGCTCGGTCCATAAAATGCGTGTGTGCGTGCGGCTGTGCGCACCCATACTGATGTCTCCGCTGACGCAACACCACTATTTTCCCTTTATCTCTCTCCCCGCTCTCTCTCTCTCCCTCTCCCTCTACCTCTCTCTCTCCCCTCTCTCTCTCCCTCCCCCCCTCTCTCTCTCTGAAACATTTTAAAAGGCTTTCATATATACTATCAATATTTGTTCGAATAAAGTTTGGCCTTATTGATGGAGGGAATAGTTTTTGATATTAGTAATTGCAGGGCCTCGCATTTCTCCCATTCGTGTGTCACAGTGTGTGTATATGGAAAAGCGTATATTACTAATACTTCTGTATCGACCATGATTTCATTACCACTTAATAAAATACTATATGTTGAATGACAGAAGTAGGCTAACTATATCTATAAAGACTTTCGTCGATCGCCGTCCATTCATGCCATATGTATGCATGCGTCTGTCCAAACCAACGTAAGTGCCTTTGATCCTATACGACTGAAGCCTTTCACTCCTATTCAAAGCCCTATTTATCCTGTGCACTTATCTATGATTTATTCATTATGGACAATTATTTGTCTTTGTCACTGTTACGGCCGCAGGCCTATAGTCTGTCTGGGTCTGGGCCGTGTGTCTGTATTGGTGCCGTGCCGCGCACAATGCGTGCCCCGTTGCTTACTCCCTCCCTGCAGATCCGTCAGCGCAGCCATTGGTGGGGAGCAGGCTAGATGCAGTAGCCCCTCCGTGCAAAGAGATCATGCACGGAGTAGTAGGAACATCAACCCGTTTATTGCTGTAACCATGCAGTCATTCTATATTCTGAGCAGCACCGGGCCACGGAAGCCTGCTTTTTGTACAGTTTGTTATAGCTTAGATTATAGGGAATAGTAGGGCACTTTATTTTCGTTATTAGGTTAGTATTTAAAACTCAAGAGGTTATTTTTAGAATTGATTATTTCCATTTGTCTTTTGGTAAAAACCAATGTAATTCATATTGAATACATATGTAAATATATCGTTTCCCATTATTCTGTATGCCACAACGAGTAATAAACACCTTTAGCATTTTACCACCTTGCCTTATTCCAACAATAACCGTTACAGTCATCTTGAAATTATAACCAATGCACTAATATTAGCTATGACACGGGCCACTTTTTACTTTAATAACTTCATATTCTATGCTTTTTATATCTTTATCTAAACTTATTTTCTTGTCTAAACGCACTTTAGGGCTTTGCTCCAATTTCGTTGTTCTTAAACTTGTTTTATGCAACAATGACAAATAAAGCATTTTTTCCAAACCAAATTAGTAGGCTCCTTTTTTTTTGCAATACATTAAACAAAGTCCAGACTTAAAAAGTGACCTTTCACAGCTGCCATTTATTGAAAATCAGTAAAATAATAATAATAATAATAATAATAATTCAAAAAGGTCAGAAAAGTACAAAAAGCCTATTATAAAAAACAAAAAATAAAAGTCCACTCGACATCGATCCATAGAAAAATTACAAGAAATTGTGGACGCAGAATTTCACTGCTTCCCAGTATTGGTCCAGTGTTCTCGCTTGACGGTGATACTGCCTCTTGATCCTCCGAAGCCTGTTTGATAAAAGCAGATGTAGCTTAATTAATATGAGTAATTAATGAATGTGGATGCTCTTCAAAGGATCAATCCATCTAATAAAAGCCTCCACCTGCTCCCTGGACCCGTACAGCCATTTATTATGTAATTATTATTCTCATATATAAAAAACTCTCAAACCTGGCCTCCAGTTGCCGCCATTTTCTCCTCTGGATGGGTGCTGGATCCCCGCGGTCGGCATGGCCACATATGGTCTCCACCATCCTCTGCTCATCTTTTAATTTCCGGATGAACACCCAGAGGGAGGGTCGGCGCCTCTCCACCCGGGAGTTCCATCTGTGATGCCAAGCTGAAATAATTGTAGATTCATAATCAGTAAGCACACATATCATGGCACATTGACATTTCATTCCCACATTGCTCAGTATTATCGAATAAAACGGAACAGATTTGGAATAAGAAATCTATACCAATAATTATAATGAAAACAACAACAGCAACAACAACAATAATAGCATATAAGGCGTTACCTTCCACCCAGTTATTGCTCCTGTTGTCGGAGCGCCGATCATACACGCTCCACACTGCAGGCGGGAACAATGCCTGTTCCCCCACATAGGTGACCTCCATGTACTGAATGAAGTCACCTAGTGGGGGGTATTGGCGGATCAGCTGGCGGGTCTCTCTCATCCTGCAGAAGGCCCTGAATTTCCTGACCAGACGGTCAGCGGGGAGGTAGCCTGTGGCCATAGCCTTCCTCACCCAATTCTTGAGGACCGGGTCGTGCCTATATGGACCTGTAAACGTGTGAAGACGAGTGAAGAATATGTTTAGTTACTAAAATCTAATTTACTACTAATTTCATAAGCACTCAGTTACAAAAGAACAAAAAAGCTTCAACCCCAAGAATGAATGAATGAATGGTAATATTATAACAGTTGTAATAATAATTAAGAATGTGGCGATGTAAGCCCTATTAAAAAATATGACCCCATACTTCTGCTAAATGTGTTTGTTGGCTGTTTTAAGGATGACCTAAATGGTACGATATAACCTAATAACTTGCATGCAACCAAGAAAAGTATAATAATAATAATAATAATAATAATAATAATAATAATGACTCTTTGTTGGTTGTGTAAATACACCATCACTAACCTGCTAACCCAACTTCCTGTATTTTGCGCCACATGCTCTGGCAGATGTGAAAGTAGCAGCCAGTGGTCCGTGTGGCAGGTAGCTCCTCCCGGAACGCATTCATGAGCCCCATTTCAAAGTCTGTGAGGACTCTAGTAGGGCTCCATCTGTACATGTAGGGATGGACGCATGCGAACAGACAGACAGAAAAAATGATTATTCTAGTTTCCACAAAATATTTCTATTACAGTTGCAGTGACATACAGTGAGTGCACACACACACACACACACACACACACACACACACACACACTCACTTACGGTTCTCCTGTAATGCGCGCGACCCTCCTCTTCACACGGCGGAGGACAGCGCGGTACATGTCCGTGGTCTTTCCAGTCATAAGGGTCATTACAAAAGGTACGACCCTGCCCAAATATAGGCCATGTATGGAGACGAACTGGTAAAAAGGCCTTGGGCAGGTCTTAAATGTACCGTCCATATATATCTACAACAATAAAAAAAAAAGAAGAAAACAATTATATAATATATATATATATATGTATCATAATATGTCATTTTAAATAAATTATTAGGCTACATTGCAATTTAACATGCATATGTTTTATGGGAGAGGGGTTGGTTTTTACCTGGTCACACTCAATTTGATGTAATTATCCTCGGTTGCAAACACCACAAAGCCATGCTGGCGGTGGTGTTTGTCCATGAACAACTGCCCCCCCCAGGTTAGAGCCCATTCACCGTCCACGTTGACCTCCTGTACGGTGGGCGGAATGGGGGGCATGAGGCTCGCCCGAAGCCTCTCCAGCCGCGACTTCACCGAATTAAAAGTCGGCATATGCCGCATTTCCCCACCTGCTGCTTGGGCCACGACTTCATCATACAACCGTTTTATCGGGATGGTTGGATCGGCCGCCACACGCTCAAGCATCCGCTCAATTAGAGCGGTGCTGGCGACCAGATCCTCCTCAGCGTTGTGTGCGTGGTCCCCCGGAGGCCTCAACAGGACGATGTCGGCTGGTGGGTCAGCGTCGACGTCCAGCCACCGGGTGTGGACATAGACGTTGCACCGGGTGCAACGCCAATATATTTTTTCGCCCACAATGGACCTATTTCTCAAATATCTAAAGTTGTCGATAACAAGAGCTTTTCCCCCTCGGCTGTTTGCCACCTGCAGATACGCCATGTTTGCTTTACTCCTTACTCCTACAGTTTGATTGATTGATTGAGTCCTTTTTATATCACTTTGTTTATTGGCCTTTAGATTAAAGGATTCATTAAGGCTACTTTGAAGTTCGTGAGGTACACAGGTTTAATTTACGATTGAGAATAGCTCCCACGCACATCAAACCATTGAGTACTTTGAAGTTCCAGAAGTACCCAAGTTTTGTTTATGATTGGATTAATTGAGTACTTTGAAGTTCCCGAGGTACACAGTGACAGTTTATGATTGAGAATAGCTCCCACGCAGATCAAACCAAATCTGCGTGGGAGCGTTTTTAGGCCAGAGTCAGTTCAGCACCACAGACAGCTCCTCATCATGACAGACAAGCCAATGTGTTTAATGGGGCATTCCACTCATTTTCAACATTTTACTATGTCATTAATATACCTATACTGTAATTATGAAAAAGAATCATTAACATGGTGAAACACATCTTGATGACATCATCAAGATGTGTTTCACCATGTTAATGATTTAGGGCAGCAGATGAGTAAACTATAAGTGTGATATATGATTGAAATCCATTTCAAACGGAACATCTAATTTGATTCAATAACAAAGCAATTAAAGCCAAGTTCTCATAGCTCTCCCACATTAATTGAGTACTTTGAAGTTCCCGAAGTACCCAAGTTTTGTTTATGATTGGATTGATTGAGTACTTTGACCTTCCGAGGTACACAGGTGTAGTTTATGACTGAGAATAGCTCCCAAGATCAAACCAAATCTGCGTGGGAGCGTGATTTGTGGCACTCCCTCATGGTATTATATGGATTGGGTGTCTAGATCAGATCAATTAAATTAAAATAATGTATTGGCATGTCAAGTTTATTGAAATGTTGCACAAAACAATACAAACCACTCACAATATACAAACAGCAGAGGCCAAGGACACGGGTGTAACAGTCATGTAGGCCCATGGTTCAGCACCACAGACAGCTCCTCATCATGACAGACAAGCCAATGTGTTTAAAGGGGCATTCCACTCATTTTCAACATTTTACTATGTCATTAATATACATATACTGTAATTATGAAAAATAATCATTAACATGGTGAAACACATCTTGATGACATCATCAAGATGTGTTTCACCATGTTAATGATTTAGGGCAGCAGATGAGTAAACTATAAGTGTGATATATGATTGAAATCCATTTCAAACGGAACATCTAATTTGATTCAATAACAAAGCAATTAAAGCCTAGTTCTCATAGCTCTCCCACATTCTTCTCAACTAAACTTTATTTGAACTCACTTGTGGTGTGTGTGTGTGTGTGTGTGTGTGTGTGTGTGTTTGTGGGGGGGGGGTGTGTGGGTGTGTGTGTGTGTGTGTGGGGTGTGTGTGTGTGTGTGTGTGTGCATGTGTGTGTGTGAATTTATTTGAACACACATGTGACATCCTTCTATAGTCTATACCCTAATGGACAGGAGGTACACAAGCACATGGCCGTTTATTCATGCTCCTACAAAACCACACGGTTAGCACACATATCTCCATGCAAAAAATGGAGGTTGTAGAGGTGGGTGGAGGTTCAGAGTCTAGAGGTGGGTGGAGGTTTAGAGGTGGGTGGAGGAGCGGAGTCTAGAGGTGGGTGGAGGTTGTAGAGGTGGGTGGAGGAGTCTAGAGGTGGGTGGAGGTTGTAGAGGTGGGTGGAGGAGCGGAGTCTAGAGGTGGGTGGAGGAGTCTAGAGGTGGGTGGAGGTTGTAGAGGTGGGTGGAGGAGCGGAGTCTAGAGGTGGGTGGAGGTGGGTGGAGGAGTCTAGAGGTGGGTGGAGGTGACTAGAGGTGGGTGGAGGAGTCTAGAGGTGGGTGGAGGTGACTAGAGGTGGGTGGAGGTGGGTGGAGGTTGTAGAGGTGGGTGGAGGAGCGGAGTCTAGAGATGGGTGGAGGTGGGTGGAGGAGTCTAGAGGTGGGTGGAGGTGACTAGAGGTGGGTGGAGGTGGGTGGAGGTTGTAGAGGTGGTTGGAGGAGCGGAGTCTAGAGGTGGGTGGAGGTGGGTGGAGGAGTCTAGAGGTGGGTGGAGGTTGTAGAGGTGGGTGGAGGAGTCTAGAGGTGGGTGGAGGTTGTAGAGGTGGGTGGAGGAGCGGAGTCTAGAGGTGGGTGGAGGAGTCTAGAGGTGGGTGGAGGTGGGTGGGGGTGACTAGAGGTGGGTGGAGGAGTCTAGAGGTGGGTGGAGGTGACTAGAGGTGGGTGGAGGTTGTAGAGGTGGGTGGAGGAGCGGAGTCTAGAGATGGGTGGAGGTGGGTGGAGGAGTCTAGAGGTGGGTGGAGGTGACTAGAGGTGGGTGGAGGTGACTAGAGGTGGGTGGAGGAGTCTAGAGGTGGGTGGAGGTGGGTGGAGGAGACTAGAGGTGGGTGGAGGTTGTAGAGGTGGGTGGAGGAGCGGAGTCTAGAGGTGGGTGGAGGTGGGTGGAGGAGTCTAGAGGTGGGTGGAGGTGACTAGAGGTGGGTGGAGGAGTCTAGAGGTGGGTGGAGGTGGGTGGAGGAGACTAGAGGTGGGTGGAGGTGACTAGAGGTGGGTGGAGGTTGTAGAGGTGGGTGGAGGAGCGGAGTCTAGAGGTGGGTGGAGGTGGGTGGAGGAGTCTAGAGGTGGGTGGAGGTGGGTGGAGGAGACTAGAGGTGGGTGGAGGTTGTAGAGGTGGGTGGAGGAGTCTAGAGGTGGGTGGAGGAGCGGAGTCTAGAGGTGGGTGGAGGTGGGTGGAGGAGTCTAGAGGTGGGTGGAGGTTGTAGAGGTGGGTGGAGGAGCGGTGTCTAGAGGTGGGTGGAGGAGTCTAGAGGTGGGTGGAGGTGGGTGGAGGTGACTAGAGGTGGGTGGAGGAGTCTAGAGGTGGGTGGAGGTGGGTGGAGGAGTCTAGAGGTGGGTGGAGGTTGTAGAGGTGGGTGGAGGAGCGGAGTCTAGAGGTGGGTGGAGGTGGGTGGAGGAGTCTAGAGGTGGGTGGAGGTGGGTGGAGGTGACTAGAGGTGGGTGGAGGAGTCTAGAGGTGGGTGGAGGTGGGTGGAGGTGACTAGAGGTGGGTGGAGGTGGATGGAGGTTGTAGAGGTGGGTGGAGGAGCGGAGTCTAGAGATGGGTGGAGGTGGGTGGAGGAGTCTAGAGGTGGGTGGAGGTGACTAGAGGTGGGTGGAGGTTGTAGAGGTGGGTGGAGGAGCGGAGTCTAGAGGTGGGTGGAGGTGGGTGGAGGAGTCTAGAGGTGGGTGGAGGAGACTAGAGGTGGGTGGAGGTGACTAGAGGTGGGTGGAGGTTGTAGAGGTGGGTGGAGGAGCGGAGTCTAGAGGTGGGTGGGTGGAGGAGTCTAGAGGTGGGTGGAGGTGGGTGGAGGAGACTAGAGGTGGGTGGAGGTCGTAGAGGTGGGTGGAGGTGGTGTTCCGAATTTCGGAATGGTGGTGCTTTTTAAGCATCACCATTCCGAAAAATATTTTTCGGAATGGCAATGTTTCGGAATGGTGGGGTTTCGGAATGGTGGGGTTTCGGAATGGTGGGGTTTCGGAATGGAGAGCTGTCCCCGAAACGGGTGCCCAGACCAAAGAGCTAAAGCTGCACTACAACTTGTACACACTGATTTATTTGGACCAATCGATCCAACGGCTAAAGATGGATTCAAATATACTCTAGCATTTACTGATGACTATTCAGAAGCAATTTTTGTTTATTTCTTGAAATCTAAGAGTCATCAGTGGGCCATCAGTGGAGGTGGTGCCGTGGTGGATGGTGATCTTGGGGAAAAACACGGCTGTCCAAAGCAGCCTATCTTACATCAATTCCCCACAACGTTAATAGGAAAAAACAAACGTTCATTTTCGACCTTCTATTACGAGAAGCATGCGTGGATGGAATATTCCGTTTTAAAGGATGCAGTGTTTTGTTTTGCCTGCCGACACTTTCAGAATGACAGCAACGTGGAATCATTTCGTAATACCGGCGTGAGTGCCTGGAGTAGACTGGGCTCGAAACTGGACAAACTTGCGATATCCGATGCCCATAAGAGTTGCATGATTAAATGGGATCACTTTAAAAAGAGTGCATCTTCAGGCTCTATTGCAGCTAAACTTTCAGAAAGTCACAAAGCTACTGTAGAGAAGAACAGGTTGTATCTGTCCAAAGTTGTTGATATTATTAGGCTATTGTCTAAACTTGGATTGCCTTTCCGTGGACACAGGGAGGGGATAGATTCAGAAACACGGGGCAATTTTTTGAGATTTGCAGCTTCTTCTCTAAATATGATACTGGATTTGAAAGCATGCAGTCAAATCATTTTAATTCAACATCCCCAATTTTCCAGAACGAAATAATTGATATCTGTGCAAACTTGGTTTATGCAGATATTGCAGAAACATTACAGGATACTGGTTTCTTCAGTATTATGGCAGATGAGGCCAGGTCCTCTAAAACGGAACAATTGTCAATTTGTTTAAGATACGTTGAGCAGCTTGAAATCAAGGAGCGTTTTCTGTGTTTTATTGATTTCTCAGCATCTCGTGGTACAGCTGCTATAGTGGACGCTATAAACACAGGACTGGAGATGGGTGGTTTAAAAAACATCCCAATTGTTGCTCAGAGTTATGACGGTGCCTCCGTAATGTCGGGTCACGTTTCAGGCGTGCAGCAGCGCATCAAAGAGACCTATCCGTACGCAGCCTACATACACTTGTTACAAAACCATATGTCTAGGGGTAAAAGGTAATGCAACATAATGGAGGAGAAACGAAACCAAGATCTTAATACAAGCATTTATTCAAAAGTATCATGAATAAATTATAATAATCAACAATAGTTTACAAAAGAATGGCTCTTAACTCAATGTAAAGACAAAACGGATCTTAAAACAAAACTATAACGTTATTCCTTTCCGAAGGGAGATAATGGCTCTAAACAAAAGTTCAACTTCACAAATAAAGGCAAAACAGTTGGCGACAGTAGTACGACGGATGGGGGAAAGGCCTTGGAAGTCAGTGTTTCCCTAGCCCCTCTCGGAACCCTCCATAAAGCTTTTATGAAATTTGGACGTTAAGCTTTAGGGTAGGGTTCCTCGACATTACAAAATTTTCTAATACGATTGTTGGAACGCGGACATAAACAAACTCCTCATTTAGTCGATCGGCGCAGTATTACGACGTTTTTTCCTGTGTTGGCTTCCGAATGTGCGAACTATAAGTACCTTACATACCTCTGAGAAAATCTCCTGTGTCGCGGAAGCCGTTAAGTATTTTTAATCCATGTTTGATTAAAAATGCGCTTTGCTTCTTCTCTTTCTGCCTTGTTTAGTGACATCCAATGGTACCGCCTCCAGCTGTGCTGTTGGCTAGCTATGTGTCCCTACGTTACTGCCTCTGATTGGCGGAGATATTTTTGCTGTGGGGATGTTCGTTTTCCATCTTGTTGTGTCTGTTGTGTTTCTGTGGCCAAAAAGAAAAGGACCTTTCAAAGTGATTCCACATACACCAATTGCATTATCTATTAGTAGTAGTAGTATCACTACGTGTAGAGTTTGTAAATACATCAAATATGCGATAAAGCCATTATATGGCTGTGTGTGTGTGTGATGATTTATCGGTTTAATGATTTATTTGTGCCTTTGCAAATATATATATATATATATATATATATATATATATATATATATATATATATATATATATATATCCAATGATTTATTTGTGCCTTTGCAACCTGTGGAGTCTGTCAGGTCTCGCCACAGTGGGAGGGGCGCGTCCCCTGACAACCAGACAAGCGGCGACACGGCACGCCCACGGCCGTGTCATAGACGCAGTGTTCTACCCCAGAGCAATCTTGAATCAGCTGCGCCTAATTCCGACCGCCGCCCTTGTTAGCAATTAACGGCAGCCGCAACCTGTCAGCCGCACCCTTTATAAACGACCCGCACGCCTAGCAGTATCAGATCCCTGCTACACAGAGACGCTCGCGCAGCATATGCCTTCCACTCGGCGTTGGATGGTAAGTCCACACTCCTCTCACTTATGGACCCTCCCGTATGGACTATGCTTATTGTTTGATCGCTTGTATCACCACTCAATTGCTCTCTTATATTCCCACATCATCAGGCTTGTAGGAGTGGGGCTGGAAGCACACGCAGGAGCGTGTGCCCCCCATAGACAAGTATACACGGAGAGCCGCATGCATGCTGGAGACCCACCTGGCTCGTATCGGGAACGAGTGCGGAAGACGGGACCCTCGTATGGAAACGGCAGCTCAACAGCTCCATAAGGTTGCAGTAAGACAAACCGTTCACTATCTATCACCCGTGTTATTAAGAAGAGGCACTCATAGTGGCAATGAGCAGCTAAGGATAATAACGAAGATTGTGAATGAAGGAAGTCACCCTGTCGATGCTAAATGAAGACTGTGAATGAAGAGTGTCACCGTGGTGTTGTACACTGAAGATTGTTGAATGAAGATAACCCCGTAGAAACTAATGGAAGCTAGCAGGCTTTAGATAAAGTGTCACGTCCACCCTGTGAAAGAAGACAGGCCCGTGTTATGTTTATTTCACCCTTTGAAGAGACTTTAAGTTGGCTTGAGCCGCCAGGCCCGGTGAAAGAAGACCGTTAGAAACTAGAGCGCTTACTTTGACTGCCGTTGTCGTACCGACACGGCCACCCAATAGATAGAGAGAAATAAGAATATAAATGCTTGTGTATCTTCCTGTTGGCCGAGCCTAAGGGGCCCTCCGTACCATACTCGCCCGGTACCATACCAAGTACTTTTACTCTAATTACTCACCACCCCGTATCCGAGTACTTCTGTGCCCTGTGGATAGAGAAAGATACGCACCCCCTTGCCTACCTCCGGGGGAGCCTCCTGGCCTCCTCTGGAACCTGGAAAAGAAGAAGAGAAAGAGTTATACAAATGTCTAGTTGGTAGACTGCCTAGACCGGGAGTCTCAGGCCCCAACTTTGTACTTACCTTGTGCTCTGACCGTATGCTAACATCCCCTCTCATCCTCTGCAGTGACAACTCCCGCCTCGGAACCGGGACCTCATGCAAAGAATAATAACTGTTTGAGTTCTGTTTGTGCTACTGACTTTGTTTGAGCCTTTTGGAGAAATAAAGAAAGGGGCGCCCTCGTGTGTCTAACCCCTGATACTGCACTCTGAGTTATATTTCCCACCCGACCTCCCACAAACCATATATATATATATGGTTGCAAAGGCACAAATAAATCATTAAACCGATAAATCATCACACACACACACACACAGCCATATAATGGCTTTGTGTGTGTGTGTGTGTGTGTGTGTGTGTGTGTGTGTGTGTGTGTGCAATGCCGGTTTGTGCCACAGGGTGGTGCCAGATCTGACTTTAACTTTTGGTGCAGTGTGTCTGCGTACCAATCACTTCACTTTTGTGTATTAGTATAGTCTGGCTTGAAATTGAATTGTCAATAGTGAATGAATGCTCCATTAGTCAGAGATGGGAAAAGTACTGACATTCTGTACTCGAGTAGAAGTACAATTACTTGTGTAAAAAACTACTTTGGTAAAAGTAGAAGTAGTCATTCAAATAATTACTCGAGTAAAAGTACAGGCTCTGAAATGTACTTTCTGAGTAAAAGTAAAAGTATTTTTACCGGATTTGCAAAGCCAACTGTAACCTCATATACGTCGAAGGCTATTAAACTAAAAAGATCCCCACCAAAAACACTGATTTGGCTGGTTGTGGTTGATCGTCTGATTCGTCTGGCTCGTCCTGCGTCGAGTCTGCAGTGTTGACCGTTTCAATGTCACTTTCCTCCTCAGTGTCGCTCATTTTTCTGCCTGGTTCGGTTCCGCAAATACGTGTAAACTATATCTCGTCTCATCTCACGATTAGATACGCATCTCGATGCACTGCCAGCGATACGATACTTTAGCGATACATGGAATCTCCTGGTGATATGATGCGATACGATTCACCCCTCTACCGATACGACGCGATTTGATGGCGATTCATCACAATAGAAAGGATTTATATTAAAGCTCTATTAATTTCCCAAAACATGTAAAAATGCATTACATTTCAATGTAATTTATTGTTTTACTGTAGGTTAGTATTATAGCTCTGCATCTCAAACAACCCAACTTATAGAATTCTGTAATAAACAAAGGGTCTGCTCTCTGCTGGTTATTGTGGAATTGTTAGAATACTAATAATCATAGGCTATAGTATAATTATTATATCTCAAAGGTCAAGTTGAAGTTTTGACAAGAGATTAAAATGTAATAGCCTATCGTTCATCAATTAATGTTACCAACATATAAATAGAAAAGAAACAAATAAACAAAACAAAAATTACAGGTAGGTCACACTTGTAGTGCTGTCAAACAAGTCTATGTCTAGTTTAATCTGCAACAGTTTTATAATATAATTGCCTATGTATAGTGGGGGTCCCTGTTTGATCTCTCACTCTCAGCTAAGTGGTCCTTGGCTTGACCTGAAAAACATTGAAGTCCCTGGCCTGCATGTATTATTAACGTTTTAAATACATAGCAGATGTACAAGCTCACAACGCGTCTCATCCACGCCCAGATGTGAGTTTGTGGATCTGTAATTTTAGGCGTGCGACACCGTCTTGCTGCAGAATATAAATACATAAGGCTTCTATCCCAGAGAACAGCAGGGGAAAGCTGGACAGTGGAAAGTTGTGAAACGGTTGTAAACGACTTTAAACGCAAGCACACCCTGCTGTGGCGTTGTTGTTGTTGTACACGTGTGTGCAGACTGCAGAAGCTTTCTTTAATTACAAATTGATGATCGCGACGCAGATTCGCATAGGAGAATCAGTGAGAACAGCTGTGGAGTGTGGATCATTACCAGCACGCAGAGCTACAGTGAAAAGTCAACTGATCGACGGACAAATTCGGATAGCTATTTTATAAAGCTAAAGGTGGTGCTTCTCTTGTTCTGTTAGTCGCGGGTGCTCTTTATAGTCAGTTTGTTGTCTCAGTCTCAACGTGTCTACTCTGCACGGTCGTACGGTAGCTTCTGTCCACTAACTGTGTGTGCGGCTGTGCGCTGCCTGCGAGAGACCTTTTTTCCTTTCCTTTTCTGATGGTACGTTCAATGCGCCTCGGAAACACAGGATAGGGTGAAATTTACCATGAAAAAAAGGTGCAACCATGGATTTTACCGTTGCAAGCAATCCGCGAACGATGCATCGAGATTTCACCCGTCAGCAGTGAATGAACCACACTCGCATCGCGCACGTCTGTATTTCTAGATTCCTTGGTCTAATATTATTTTAATCGGTGTCATGCATTAAAATAAAAGTAACGAGCCTATTTTGAAAAGTACTCAGTAGAAAGTACTAGTACTTGTGTTAAAATGTAACGGATAAAAGTAAAAAACCGTCCGAAAAATAAGTACTCAGTAAAGTACAGATACTCAAAAAAAGTACTTCGTTACAGTAATGAAGTACTTGTACTTCGTTACTTCCCATCTCTGCCATTAGTTGGCTGCTAAATAAAGCAGTTTAGTGACATTATCTTTGTCTGTGTGAAATGGACACCTTTTCCGCAGAAATGTTTAAAAGGTGTATCCCATGGTGTACGCGTGGTGTTGTTGAAAATAATCCACACTGAGATGTCCATAAAGCTGAACAAAAAACTTTACTTTCAATTGGGAAAAATTAAAACATAGTATGACAGAGCACGTCAGAAATCCTATAAAACTTCAGAGCACGTCACAAAAAGACAGAGTATTCCAAAAAGCAACAGAGCCCAACAGAGCACGGTACAAAACCTTTTGACTCTACACTTACAAAACTGGAATGAGAAGATTCCCCTGCCAGCAAGCTAACAGGTGTTACTAACTGCCCCTAATCACTACTGCAGAGTGTGTGATTGGTCAGACACAAAATGGAAGGTCAAATTAATTGAGCTAGGAAAAACATGACATACTTCAAAGCACAATTAAAGCACAGGTAATTAAGACATCACATACTTCAAAGAATGGAAGGACAAACTAATTGGGCTATCAATCAGAAGTGCAGGATCAAAGGAATTGGGCTGTCAAACAGACATGCTATCAAACAATCAACAATAAAGAATCAAGCAATGAATTACTTCAAAGCATACGGTACTTAAAGCACAGCAAATACAATAACTTAAGCTTTGCCTCCTACATGTGCCATATCTGTGATTTGTGCATGTCCAACTTCCTGGTCTCAACCAAGGACTGTATAAAGAGGACAGGAAGCGAAGACCGTAAGGGCGCCGCCATGTTGATCACATGGTGCTCCATGGAAGGAAAGAAACATGTGCAGTTGAGACCAAGAAGTTGGACATGCATATGGCACAAATGGCCCAGCAGATGGCGTGAGGTGATTAAAGACCTTGCTGAAAGTAGGGACGCTTGTTATTTCTCACTCTTCTGCCAGCCTATATGCTGAAGCCAGCTTGGCTCAGTGCTCACCATGAACGGACTGATCGACTGAGACAGCCGTGTCATGATCAGTGCAACTATAATATCTATATAATATAATAATCAATTAAGGGGACAAGAGTGAATCAAAACGTATGTTTAGGAATATAATATGTTCAGTAGGCCAGTCCCGGACACACTATTGAAACCGAATTGTATGCCCGAATAAATCAACATGTAAAATTGATTTTGCCCATTGTATTGTACACAATAATTGAAGCCTCCTGTAGCATGTGCCTGTATTCCCCGGAGGGCACCACGGTGTGATCATTCATCGCAGGCTTGGCATGGTATCATTTGCATGACATTCAGTAGAAAATACAAGAAGCCCTATAGGCCTACCATCACATTGTAAGGAATAGAGTTGAAGCCTATAATAGTTTGAGAGCACATAACCCTAATAATTGCCTTTATAATATCATTCGGCTAGCCTACTGCACTTCGTGGACTTTAGGAGAAACCTTTAGAGTTTAGAGTAGACCATACAACATGTAGGCCTATATTGCATAGGACATAAAAGTACAGAAAAGGGACTTGTGGCACATCCAGTCATTTATTTGATAAATGCAGACACATTTTGCAGACGTCATTTTGGCAGACGTCATTTTGGCACATTTCTGCCTTTCTACAGAAAGCATGCAATAAATAACATTCTTTTCTTTCTTTTCTTTTCAAAATCTTTTATTAAAGTTTTTGTGACAAACCCAGGGGCAAGTATTAAACAGAGTAGACATATCAAAAATGAAAATAAAAAATAAAACTCAATCCCCTATCCCACCCACCCCCCCCCCCCCCCCCCCACCCACAATCCCAAGGATAGTCGGAAAAACAGTCAAAATAAATAACATTCTAGCTGGTATAGGAGTGGCAAGTGCCGGGTCCCTGCATGTTGGGGCTGGTGGGCGTCATAGCTGGGGAGATCCACAAGAATAAACCGGCACATGTCCATTCCCCATAAGGCAATACCCATTGACCATACTGTATTATCTTTCAGTTGACTGACGTGGCTCTTTTGGCAGATCTGCTGTCATGCTGTACAGCCACAGACACAGCTGATGCCTCTTTGACCAGCATATGAAGTCTCAACATTGCCAACCTTTTAACCACTCTCTTAGAAATCCTGTGGCAGACAGGGAGCCATTCGGTGTCTCTGTCGAGAGTGGTCATCACTTGACCGATGGGGTCATCAGATTGTAAAAGGGTTGGCAAAGACCTCTGCATTAACTCATAAAGTGAAAGATGGTATTCATGCATGCGCTTGCTGGGATGTTTCAGACCACCATTGCTGTGAATTATGGTCAGCAAAGATGGGTCATCACAGTGCGTAGTGGCATAGCTGTGGTCTATGGAGATGGAACCTGCAGTTGACAGACAGAAGTCCTTGCAGGTCTGACAAGAGCCCCATCTCAACGTCTTGAATACTGCCCAACCTGTCAGATAATACAATGTCTGGGATGTAACCAGTGGCAGTGGCAGTGGGGGTACCGGGTTGTCACATATATCCTCGATTTCCACCGGTTCCTTGAGTCCTTCCTCTTTGCTCCTCAGGTGGTCACTGTATTCAATCAGTAACGCACCGTCATCAGAGCCAGACTTCTCAAACTGGGCAAGTATCATCAGTCTCAACCGTGCACGACACTGCTTGGCCTGAGGATGCATGTTGTTGTTAGCTCTCAGCTGTGAGTGCAGGTTCTCATTTGCATCAGTTGACACACGCCCAGTGAAGAGGAAGGACATGTTCAGGGAACCAGTGTCCATCAGGTGTGACAACCAGTTGGGGTTTGGTGGGATGAAGGATGGTGGAACAGATGGCAGATGTTCCACCATCACAGAGGGGAAGACTAGGGAGCCTGCCATCACCAACATGGTACAGGTTGCCATGCGAACCCCGGTGTGGCTCGGTTTCCATTTGCCGATGGCACCTGTCTTTACAGACAGGAACCGTGTCTGGGTCCATGTGAAAAGGAACTCCTGAAGTCGCTCCAGTTTGGCACGTGCCATGGTCGTGTCTGGCGATGACAATGCTGTGAGTGGGGAGGAAGAGGTGGGGGGTTAGGGCATTATATTTCCAGCTCACTGACAATACAACATATCACATTAATCCTACTTAAAGTAGTGCTAATGCCATTTATGGTTGTACTTGTCACTTTGGTCGGCTTACCATTATAAAGACGCCGCGATGTCATCAGGTCGAACCAATCGTTAACCAGCTCCAGAAACCACGCCGTTGTCTTAGAGTACACCTTGCATGCAGGGGCGACCTGGGTGAACAGTTGGAAAACCTTTTAACTGATGATATATTTCATAGGAAATAAAATTAAAAAGGCTACCGGTACATTAAGTTCCAAATACCCACAATACCTGGAAGAAATAAGCACAAATTGCAGTCATGACCGTGCTGTGTAGACATGCATCTTATGGTTGCCCAAAATAAATATAATCTTTATTTCCATACCTTCATTTTCTCGAAGCTCTGCTTGTTGGAGATTGCACTCAATGTAATTCCAGGCACCAACTTCTCGGGACTTCCCTCCTGGATGTCGATTACTTTTTGTATTGGCTTGAGTGTGACCTTTGAACAGCAAACACAGAACAAGCAAATGTGTAGAGATTCATACTGACAACAAATAGTATTCTTGGCATACATTGTATAACTGTGTGGCTCACCATGTTGCTTGGCAAGTTGTTTTTCTGGACAACACTGGCTGGTAGCTGGAAGCCGTGATTGCACAGGGCAGTCTTCATCGCCTTTATTAGGTGTGGTGGATCAGGGGAGAAGAACAGATAGCCACCAGGATAGAATGGGTGCTGGATAAAGGATCTATCCATGGCCTCCCCCCCGTTGAGACCTGCAGCCCGCCACATAGCCTGATTGCTTGAGTCCATGTCAGTGCACTAAATTAAAAGTGGACAAACATTGTGGAAATTAAAGGAGATCTATGTTTGAGGCATTTAGCAGAAATAATATGTTTATTCTTACCACAGCAACCACCCTGATCCCACGCTCCCCACAAGCCATGATAATGGCTTGTACAAGCTCCCACAGCTCTGTGCCAGTCACTGAGGACCCAGTTAAATGATAGGCTACGACCTGTTTGTAATGAACAGTAAGACAGCCCAGCATGCAGGTCAGCAGTTTTTTGGCATGTTTGTCTGGAGTTGGGGGCATGGTCACCGCCCCCAACACAGACTTTGTGGCGGAGTCGTACTGTAGGCCAGTCGCAATGGACATTTCATCCATCTAGAACATTGATCAGAAAGAAAGGATTATGATAGTTAACAATTAAATGATTTCAAGTTTTTTACAAATGGGACATACCTTCAGAACGACCATTTGTGCGTGACTGGGAAGGGACTTCAGTTTGCCTGCCACCAAATCAAGTATGTCTAACTGGATACCAGGGACACACTGAAGTCCTTCCAGTCTTTTGTTGATGGTCCTATATGATGGGATTGGGTAATTCATGTCTTGGAAAGATGAAGACATATAGTTTAGAACTACAATTATATTTAATGCATTACTCATAGTATATGGACGTTCAAGAATTACCCTTTCGCAGGAACTCGTATCCATCACATCCAACAGCCAACCTAAGAGCCAGACAGCTTGAAACCGTCTTTGCTGACCACTTGTGACTGGAAGACAGCCAGGTGGGAACAAGCCTGTTGAGCAAGGATATATATATATATATATATATATATATATATATATATATATATATATATATATATATATGAGTTTATGTGTTTGTGTGCATGTGCACATGCATGTGCGTACATGGCATGCATGTATACTTGCCTTCTTTCAAGGAAGTTGATCTGGTCTTCATTAAACACTTGTGACAGCATTTTGTTCTGAAAGAGAAAACAGGTTCCATGATTCTTTATTAATGATGGCCAGTGGCCTATATGAGAATGATCCAGTTTCAGTGTACCAACCTTTTTCTCCAGCTCACAGGTTAAACGTTTAATCTGGAGGTCTTTTTCAGCCAGTAGACCTGTGGTTGGTGACTCAACCAAACCTAAGGAATTATTTAATAGATATTCAGGTATACTGTTCTAAATTTGTAGTTGTTTTCATACAGATTAAAATAAATTGATTTAGTTACAGTACATACAAAATTTAGCTAAGACAACTTGTTGATATTGAAGAGTTCATACATAACTGGTGGTGATGGTGACATGTAAAGAGTTCATACGTACAGTAACTGTGATCTACTACGACACTAGAAGTTGGACATTCTGGTTGCTGTTGTATTTCTGCTGTTGCTGCTGGTGGTGGCAAATGAACAGAGTGGATAATTAGGCTACATAAAATAAGTTTAACTTAACAGGGTACACTTTGGAATTAAGACAGATAAGGTATCTTTATACAGCCAAATGAAGGGTCCATACTCAAGAGTTCCTACTTACTGTTGTGGTCTGATGCCAGGGGCAAATCCATTCCAGTTTCTGACGTGGGTAGTGATGATGGAGGTGATGCTGATTGCATCCCTGCTGCTGAAGTGGGTTGTGATGGTGGAGGTGATGCTGCATGCATCCCTGCTGCTGAAGTGGGTTGTGATGGTGGAGGTGATGCTTGTTGCATCCCTGCTGCTGGTGGCGAGTTAAATGAGTTTAACTTCAAAAAGGGTACACTTTGGAATTAAGATGACACATACAAGAAGGTATGTTTTTACAGCCAAATGAAGGATCCATACTTGAGAGTTTCTACTTACTGTAGGTGTGGTCTGATCTTTCATCTGCTGCCATTCCTGTTGCTGATGTGGGTTGTGATGGTGGAGGTGATGCTGGTTGCATCCCTGCTGCTGAAGTGGCTAGTGATGATGACAAGCAAAGAGTTTGTTAAATGTGGTAGTGATGGGAGTGACAATTAACACATACAATGCTACAGGTTCTAGTGGACCAAGGATTTCCAGTGCTAAGGGGATTAACATTGGGATTTTTGAACTTTTTTGGGGGCCCACAGCGAGGGGCCTCTTATAGCGAGAATCACACCGCATAAATCAAAAGAAAGCATAACTTGTCCACTTCAATAAAAAAAAAATTATGATTCTACCATCTTCCATTCTGGAGATATTGACCTTTTTCTAACACCTGCTTTTGCCTGCACGCTGCTTGTGAAAAAAAACAACAGAGATATGGAGGCCTGAAGTTGACAGACATTTCAGTTCAGTTTTTTTAGTTCAAAAGACCGATATAAAATTGAGCACAAATAATATCCTATACAAACCATATACCGAATGAAAGCCCTGAATGTCTACTTTTAGGAGGAAAACAGTACACATTGTACACATATACAGTTTGTCACTAATTAGCTATTGAATGCAGCTTGCGCCCACCAGAGAACTTTAGAGAAGGCATGGACCCGAAGAACTATTATTCACAAAATAAGGCCTATAGCGACATGTACATACTATATACCGTATGAAACAGTAGACTCTCTGCTTTCATAAGAAAAATACCACCCAGAAAAATCACACCCCTGTGAAGTGAGCAGTGCAATTGCACTGCTCACTTCACAGGGGTGTGATTTTTATTATTATTACAGTATTAGTATTTTTCTTATGAAAGCAGAGAGTCTACTGTTTCATACGGTATATAGTATGTACATGTCGCTATAGGCCTTATTTTGTGAATAATAGTTATTCAGGCCCATGCCATCTCTAAAGTTCTCTGAAAAAGATAATTTTAGAGAAAGCATGGACCTAACAACTAAATATTCACAAAATAAGGCCTATAGCGACATGTACATACTATATACCGTATGAAACAGAATACTCTCTGCTTTCATAAGAAAAATACTAATACTGTAATAATAATAGAAATCACACCCCAGTGAAGTGAGCAGTGCAATGTTGCACTGCTCACTTCACAACATTGCACTGCTCACTTCACAGGGGTGTGATTTTTATTATTACGAGTAAGACGCGCGAACGCGGAAAGCGAACGCAGATCGTAAATTGCAATAACAATTAGAATAAATTACAGACATGATCTGCAGGGTGTCATAGTTAGTGCTTGGACCACGCCAGCTCCATATATGGTCACAAAAGACGCCATCACACTCATGTCACCATGACTCAGCCATAACCATATAAGGAGTCCCCAAAGCAGGACCACGCCATCACACTCATGTCACCATGACTCACAAATCACTCAGCTCCATATATGGGCACAAAAGGGCCAGGTCCACATATACAGTAAGCGGGACAGACAGACACACACACACACACACACACACACACACACACAGACAGACAGACAGACAGACAGACGTGATCTGCTAGGTCTCATAGTAAGTGCTCATTGCATTCGCAATTACAGTATTAGTTTTTTTCTTATGAAAGCAGAGAGTCTTGATGCACATATGTGATCATAAAACGGACTTGGAAACTTTCTTCTGCCTGCATCGTGGTCAGTCTCTCTCCTAAGTTGTTAGAAAATATAAATCAGCCTCAATCGTAGCCCCATATGTGCCCTCTCCCTACGCTCATTGAACTCATTCTGTGATTCGAGCTACAATCGCAGTAACGGGGGGGGGGGGGGGGCAACTAGGCTTTGAGGAAATGATCTTGCATAATCAACATTATTGTCGATTGTCGTGTGCCGCTCCAAACATGTCCAGACATACCACTAACCTCATCGATCTAGTCTCGCGTATCTATAAGGTGAGACGCGAGACTGGATCGGATTGTGTCTGGACATGTTTGGAAAAAAAAACAACGACAAAACAACGAGAAAGGGTGATGGATGCGGCAGCAGCAGAAGCAGCACGTCAACGTATTTGGAAGAAAAAAAACAACCAGAAAGCACCACCTGTCGTTGCAAGACAAACACCCGTATGTTGCTGATAGACAGATAATAATCGATCCGATTTTGTCCTGCCGTTCATTTTATCACATTAGGTGCAGGGCAGGCTGCTCGACGGTGAGTTTATAATAGCCTGTTGTAACGAGAAAGGGGGATGGTTGGATGCGAGGAAAGCAGCAGCAGCAGCAGTACGGCTTGCGATCAGCGACCAACGTATCATGGCGGGCCCTCGATAATGATGTGCAATCTGTCCATGACTAACTCCACATGTGTCTGGCAAACGTTACGTTATGAAATCAAATGCCGATCGTTGCAGGTTTATATACGGGCAGAGAGCAAATCGCGTTGTATCTTGTTCCGAGAATGAGAGTGCAAGCCTTGCAGTTGAAAGCAGTGGGGACTCGGGAGTGGGGGGGGAACTGCCAATGCGATCCAAGAGGAAGAGACCCCCCCCCCCACCATTCTCCCTCGGGAGAAACCATGTAGAAACAGGAGGGGAGGGGGAATCGAGTGTATTCACACACACAAGAGCATGGACCCATCCATTTTAGATCCCCTGACATCTGCGTTGGTCTATGCCGGACGGCCGTCTCCATTACGTCGTACGTCCTCGCATAGACCAACCAATAGGCGGTGCCAGACGCTTCTCAGACCAACACCTCTTTTCAGCAGGGGGGGGTTTTAACTCTTTTTAGAGCCGATCGGTGTTACGTTATGAGTTGTCCGGGCGCAAATATAGTTGAACTATAGTAATCAATAAAAAAACGTTTTTTGGACCATAAAACGTATAAAAACGTTATGCGCATCTTAGGGGTGGCTATAATAAAACGTTTAAAAACGCTTTCAGCATTCTAAGTGTTAAAAGGTATATGGCTCATATACTTACAGGAACTTCGTTCCACTACATGACGTGGGACAGCTGTTCTCCTGAGTCCTCTACGGCCAATGAGGTCCTCTGGTGTGAAGTGGTCCTTAGGAAAGAAAATAGATTTGTCTAAATACCCAAACAACAGCATGATAATATATAATTAGTGTGAATACGCGATTAGGGTTGAGCCTACCTCACAGACTTTGGAGGATGGTGTGGGTTCCCAGGTTGGGAACTGCCTTTTAGCCCTCCTCACCTCATCCACCCATAGTCGTCTGATTTGACCCACTTTAGGGAAACTAAACAGAATTATTTTCTCCTTCTTGCCTCTACAGATTGGGAAGATGCATTTATTTGGCATGGTTGCGAAGAAATGGCTTTGTGCCACAGTCTGCTTTATGTAGGGCTTGGCACCCATTATGTGCACCTGCATTGATTGGACTTGATACCCCACAAAATGGGCTATCAATTTGTTAATCAAGTAGACCTAAATAGGCTTACGCCTACTGACATATTCCTACTGGATGTAATACGCATGCATGATTGCAGTCATGCAGTGCATTTTGCAGCAGACACGTGCAGAGGGGGGGCTAGGGGGGCTTGAGCACCTGCCCTTTTTTAGAAGGTGCCCTTTCCCAAAAGGGGGGGGGGGGGGCACATAAGGGCATGTGGGGGGGGGGGGGGGGGATGTGATGTGGGGGGCCAATACGAGCTTATGTGGGGGGAAATAATGGCTTGTTGGGGGCCAATAGGGGCTTATGTGGGGGGCCAATAAGGGCTTGTGTGGGGGGAAAACAAGGGCTTATTTGGGGCAAATAAGGCCTTGGGCAGTTGGGGGGCCAATAAGGGCTTGTGTGGGGAGGAAATAAGGGCTTATGTGGGGGCCAATAAGGGCTTATGTGGGGGGGCAATAAGTGCCATTGGCCCTTCAAGACGAACATTTGACAAGTAATGATAATTTCACTATCATAATGAATTATATTTTAATGCACTGGCTGCCATCAGTCAGTTTTAGTTTCAGACTAATGAAAACATATTGCTTATTTTACTGTCCAATGACATGAAATGGCACAAGGGACGGAATCAGAACCAGTGCATTCATTGATTAGGTTAATTGACATAATCAATATTGTCATGTTTTTATGTGGGGAAGGCATATATTTCACCATTTCAACAGCCATTTTCATTGATGTCTTAGATGGATGGATAGATGGATAGACAGACAGACAGATAGACCTAGCCTACACCGTTATTTTTGCTTTGTCAAATAGAGACAACAATAGGCACATGATATGATTTTTATTTGCATTTAATGCATCAGAGCTTTGTATTAAGGAATAGGCTTTATATGGGTTAATTCAGCACTTTTCAGGGACATAAAATAGCCTAAATCAATACGCTACAATTATGGGCCATTATTCATCAACAACACTATTTATTCAAGTTTATTCATCTGGCATACAGTTCTGTTTGAAATGGGTGCATCTTCCGGGATTGGCATACTGAACATCAATTATATAATAATTTATATAATCCTAAACATAACTTTTGAACATTTGGTTCACTCTTCTGCCTTAATTGATTATTCTATTATATCAGTGGTTTTCAAACCTTTTTGTATCAAGTCCCATTATTTATTGGGCATTTGAGCCATATGGACGACCATTTTTTTAATGAGATGTAGCCTATCAGACCCAAAACTTTTTCATATGGGCGCGTTCGGAAATACCGCACCGGAGCACACTCGCCTATTAGTTTGCATTGCACAGTGCGCTCAGTGCGCTATTTCCGAACGCGCCCTTAATAAGATCTTGACCACAATCTCTCCTTGTACCATCATCAATACAGCATGTGTATTTATGTGTATTGATGATGGTAGCCTACTTAAGGAGAGAAAAAAGGCAAAAGTTGAAAACCACTGTATTACATACAAATTATATAGATATATTATAGTTGCACTGATCATGACACGGCTGTCTCAGTCAGTCCGTTCATGGTGAGCACTGAGCCAAGCTGGCTTCAGCATATAGGCTGGCAGAAGAGTGAGATACAAGCGTCCCTACTTTCAGCAAGGTCTTTAATCACCTCACGCCATCTGCTGGGCCATTTGTGCCATATGCATGTCCAACTTCCTGGTCTCAACGTCTCAACTGCGCATGTTTCTTTCCTTCCATGGAGCACCATGTGATCAACATGGCGGCGCCCTTACGGTCTTCGCTTCCTGTCCTCTTTATACAGTCCTTGGTCTCAACCAAGAAAGCTTAGAGAAGGAAAAGACGCCAACGTCATGTTGTCACGTGACTGAGCGCAGGGGCTGCGCCCCACCCCCTTGTGCCAAAACTCACACTGGAAGTCCGATGAATACATTGCAGTGAATGGGAGCTCGCTGGACATCTTGTAAACAAACATTATTTATGAACGATAGCGACCTTTGTCATATAATCGGTCCAGGAATATAATAGAAGACATATCACAGATTGTTTTCCGACTGGTGTTTTTCGACTTGCTAACTGTTTAATTTTATTCAAGAATTTAAAGAGCACAGAGTACGGCTCTGGGCTGCATGGGCTTAACCTGACTCCGCCAGCTGGTGGCAGTATTGGGTTCACTATCCTGCCTGCGTGTTTCCTCCTCCGCGTCATCAGCGCCCATACCCGAAGGCAGGGTTGGCGAAAGGGCCTTTCTGTGTGGAGTTTGCATGTTCTCCCCGTGTCCCCTAGGGTAGGTACCCTCGCAAAAAAACATGCAGTAATCCTGGTCACTAAACTGCCTCCCCCTGGCCAGCCGGGGCGCCTGATGGAGGGGAAAGGAACTGGTTGGAATAACGTGTTCCTTCCACGCGCTACGTCTCTCTCTCTAGGTCGTCCTCAGACGAGCCCTCCATCGTCGTTTCCAGTCATCTCGGTTCTCCATACATCCGGCCAGTTCGTTGGTACTTTGCACTCCTGCATCGCTCTTGAGTATATCCACGTATGTTAGTGCGGGGCGTCCTCGTGATCGATGCCCGTGTGTTGGTTCCCAGAGCACCAGTTTGCTGGCTGGCAGCTCTTGATGCCTTTGGCAGTGTCCTGCTAGTCTCATTCTCCTGGCTGCTATTTTCTGGCTCACCCTTGGTAGTCCCTCATACAGAGTCATGTTAGTGACATGTACAGTCTTGCTGATGTTAAGTACTGCACGCAGCATTCTGGTGTAGCACCCGTCAAGGGACTTCTCCAGGGTTGGCTTCAGGGTCCAGCATTCACTGCCGTATAGGAGAACAGACTCCACTGTTGCGTAGAAGAAGCTGAGTTTGATTTGTCGGGGGAGATTGGAGTTCCAAAAACTGTTCATGCCATTCAGGGCCCTCCATGCAAGTGCCTTCCTCACTTTCAGATCTTGCTCGGTTGAGTTGACCCATGAGCCCAGGTACTTGAAGTCCTTGACTTCCTTCAGCACCGTGCCTCCTGCTGTTGTGAGAGGTGGATGTTCCGGTGAGATGTTGTAGGTGATAACCTCAGTTTTCTTGGCATTTAGCCTAAGGCCAACTTTGGCACACTCCAGCTCCACACTGTTCAGGAGTTCCTGAGCTTGTTCCACGCTGTCGGAGAGCAGGCCCGATGTCATCCGCATAGTCCAGATCTGTCAGGACTACCTTGGGATGTCGTCTTGACCTCCTTGGAGTTAGGGTGAAGCCAAGATCCTGCTCTCGTCCACTGATGGCTTTCCTGAGCGCATAGTCCAGGACTATGATGAAGAGGAAAGGGGCTAGGGTATCCCCCTGCATTACCCCGGCCCGGATATCAAACTCCTCGCTGTTACCATCTGGGGTCACCACCTTGGCCCTTGTTCTTGCATACATGGACTCTATTGCCCGGAGCAAGTTGGGAGGGACACCGTAGGCCTTAAGGATCTTCACCATTGTGCCTCTGTGAATCGAGTCAAACGCCTTTTTGAAGTCGATGAAGCAGAGTACAGCAGTCAAGTTATCCTTCTTCACCTCCTCAATCATTCTCCTCAGTGCCAAGATCTGTGCTAGGGAAACTCCCCCCTGTCAGGTGTAAAGAAGCAACTTGGACACTCAGGCATGAAGGAACCATGAGTTCAAGTCCGTTGCTCTCCCCTTGTCCCCCATATATGGGGACTAGGTTGGTGGAGGGTGTGTAGAGCCCAGGATCACATTAGATGATTGACACAGGGGTTGCAAAATCGTGGGATAAAAAATATATTAAAAAAAAGAAAGCGCATAGGCCTATATTGTTTTTAATTCATCAACATTACAAACTAAATAACGCTTTAAAAATGTTGAGAATAAAGGATTTTGCAATATTACAAGTCAGTGGTGTTTGATGATTTTTTTTTTCACTAAAGTAAAAGTTGCCTAGCCGTATCACAATGTAACATGCTCTACAAGTGGTTAAGTTTCAGAATAAATACGCAAATTAACAGTAGCCTTAGGACCAACCTGCCTAGTATAATACAACAGTAGTGACAGTAGAAAGTAATGTGTGATGTTATGTTACAGAAGCGTTTATTTTACAATAGTCTCAATCATTCAGAAAGTGTTTATTCATATGCTTGTCTATACTTTGCTCCATTTACTTCAATATTCCACCGCAGTCAATGTCTGCTTCAATTTGGTACTCTGCCACCCATTGTGACGAATCTGCCAGCTGGAATTGCAGACAGTCTTCACGTTCAGAAACGTATTTGTGCTCTTTGGATAGCTCTATAAAATTACACAGTGTACAAATCGAAAAGCACCACAGCAGACAACAATGTGTTATATGTCTTCTTTTCGTTTCCAGAAGTGATTATTTTACAAGGGTCTCAATCGTTCAGAAATAGAGTTTGTTTATGTGCTCCATTCTCTCCAATGCATTCCCAGCAGATTTGACACACAGTGACGAATCTGCCGGCTTGAATTGCAAGGTAGAGAAAATGACTTTGGCGTCTTTTCCCTTTAGATGACTCAATAAAATGACATGGTTCGCAAGCCCACTCGGAAAACAACCTGTCATATGTCTTGTATATTCCTGGACCGATTATATGACAAAGGTCGCTATCGTTCATAAATAATGTTTGTTTACAAGATGTCCAGCGGGCTCCCATCCACTCCCATGTATTCATCGAACTTCCGATGTGAGTTTTGGCACATGGGGGCGTGGGGGGGTGTCATGGCGCAGCCCCGGCGTCCAGTCACGTGACACCATGACGTTGGCGTCTTTTCCTTCTCTAAGCTTTCTTGGTCTCAACTGCGCATGTTTCTTTCCTTCCATGGAGCACCATGTGAGCAACATGGCGGCGCCCTTACGGTCTTCGCGTCTTGTCCTCTTTAGACAGTCCTTTGTCTCACCTATGCCTTCCGTTCAGGTCACACACAGTCACGACAGAGCTCATCTCAGCTCACCATCATCATCCGTCGTTTCTTTCCAACCAACTTCGTAGTTCAACATGCAGTCAACATCTTCCTTCCACGACCAGGCGCCCTGGTCCCGCAGCTTTCATCCTAGGACTGACCGACGGGTGCCTCGCCAGCGTCCCAGGTCCTGCTTGCCTCCATCAGATACAGTATTACACAAATTGCTCGCTACTGCTATTTATTCATTTGAATGGTTCAACTCACAAAGCAAACGTAACTGCTAACAGCCTAATTCCGGATGCTGCCTCATCCGGACGCAATACCATCCTATTTCTCCATCGCTGACACTTAATTGACTTCGCTCCAATTCATTCATGCCACGGTAATCTGCTGGTGTTTCAGATTCATGCTTCAATCATTCCACTAGTGGGGCGCTTCGTTCTACCAAACATCCCACATCATTAGCTCAGTGCTGCAACCACATGCTTTTCAAACATTTCCAGCAGCTCATACTGCTTCCACTAGCCATATGCCGCAGCTACCTGCTACCAAACATTCCAACAGCTGCCGCACTAGCCCTCATGTCTACCGCTCATCGCTTCTAGCGCAGCGACTCTCAAACTATATCGGGGAACTGACCTGAACCTCGCTCTTCCTCCGCTAGTTTCGGCTGCCGCTTCCAGTCTCCCCATTCTTTGGACGGTAGAATGCAAACTGTCCGGGGGATTAAACTTTGCCATTTTCCGAAGCGATGCGTCCGTCAAGTGCTTCGGTCACTTGTAACAGTTTTCTAGAAGTCCCAATGTCCACGCATGTGTATAATCCAAGTAGCAGTTCACTAAACTGTAGGCATGTAAACATCACAGCAGGCAGGAGCATGCACCGGTTGTCCATCACAACCAGGGCCGGTTCTAGGCATAGGCGAACCAAGCGGTCGCTTGGGGCCACAACCACTGAGGGGGCCATGTCACAGGGAGAAGATTTTTATTTATTTTTTATGTATCCCCGGCCTATCCCTTACATGGGCTACTGGCCACATGTGCCCCCCACCTAGCTTCTTAATTTTGATCTCAAAGTGCACCAGATTGAAGCATTTTCATGGAAAATTTACAGATTTTTCTGGACCCTGGACACCCCCCTCGGTGTGGCAGGGCAGGGGGGGAGGGGGGCACATAATATTATGTTGCTTGGGGCCACTAATGGCCTAGAACCAGCACTGATCACAACACACGTTGGTCACATCCCAAAACATCAACACTAGACGATCTGCTTTACGTCAGCATAGTAGCCATAGCAAGACAGTTCTCTTAAAGGTGCAGCTACACATATTGCATTATGTCAAACCCCCTGATTGACGTTAGACCCTCACGTCGTGAGCTCGTAGCTCTGCAATTTCAGCGCAGACTCGACGTCTGTAGTGGCCAAGAAAGAACGCGACGCAACCCGACTAGCCCGTCCGCCCAGGAAGGATGTCCCCTCCTTTGCGGTCCTTCCCGAGGTTTCTCCCTCACTCCCCCCGAGGGAGTTTTTCCTCGCCCGACCGAGGGTCCAAGGACGGGAGGCTCCACGCGCCGGTCGCCTAGAGACCTTCTCCATCCTCCGGCCTTCCCACGGTTCGTATCAGACTTTTGGGGGCAGCGTCCGAGCAGAGACGACCGACCGCTCCCGGGCAGAGCACGTCGGTCGTCACACTCCCGAGACTACGCCCCCACCCTGAGTCTCAGATTTTACAATATACACTGGGGGTCCCAGAGATATAAATGCCATTAAATAGGTGTCCGTAGAGTAGACTAATGCATGTCAAACTGGGGGTCCTTGACATGAAATAGTTGGGAACCACTGCTCTACGGGCAAAATCTACGGATCCCCTTCAACGCAAACCCGGAAGTAAACCAGATGTCAACCGTAGGCGTGCATAAAGTGTATGGGGTACAAAGTGTAAGCAGAGCGAGGTGGCTATACCCATGTAAAAAGCTATCTACAAACTCACAATGAGTCATGACGCAACATGCCGTGCTCAATGTTAAAGGAATTCAGCCTCTGTGTTCACATTCCAAAGACATAATCTAGTTTCCAGTAAGGACGTTAATTAAATCCAAAGACAAACTAGTTTCCAGTAAGGACGTTAATTAAATCTATAGGTAAACATTGAATCAGGGCTGCTAATTACCACCCTTTGAGAGTTACGCAATGTAACCTCTTTGCACGCCACTCGCCACACATTCACATGCTCATCAATGAACATAATCGACATAACTTGCTGCTTGTGGTCTGCCCTGCTTTAATCTTTTTCACTTCTTCATAATCGGCATAACTTGCTGCTTGTGGTCTGCCCTGCTTTGATCAAGGGCAGGCATGCTTTCAAATGCCATCACAAACTAGTCAGAGGCTCCGCCCACTGGAAACTAAATTCTGAAAATAGATGATCTAACTGTACAAACTCACAACGACAACAAATCACAATGCAACATGATGAGCTGTCTATCATGTTCACGGTCAGTCAGTCAGTGTTGCAGGAAACATCTGTCGGTTCACATTCCAAACACAGCAGAGAGTTTCCAGTAAGTTCATGTGCCAGTGTCGTGTCGTGTTTAAATAATGAGGCATGTTTATCGTGTGTGTGTGTGTGTGTGTGCGTGTGTGTGTGTGTGTGTCAACAATTATAGAATTGATATTTGTGTTTTTCTTTTTCATCTTTTTATTATTTTTTGTTACTAGTACTATTACTTTAACTTCAGCACTTAGTTCCTTTAAACTTCTGTATATTAATTTTGTTCCCATGGGCTACATAAACAAAGTTTTTTCCCCCTTTTCTTTGCACTCAAAGTGTTATTTTTATCGACATTGACTCCTCGTCTTTATATACAGTTTAAGTTGTATAGTATGCTCTCCAATTTAGTACTTCCCCCTTCCCCGCTCTCCAATTTAGTACTTCCCCCTTCCCCTGGTTGTATAATTACGTGGACCTTGTTTCCTACAATCTCTTCTATCATTTTACCCTACATGTGTGTGTGTGTGTGTGTGTGTGTGTGTGTGTGTGTGTGTGTGTGTGCACGCGCGCATGCGTGCGTTACATGGTGAAGTGCCTCGTGTAGTCGTATTCTATCGTGGGAATGACGCCTGGACAAATTTCAGGAAAACCAATAGATACGCGTGTACTCCCAGCTGGCGTCCGCCTTCGGCCACGGTCTCAATGATCGTCTTCATCGCCTCAGCGTGCCTGCAGGGGTGCACGGAGCACATGGCGGGGGGCGGCAGGTTGGGGTGGTTCTCGACGGTGACGGTCCTCTTCACGTGGTCCTGGCTGATGTCTTCGTACATCCGCTCTGTGCTCAGCGGCCGCCTGTCCTCGTCGTAGCCAAAGAGCCAGAGGCGAGGCGTCTGGTAGTATTTGTCGTACTAGGACGGCATCCTCGCTCCCGGCCTCCTCCTCCGCATCCGTCGTTTTGCTGGTGGTGTCCAAGGTCGCCTCGTCCGCTTCCAATAGGCCGCTCTCTTCGTACTCTTCCATATCCGCCGCTTCTCCCTCCTCTTCGTCCTCGTTGTCTCCGCGCGCTCCCGTATTCACGCTGTCCTTATCCTTGTCCAGTGAGATTTCCCGCACGGTGTCTGTAACTCCTAACACGCCTGCGTCATGGTAGTAGGTGTCCACCCAGCCTCCGTCGCCGTCGTCCTCGCCTACGATGGCCTCCAGCTCGCCCGAATACTCCATCTGCTTGCAGCGCTTGTAACAGGGAACGTTGCGCGTCAGGAGAAACTGTTTCTCCGGAGGCAGATATTGCCTGACCGCGCTCTCGTCTCCCGAAGCCCACCTCCAGGTGGGACAGTGGTGAACCAGATGATCTCCCGCCGCCACAAACTCCTCCGGGGTGATCACTCCCGTCTCCTTGAACCTGGATTCCGTGAGGACCGGGGTGAGGAACTCGGCGACGCAGAGTGCCGTTCCTTTCACCGAGTTGATGACGTCCTGCATGGCCTGCATGGAAGTAGAGCAACAGTGTGTGTCAACAGCATCACTAGCTAGGTCACATGAGCTGCGTCCCTGAGTGTGCGCCTGTCGTCGCGTGCTCATGGCAAATCCGTCTTGTATATAATATCCTTTATTGTGCGAATAAACTAAACTAAATTAAAGATCATTGAAATGAATGGCAACATGATATTCACGGTCATTTGTTCGAATAGAGCTCTTATGTTAACTTATTCTCTGTTTTAACTGTCTAGTAGTTTTCCCAATATATGCTAAAGCACAGGGACATCTGATCATGTATACCACATGGGTGTAACAGAGTTAGAAATATGCTTGTATTAATTTCTACAAAATCACCATACTTGCTTTTCAATGTATTGCTTAGGGCCGATTCATACTCCTGTTTCGGCGCTGTAGTGCCGAAATGATTTCGGCTCGTCAGAAATTTTCAGTAGCACCGAAGAGCCGACTTTAGGACGGTACCCGCCCCCCCGAACCTCAAATGACGTCAAATTGTAGGCTCTACAGCGCCGAACCGACTTTTATTCGGCTCTAAAATAGGAGTATGAATCGACCCTTAGAGTACTAAAGCCACCTGGTGGATGAACAGCGCAGCTGCACGCAGTGTCCCTTGGTGCGCACCATAGTTTGCCTCAGCAGAGGAAAATTATTTCCATGCTGCAGGTGCATGGGTGCAAGAGAGCTCCGTTGCAAACAATAAATATACTTTTGGGGTTTTATATTAATTATTTCCACTCTTTGTTACACAGATTTGTGAACTGTATGCTGCTGCTGCGCTGTGGATGCCCAGTGTCATATATGAATGTGTTTATACCAGGTAGGCTTTGTTGAATGTCAAACATTGTTGTGTTGTAACCCCAACATTGTGAATGTGGTAGCCCCTCTCGGAACCCCCTGAGTCAGCCCAATCTATTGTGCCGAACCGGGCTGACCCATTGGGTCCCTGTGCGTTGATGTGTTTTCGTATGTAAATGATAGAACGCAGACATAAATATCGTCGGAAACGTCGTCTCTGCGCCGTTTGAGTGATTCTGTTTCTTAGAGCTATAAGTTACAACGGATACCGCTGCGAATTCTCCTGTGCCGCGGAAGCCGTTAAGTATTTGTTTCAGTCTTTGTTTGACTGAAATGTGTACTGTATGCTGCTGCACTGTGGATGACCATGTGTCATATATGAGTTTATACGTGTTTATATTGCCCTGACA
The DNA here is from genome assembly GCF_963924005.1 of Protomyctophum bolini. Taxonomy (NCBI): domain Eukaryota; kingdom Metazoa; phylum Chordata; class Actinopteri; order Myctophiformes; family Myctophidae; genus Protomyctophum; species Protomyctophum bolini. The sequence continues at coordinate 48,322,340 of NC_137868.1, forward strand.
CATATTGCATTCTTAACTGTATTGCACTTGCCCATCATGACCAAACATCCCTCTGTTTCCCCAGGTGGTACTGTCCAATCCTGCCGATAGGAAACAACTCCCATGTTCATAATACTTTCAATAAACCAGTTCAACTCATGACTTTAGTGACTTTGTGTGCAAATACAACTGACTAAAGTGCATATGCGGTGCAAATATAAATACTTCAATCAAACACTGGTACAATATGTGTGCAAAATAAGCATAAATGTGCCAAATATCAGTAACGGAGGACCACTTCGTTACAGTGAGTAACCAAATGTCCTCGGGTAAATCAGAAATATCAGAAATGTTAGAAATAAACAGTTCACATCACACACCTGACAAAAGACGATTAATATTAAATATTGATGTTTATAGTTAAATAGATTTGTTTAAATGTGATGCCTATGTGTATGTGATTTTGTTGTAGTCCGAAGTTATGTCAGGAGATGTAGTTGGCCCTTGGGTGTTTTGATATTTTCTAATATGGCCCCCTTTGGAAAATGTTTGGACCCCCCTGAGTTAGGGGAATTTTTCACAAAAACGGATCAAAGATGAGATAACAGCTCCATCTCGCGATGTAGGCCACACAAAAGAGATTCCAGAGTGGGAAGCTATAGTGCAGGCATTTTGAAACGGACAAATTGCAACAGAAACACTTTCAACTGTTTTTGTTTCATAAATATGTTTGTAATCAGCACATCAAAAGTCCTAAGAAATCCCAGTGGTGAAACATATTGGAAAAAATGCTAAAGTAGCGGTGATTTTTCGGCAATTTCCCTTGCACGGCCATGATTTGTGCATGTTTTCTCGTCTATTTTCCACACAAAAGGTTCAGTACTGTTCAGTTTATCGGGGGACCCTCTAGGGCATCTTTGAATTGAGGTTGTTTATTTTCTTGACATTAGTCAAATCTTCTGACATTAGTGGGCATGTACATACATACGGTGTGTTATGTGTCGAGTGGACTCCCCACGCGACACTAGAGCCTCACTCACATCTAAGACACACTTGTATCCTGCATGTGTCTTCTGTGTGTCAATGCATTTCCAATGGGAGTCACATGGTTTGATCACACAACCTTGTTGCATGGGGGGGGGCGGGGGGCAGAACACAGCCATCAAACAGAAATGTTTGGTCAGACAGCTGTCTCAATAGTGTGAATGAGGCCTAAGGCCTTATTCACACATGTAAGAACATATGTTCTGTGCTCTGCCTGTGTTTGATGGCCGCCTCACATGGTTTGACCAAGCATTTGTGTTTGATGGAGGGGAGGGGGACAGAACACAGCCAGCAAACACAAATGTTTGGTCAAACCATGTGACTCCCATTGGAAAAGCATTGAGGCGGCCATCAAACACAGGCAGAGCACAGAACATATGTTCTTTATGTGTGAATTAACACACACACACACACACACACACACACACGTCGCCTCTTACTAGATTTCACAGACAGGTTACAGTGGTTTAAATCATGCACGTGACAAATCACAGTACCGCTTTTTCTGTAAAGGTCACTACTATTCACTCTGCATGTCCTGCTGTCATTTACATGTACAATAAAAAACAATATTCATCTCCTCATATTGGACAGCATCGTATTGTTTAATTTACCTTATTTTGGCACAAATGTTATGTTATCTAGTGGTACACGGTTCAGGTTGGTTCTATTGTTTTATTGAAAGTGAAAGCACCTTAGTCTGTCTGTCTGTCTGTCTGTCTGTCTGTCTGTGTGTGTGTGTGTGTGTGTGTGTGTGTGTGTGTGTGTGTGTGTGTTTTCTTTTCCCTCTGTGTGTTAAGCATCGTGTGCAGCAGTTATATCTGGTTGGACCATATAATGTAACCTAATTCTGATCAGTGTCTGGGTCTATTGTATTACTCCTTTTGTGCAGATCCAAATAAAATAATTCAAATGTGTGAGTGTGCATGCGTGTGTGCGAGTGTGTGCGTTTGTCTGTAATCCAAACTGGTAAATCAGGAACTTTCATCTGCTGAAGTTCCATTTCCAGGAAAAAAAACGTTGAGCTCCAACCAAAGAAGAAAAAGCATGTACACGTCATACAGTCAGTGTTACAGGAATTCAGCCTCTGTGTTCTCATTCCAAAGGCATAAGCTAGTTTCCAGTAAGGACGTTTATGTCAGGTGACGTTATTCCGACCAGTTCCTTTCCCCTCCATCAGGCATGTCATTATAGGCTAAGAAGAAAGGACAAGATTGCTGATATACAAGGTCACAACATGCCGTAATGTGTTGTGAGCTTGTAGATTGACTTATTTTAAAATGTGTAGCGCAGTGGAATAGAGTAGACAATATATGACACGTCAAGAGTCTATTAGTACTGTAGGTTATACATTTGTGTTCTGGTAATTTTTTTTCATACCAATCGTTGCATAGAAGCAGCATGGTTTTGTTATGCGTACATGCACTACACACCCATGTGACTGTGCCAAGTCATTATAGGCTAAGAAGAAAGGACAATTGCTGATCTACAAGGTGTGCCAAGAGAACTCACAAATCAAGACAAACGCACGCACATGCAGTCAAGTTGTCTACCGATGTTAACCATCTCAAACCCTCACCCTAACCTAACCTCCCACGGGACAGCACACCTAAACCTAACCTAACCCTTAACGCACCCCTCACCAACCTTAATCCGGTCGTCTTAACGCACCCCTCACCAACCTTATGTCTAACTAAAGGATGCCTCCCGAGCCACTTCCAATGTGAATGAACTAGCCATTTTGTTTCTTAACTTTGTGTCTTATATCTTTATGGGTCCAAGCCGTGTCGGTCTGTCTCTGCCCCAAAAAGCAAGAATTTCAATTTGTCTCTTTCCTTTCGTTATTTTAATCCATTGGATGATATGCCCCAATCTCTTAACTTCATGTTTTTGTCAACGGACATGGAGAAAACAAATTAGAAAGTAAATAATAAACTAAACATTAATTAATTTAAAATTAATCCACCGCAGAGGAGCTGTCATTGGTCAAAAGCCAGTGCACCTCACAGGGCCAGAGGGCTGAGCAGAGCCTTCTATAGGCTCTGGGGCTGACAAATATTAGCCCCGATGTTGAGTAAATCAACAAAGGTGTGGCACCGCCAGGAGAGTGTGACCCAACTTAATGTGTTTTAAGAGTCTGTTTATTTTTTTAATAATTTCGTTTTATGAAGGTTTACAATTATTAATACTGTGAATGAATTGCACTAGCAAAGTGTAACATGCAGTGAGGACGGAACGTTTGTTTGTTTTTCTTGCAAATATTTGATGCTGCTGCTTTAGATTCTACCAGCAGAGGCCCACAGCAGAGCACCCTGTCAGGTGTAAAGGAGCAACTTGGACACTCAGGCATGAAGGAAGCATAAGTTGAAGTCCGTTGCTCTCCCCAGGTTGGTGGAGGGTGTGTAGAGCCCAGGATCACATTAGATAATTGACACAATAGGGTGAAAAATGGGTTACAAAATCACAGGATAAAAAATATATATAAAAAAATGTCATACGGCCGTATTACATTTATCCCAGGGCCGCATTTGGCCCGCGGGCCACACTTTGGACACCCCTGAGTGTATACAAATGGAACCAAACGGATCCGTGAGACATGTGGCAAGACATATCAGTCATATTTCTGGAGTACGACAGGTGGGGGAGGGTAGCAGAAGGAATGATGGGTTGGACATGCTTGGAACTGTTACACCCTTTGGACGTCATCATGACGGCCCACAGGGATAGGTAGGCTATATAAACTCGCACTTGCAGGGGGTCGATACTCAAACACAACCCACTTCAGGTAAGAGAGGCATTTGATTGGCCGATGGAAATGACGTGTTTGCATGAATTGAGATGCTATTATCTTGAATGTGTGGAAATATGCGAATGCTCTGTGTGTACATACTGTACATCAAATTTAAATTGTACATGCATATATGCACATATATCACTCATTCTTGAGATGAGGGACAAAAGTGGAAAAAACATGTCCCACACATAAGAGCCTTATTTTATGTAAAAAATAAATTAATTCATAAAAATAAAAGCACTTGCAAAGTTAAGTGTAATACAGTTGTGTATTATTATGCCCTTAATTTCATTATAATTGTTTTCATATTCCATCTGAATTAGTTAAAAGCAGGCCCTGTACCCAAAAAGGCCTGTATTTAGCCTGTCCCCAGCAAGTGGCCACAATTTCAAACTGCCAAAAAAGTGTCTAATACTGTCACAATCACATAAATATACATACTAAATTAAAGTAGATTGTCAACAACATAGCAAATAATATACACAGTTAATTTTAATTTATATTTTCTATTAAATATCTCATATCAAATGTTCGTCCCACGTCTCCGTCAACTCCGTCAGGTTTTTTTAAAAGTCTTAAATTAATCAGAAAATATTGTCGACAGATTTAGCCTGAAGACTCCTTTTCCAAGTCCCATTTATATTTGTTGCAACAGTGGAGTACCTGGTCTGACAAGCATTCAATTGTTTGATATTTTAAACAAACAATGTTGATAACAATGTGGTCACAGCTTTTACATGTCAACTCCGTCAGGACATTATTATGATCTTTGTTAAGAATTCCAAAATAATGTTTATTATTTTAGTTTAGGGGTTAGGTTTAGCTAACAAAATTAAGCAAAAACAAAATGGCTACATTGTACTAAAGAGGGTTAAGATGAAAACAAATGCCATTTTGTCAACTCCGTCAGACGTCAACTCCGTCAGATTTTGTGTCTGACGGAGTTGACGTGTATCTGACGGAGTTGACAAAAGTGTTCCTAAAACAATAAAATTATTGTTTTTGAATAATGGGCAGTATTCTAATTTGGCACACAGTTAGAGCATGCCTTAAGGAACATTTTTGGCTATGGGGCCATCACAGATTTGTCTCGTGGTGACCATGGCAGCCATATTACAAAAGATGTTATTTTACAATAACTCAAGTTCTACACCACCTAGGATCTTGATTCTGGTGACTAAGACCTCATTTTCAAGGATGAGGGATACAGTGGTACAATTTAGACTTTCCCTGTGACCATGGCAGCCATTTTTCAAAATGGCCGCCACCTGCTGTTATTTTACAATAACTCAAGTTCTACACCACCTAGGATCTTGATTCTGGTGACTAATCATACATTTTCAAGGATGTGGGGTACATTGGTAATATTTAGATTTGTCCTGTGACCATAGCAGCCATTTTTTTTTTCAAAATGGCCGCCACCTGCTGTTATTTTACAATAACTCAAGTTTTAGACCACCTAGGATCTTGATTTTGGCGACTAATCATACATTTTAAAAGATGAGAAATACAGTGGTACTATTTAGATTTGTCCTGTGACCATGGCAGCCATTGTTTTTCAAAATGACCACCAACCTGCTGTTATTTTACCAATAACTCAAGTTTTAGACCACCAAGGATCTTGATTCTGGCGACTAATCATTACATTTTCAAGGATGAACTTTCTCTGGGAGAGGTAAGGGCTTATTTCAGGTGCAGGTTGAGTTTCTACTGACAGGACATTAAAAGGAGGTGGGCTTTCTGGCCTTTGACTTGCCCCTTTCAGGTACAGATGCACAGTTTGACTTCACTGGCCACTGCAGGGAACTGTGGGGGAGAAACTTTGGTCTCTTGACACCCCGATTAGGTTCAGGGTTTTTTTTGGTGGAGACTTGCCTTTCATGACATCTTTGCTGCAGCAGTTGATCTCCTTACTGCCAGTGGTGGCACACTCTGGGTCTCTGGGGCATTGTATCTTGGTGGCCTCCTGCCAGTGTTTCTCCATCCTTCTCCTGAGCTCTGTGTTCTGGGGCTCTGTTATAGTCAACTTACATTGTCTTGGCTGGACATTGCTTTCCTGCAGGGTCCAGCCCAGTCTTTGTGCAGATGGCTGCTGGCCCACCTGGAGGCCCCAACCTCACTTCTTCGGTTGGTGTGATTAGGTGGGGTGGTCTTCCCCAATCAGGATGAGGGGTTTGACCCTTTCAAACGGCAGTCTGGCCAAGTGTCTGTATTTAGTTGTGAGTTTAGATACAGGATACGATTGCTCACCCAGCCCCAGGTGACATGAGGTGAAGGCTCCTTTGATTTGGTAACATTGCTTTGGTTAACATGCTGGGGACACAGAGAAAGACACTGATGCCTTCAGTGTCTGCACATCCTGCCTGATGGTCCTGAAGCCAAATCTTCTGTCTTCAGTCTTTCGCTCACTGTTCACTGCTCACTGTTCACCTCACCGAATTTAGCCCAAGGAGTTTGACCCCTAGTTTGGCCATAGACCCCCTAGTTTGGCCATAGCCACTTGCCCAAATGTGCCGACATGTGCTGACCTCATCACATCTGTGATGATGGCTATGGCCGTTTTTAGCCAACGTAGTGTTTTTTGTGCAAAACTAATGCTTGGAATGGATCCAGAATCATGAAAAGCCCCTAGTTTGACATGCCACATGCTACTTAAAGCATAATGAAATTTAGAACATTTAGCCTTATATTGGTTGTTGATGGTACCCAACTTTCAGCAGCTGTCAAACATGTGGGATATGTTAGTAGACACCTTTACAAACATTGGTGAAGAAAATTCTTGGTAAGAAATGTATTCACAGATTTTATATTATTCTGATAATATTCCCTGAGTAAAATTGGTAAAATAATAGCAGGTCCACCATTTTTTAAATGTCTACCATCCATGGTCACAGGATAAATCTAAATAGTACAACTGTATTCCTCACCCTTGAAAATGTATGATTAGTCACCAGAATCAAGATCCTAGGTGGTGTAGAACTTGAGTTATTGGGAAATAACAGAAAGTTGGCGGCCATTTTGAAAAATGTCTACCATGTTCACAGGGCAAATCTAAATAGTACCACTGTATTCCTCATCCTTGAAAATGTGGGATTAGTCACCAGAATCAAGATCCTAGGTGGTCTAGAACCTAAATCAGTTAAACTTGTCAACTCCGTCAGATGTTCGTCAACTCCGTCAGACGTTCGTCCCGTGATGTTTTTGTTAATTTCCAAAGAAATAGAAAATTCGCTGTCAAATCTTTTGTGCTTATGTATTGAAACACCAACTGAAATGATACGTAATGATGATTTTTTTTTTTTTTTACATGGTTTTCATGTTATAATATTGAAAATAAAGGTTGAAATGACGGTTTTGAGAAATTGGATATTTCATAATAGTGTGATATTGGAATAAAATAATATTAAAAGATTTGTATTACTTAACTTGATTACTGAAAGCCATTATAAGATAACTGAGGACTTTATATTATTGTTGAAATGATAAAATTCAATTAAAAGGGATTTTAGTGTGTCTGACGGAGTTGACATGAATCAGGTATTAAGTGCATAAATGTCCCATTTTAGAAAGAAATGTTATGCGAAAAACCTGTTCCTTCTCAAGATTGGTAGTTGAGACCTGTGTCTACAAATACATCTATTTGATTTGAATGTATCTTAAAAAAAAAAAAAATCCAGTTTGAAAAAAGTTTTGTCCCTTATCTCAAGAATGGGTGACATATATATATATAATATATTATTATAATTTTCCACTGATCTCCAGGATGTGGACCGTGGTGACAGTGTCCGGTGTTCTACTAGTCCTGTTCATACAGACTGCTAGACTGCAAACTACCAGCACAGGTAAACTGCCTCCAACTTTCACGGTATTATGATGCTTAAAGAGATATTTCACTTCCAAAAAAGTGTTTATTGTCTACTCGTCTACATGTATGATTGTGAACACCCGGGACAGTTTTTAAGTTGCTTGATTCAATATTTAGATATTTGATCTTATCAGACACGCCCCCATCCTATACAAACTCATTGTAACTTCAAACTCCAATTTAACCATGATTCATCGAAAACATTACATCATGCCAGCTTTTTTGATAATTCGACTCTGGATCAAAATAAAGACACAGCGTGGCTTTAAAGAAAAGTTGGTAACATTCTTGGAGAGTCTCTCTCTGCCCACCCTAATTAATCACTCACTGAGAAACGTTTAATCTAGTCAAGTGGGAAACTATTGAGTCACAGTCGGGTCAAGTTATACACGCAAAAAAATACCTTTTATTTACTTTTATTGTGTTTTTCAGTCAGTCACCTTGTAGCATACAGATGCAGTAGATTTATAATGGTTCACTTCAGGGGAAATGGCACGCTCTACTCAGACAGTTTTATATAGTTTCAGGCGTGTGCTGGGTGCAGATTCCAAAAGAACATAATAGAAAATGAATTAAATCTGCACTTTCAGTCGAGTAAGAGTCTTATTACGGTAATAAAGATAGTGCTCCGCAGCAGCAGACAGCAGTTACACCAGACAGACAAACACGTTTCGGCGTGCAGGCCTTCGTCAGTGTCAAAATGGGCAGTAGCAACGGAAATGACATGGATGGATATATTGATTTTTTTGTTCAAATAGAAGGGACTATACAGCCATGTCACATTATTAAAGACATACATAGTAGTGAACATACTATAAGAAATCATTGTCTTATTTCAGAATCCACATTACAAAAAAAGTTATTCATAGAAAGCAGTTTAACACCAATTCTTCATTTAGACCTTTAGGAAATGCAGTGTTTAAGAAATGGATCCAAAATGCTTTGCATTGTAATAATACCAGATCTCTGTCCCCACCTCTCTTTAAAGGGTTGATACATTCTATGCCTTGAAACCTCAGGGTACATATGTCATGTCCAGTGCTATTGAAGTGTCTAGATACAGTATGGGGGAATTTTCTTCTTTTGTCCTGATATTGCTTTTATGTTTAATTCTGGTTCTTAATTCTCGTTTAGTTTTTCCTATATAGCAAAAGCCACAGGGACATTTTAGGAGATAGACAACATTTTTTTGTTCTACAAGTGATTCTCCCTTTTACTTTTTTTTTTTTACCTGTGTGAGGATGTAAAAAATCCTCCCCTTTGATCATGGCGTTGCAATTAAGACAGCCTATTACATGGGAAGTTACCTGAGGGTAGTGGTTTTACTCTCATTGGAGAGTATATGCCAATGCTTTGGGTATATGCCAATGCTTTTTAATTGTATGTTTAATATGTTGAGAAATAGGAGAAAATGTGCTAGACAAAACGGAGGGTTACACTCTCTGTAACCCGGGTTCTCTGAGTGGAGAGACTGGCTCTCCACTACATATTTTCAATATGTACGGGAACTGACCCCACAGGGCAGTGTTCATGGATATCTCTTTAAGACACATCTTCTATGGTGGCCCTGCCCAGATTCCAATCAGCGGGCTATTTAAGCCCCATCTGTGCAGTGCCACTTTGATTAATTCTTGATTGACACGCATTTCGGAGCGGCTCTTTTGTGGAGAGCCAGTCTCTCCACTCAGAGAACCCGGGTTACAGAGAGTGTAACCCTCCGTTCTCTATCGTGTTCGAGACTGGCTCTCCACTACATATTTTCAATATGTACGGGAACTCTCTAAGACACACCGCGAGGAAATAAGCAGACCAGCTGCCCCTGCGGCAGCCCGAGGCAGTTTAACCTGAATTCCGTCCGAGCCTATAAGTGGTGAGCGCCATGAGTCACAGGCGCTTGCCAAAACGCTCCAAAACTTCAGTATTCATACCAAGTAAGTAATACTCGTGGCCTAGGCGCAAGACGCCACCTAGGCTCAGCTGGCCCAGCATGATGCTAGGCCAGTGACCACCGGGGTGAAGGGCTGCTCAAGCCAGCCCGTCAGATGCCCGGCCGACCTGACCGGTCAAGGTGCTGGTGACCCTACCGCTGAGTAGCACGCAGGAGCGACTCCCACAGGGGGAGCGGATGCCACCACGTTCCATCGGTAGGACAAGGTGAATGTAGACAGAGTCGCCCATGTCACTGCTGTGTAGATCTCTGTCAGAGATACACCATTCTACAGCAACCAGGGGGCTGTTGTCCCATGGGCAGAGTGTGCCCGCCTTCCAGGCGACCCTGGCACTCCTGCCTGCTTGTCCCTGTTGGATCGCCCCTGTGATCCGGTGGGACAGTCCACCCTTCGGCCATGGTCTACCCGAGCACTCTCTGATCAGGCCGTATGGTATAGAGTGCAGGGATTGGCGCCAGCACCACCTAACCATTGCCATGTAGGAAGCGGCAGCCTCCTTCATGCACTGATAGGGACATTCTTGTGGCTGACACTGCTAACAACAAAAATGCTGTCCTGCGAGAAGCCACCCAAGTGTCCACGCTTAATTGGCTCATGCCGCAAGGCAGACAGTACCACCTCCCGTGGGGGGGCTGCCGACCTAATGTGCGAGCACCCGGTACACCGTGGTCTCCCTCAGCCCTAAGGGGCGGAGGCACCAGCTGGCTCACTGCCAAGAGATGCCAGCCAGCAAACTAGTGCTGTGGGATCCAACAAACGGGCACCGGTCACGAGGACGTCCCACGCCAACATCCGTGGATGTACTCAAGAACGACGCAGGAGCGCAAAGTACCAACAAACTGGCCAGATGGAGATCCAGGATCACCGGAAACGACAATGGAGGGCTCGTCTGAGGACGACCTCGAGAGAGCTACAACCCATGACATGGTGGAACCTACTCAGGGGTCCACCTGAATTGACCGCCACTGTCTCGAGAGACAGCATGTGGGGGCTGGGTATCCTGAACTGTCAGGACTGAGGAGTGGGCTCGGTGTGCTGAGCACCTCTAGCCATACCCCGCCGGTTGGCCCTGGAATTGTTTGTTTACGCTCTCTGCCGTGTGGTCTGGCCGGACCGCGGCGGCAACGATCAGCGACCGTAGATGGCCTCAGAGTACGCCGACTAGGTCAGCTCCTCTGGGTTCTACCCCGCTACCCGCCGCAACGGTTTACAGCCGCGATGATCAACCAGGAGGTTCACCGACGAGGTCGGTTTCGCTCGGGGTCTCACAGCGCTTCTGCAGCCAGGGAACCCAGGCTCCACCAACGAGGTCGGCTTCGCACTTGGGACCCTTTGGCCGCACCGAGCGCCGTCTCAAGGTTTCCCCCGACGAGCAGGTTTCACCAGGGAGCGGACGCACGGACCGAACGCCGTCTCAAGGTTTCCCCCGACGAGCAGGTTTCACCAGGGAGCGGACGCACGGACAAGACTGAGGCTTCCTCCGCGAGGCAGATTCGGCACTCAGTCTTGTTGCTGTTGTTGTTGGCTAGCTGCGCCTAGATAGCCATGACTTCGTGACTTCTCTGGATGAGAAGAGCTTTCTCTGTGGTTTCAGACCGGTAACCGGATTCTACCCCGCAGAGTCACACCTAGGTGCATAAACGGCTCGCCGTGACACACTGTACACTGTATCGTGTGCTCTGCCCGACAGCCACAGCACGCTCTGCTGTGTCACTGAGCCCGGCTCCACCGTGAAACTACACCACGGACGCATGAGCTGACCTCGTCAGCAATACGCCCTATAGTGTGATAATGGCTGAGATTCAGGCATACTTCCTGGCAGACCCAGCATGTCATGTCTATGTTACCAAACGTCGGACAGACACAGCATGTCCTGTCTGTGACAGAACTACACCACTGTCGCGTGAGCTGACACCCCGCCAGAAATACGACAGTATAGTGCGCTATGATGACTGCCCAACATAAAGGGAAACCTTCGACTGACCCAGCACGTTCTGTTTGTGTCACTGAACCCAGATCCACAATACCGAACTACATCACCGGGGTGTAAGCTGGCGCAACACCCACAATACATGTATTCATGTACTCTTTGTATGTCTATTTCATATGGACCCCAGGGAGATTAGCTGTCGCTTTGGCATCAGCTAATGGGGATCCATTCAGTAAACCATACCCTGTATAGTGTGCTCTAATGGCCGTCTGACCCCAAGGAATTGTGTTAGTCCCGAAAACTTTCACTAAATCCTTCTTTACAGACCTGTCCGTACCAGGCAGGGCAGGAAAGAGGTGGAGCTATAGCCTGAGCTTAGCTCGCCCAGCTCTGCCAACCTGGGACAAGGTTCAAGGTAGTCTTTATTTGTCTCTCTTGAGAAAACATTGTCTTGGAGACAGAGTCACAGCTGTATACAAATAGCATATACCCGTTCACATAAAAAATACATTTTTATGGGTCTGTCAGTGGAAACGACTGGTCTTTTGCCTCTAAAACAGGCATGGCCCCTCCAGCTTCAGCTGGAAGGAAGAGACCATTCATACAGGAGGTCCTCATACCAGGGCCCCCGCAGGGCACACACTGGTCATGGCCATCCTCCGTGGGCGTGTGAGCTCCACATGCAGCCTGAGAAACCCCTGCTATTTCCATCTCCTCTTGTCTCTATATAGATATATTCATATGTATACCTATATATTATTTATTATATGTGTACCTATATATACATATATGTATACATCTTGTATTGTACACCATATTTTAACTGTTCGGAATGTGCTCCACAGGGAGTGGGCCCATAGTAATTGCTTGAACGTGAGGGGTCATAATCTACCCTTTGCAGCTCACAATGCTGCATAAACGAATCAATGCAACATGGTACCCTAAGACATCCCCATGACGCGGATTCTCAGTGTGCTCTCTCTTTGTTAGGACAGAGTCCCCAAATCAATGTCCACAGTTTGTTTTGTGTCACCAGCAGAGTTATGGACCTCTGGAAGAGGTTGTACATAAACTGCTCGGCCGCTCTGAGGCGCTCTAGCACAAAACAATCTGACATTAAGCACACTGGAGGCTTCCAAACTTTTGTATATCATACCAGTGGGCCTACAAGTCCACATGCATAGTGTGTTGTTGTAGCCATTATCATACTTATAATAATAACAATAATAATGAATTGCATTTTTATAGCGCTTTTCCAAGTGCTCAAAGCGCTTTACAATGGTACATATATATATGCCTGTACTGTATTGTACAGACTGTACAATACATTGGTAGTGTATCAGCTTGCGTGATACACATACCTGTATGCTTGTATTGATACACACAGGTATATATATATATAAGCATATAAGTATATATTAACCAGAACCAATTGTGACAGAGTAAGCGATTTAATTGCAGCGCCTAACATGGTGGGTCATCTGGAGTTTTTGTCTCCTGATCTTTGAGCCACACCGCCCTCTTGTGAACCGTGAGGCACAGTGCAGTCTGGGCAGCCGTCCCTGACGAGCATACCTCCTACACTATGACGCTCACGTCAACCTGTCAATGAGGAAGTTGGAACACGCTGGAATTGTTTGTTTACACTCTCTGCCGTGTGGTCTGGCCCGGACCGCGGCGGCAACGATCAGCGAACGTAGATGGCCTCAGAGTACGCCGACTGGGTCAGCTCCTCTAGGTTCTACCCCGCCAATCGCCGCCGCGGTGTACAGCTGCGATGATAGACCCGGAGGTCTCACCGCTTCTGCAGCCAGGGAACCAGGGCTCCGCCAACGTGGTCGGCTTCGCACTTGGCTTTGGCCACACCGAACGCCGTCTCCTAGTTTCCCCCAACGTGGTCGGGTTTCACTAGGGAACGGACGCACGGACCGAACGCCGTCTCAAGGTTTCCCCCAACGTGGTCGGGTTTCACCAGGGAACGGACGCACGGACAAGCTGAGGCTTCCTCCACTGTCTAGCGGATTAGGCCTGCAGCTTGTTGCTGTTGTTGTTTTTTTGTGGAGCTACGCGGCGCCCCGAGAGGAGTCGTCGAGACGACCAGCTCTCTTCTTACCTAGGTAAGTGGACTGTGTGCCCCGCAGCTTCATGTTCTAAATATATATATTTATATATATATATGTTGTTTAATAGTGTCAAAACTGCTGAGATACACGAAACGTCTGCTCTCGTGGAAATCAAAAAATCAAAGTGGCACTGCACAGATGGGGCTTAAATAGCCCGCTGATTGGAATCTGGGCAGGGCCACCATAGAAGATGTGTCTTAAAGAGATATCCATGAACACTGCCCTGTGGGGTCAGTTCCCGTACATATTGAAAATATGTAGTGGAGAGCCAGTCTCGAACACGATAGAGAACTATTCTTTGACCTGTTGGTTGACGGAAGACGATTTAGGGGTTAGGAGATCGGTTCTATCCAACTGTTTGACTCTGCACTTACATTTATTTAAAGTGACTTCTTCGTACCCCCTTTCACTGAACCTGGCACTCATTTCAGAGGCTTGTCTCTCAAAGTCTGCCTCTGTACTGCAGATTATTTTGAGTCTCAACATTTGGCTATGGTAGCCCTTTTTTAAATTGGAGGAGTGATAGCTTGAATCAACTGTGTCCTTGCAGTGCCAGAAGGAGAGGATGAATCCAGTACCCTGGCCTTTGTGATCGATGTGACCGGCTCCATGTATGACGATATAAAGCAGGTGAAAGAGGGCGCCTCTCGGATCCTGGAGAAGACGCTCACCCGGAAGCCCAGACCCGTCCAAAACTTTGTGCTGGTCCCATTCCATGATCCAGGTAGCCTTTGATTAAACATGGCAATAAAGTGGGGAAAAAAGTCTAGAGGAACAGAAATTTTGCTAAATTGCTACACCGTTTTGTTGATCGAGTTATACAGTAGGCTATAACGGTTTAATTGAACAGCTCAATGTAAAACATCTGTAAGTCTGTATCACATGTTAAGTGGCAACAAAGAGCTCCAGCATGCAAGCTCAACCATGAGTAGCCTATACAACAGCAGGTGGAGCATAGCTTATACACTTGCAAGCCAGTGTTTCTTATTTGTGTCTCAAAAAATCAATATAGGCTACCTAATACTAGTACAGACGCAGATAGTAAAGGAATTCTAGACCACATGCCAGACCATATGGAACAAAATTGTGTACAATATCAGGTCTCATCAACTTAATGCTTTCTCATAGATATTGGCCCTGTGTCCATCACCACAGACCCTAAGAAATTCCAGCAGGACCTAGATAAGTTGTCTGTAGGGGTGAGTAGTAGTACCAGTTTCAAAACCAGAGGACACTATATATATATATATATATATATGTATATATATATATATATATATATATATATATATATTGAATTAATTTTTTTATAACCACATTGATTTCACTGTGACTTTTCCTGTGTTGTATTGTATTCATAAAGTGTTGCAAATGCTACATGTATCCAATCTAACTTTTATCAAGATAACAATGTAGGCAGTTTTCTGAATTTCTGCTTTGTTTAATTTTAGTTTGGAGAGTTTATAGAGAGGAATCTTGCAACACAGGTCTCTTAATTGAATAAAACCAGGGACATTATGATTCTGTGGTTGACAATGGTTAACTACTGACATGTGATTTTTTTAAATGTATTTATTTGTTTCATTAAATCAGTGCATTTCACAGAACAGTGCTTCATCAATGTGATTTGATCGGTGGCTTTTTGACTGAATCTGACAGGGTGGAGGGGACTGTCCTGAGATGAGTATGGGAGGCATAAAGAAGGCTCTGGAGGTTTCCCTTCCTCGGTCCTTCATCTATGTCTTCGCTGACGCCAGCGCCAAGGACTATCACCTCAGACCAGACGTTCTGAAGCTGGTGGAGCAGCGACAGTCACAGGTATGTACAGCTTGATTCTCGGCTTGATTGATTACTGCAATGCACTTTTTTCTGGACTGCCTAAGAAAACAACTGACAGATTACAACTTGTCCAAAATGCAGCAGCCAGAATTTTAACTAGAACTACGATGAGAGAACATTACTCCAGTTTTGGCTTCACTGCACTGGCTTCCGGTTGTTTTTACGATTGATTTTTAAATTATTTTACTGTTCACTGTGTGATATATAGTCAGTGTTTGTGCTGACTGGGGACTGTGGGGACCGCACTCAGCCTTGTTCACTGTGTGGTTTATAGGTGGTGTTTGTGCTGACTGGGGATTGTGGGGACCGCACTCAGCCTGGTTACACAGCCTACGAGGAGATTGCAGCCAGCTCCTCTGGACAGGTCTTTAACCTGGGCAAAGACAAAGTCAATGAGGTGAGTGGATATAGGATATAATAGGCCATCCTTTATTTATTGAGGGAAAGGGAAAACGGAAAAAAAGAAAAGTCAAATAGGTTGGTAATAAATCATTTAAAAAAAGGTTACAATGGTCATTGATTATTAATGATTCATTCATCGATGCTTGGCAATGCATGCAGAACTAGCAGAAGAACATGTAATTCGAAGGTGTGGTTTCTTTCTTAAAATTGAATATAGTCCCCGCTCGTTTTCTCATTGTATGTAGCTAAATGTGTGTGTGTGGGGGGGAATAGGTTTATACCCATTTAGGACTGAGAACGATTGTAAAAATATTATATTTATTTAAATGTATTCAAAAATGTCAAAACATGTATGTTCCTACAGTATATACTGCACGTAGCAACAACTACCCCAAAAGGGGTTCTCGTCCATAATGGTAAGGGTTAACTCCCCATAATCCATACAGATTTTACAAAGTGATTGAAATTAATTCCGTGTTTATGTCACTGGACATGGTCTTTAGATTATGTCACTGGACCATTAGTAGTGGTCTTTAGTTTGGGAATAAGGGACCATTAGTGGTCTTTAGTTTGGGAATAAGGGACCATTAGTGGTCTTTAGTTTGGGAATAAGGGACCATTAGTGGTCTTTAGTTTGGGAATAAGGGACCATTTGCTGGCCAGTGTGGACAGTTAGACTTAATTAGTGGGTCTTTTTCACATGTTTCTAATGAATGGTCTTACATTAAAACCAAAATGTACATACTTCTAGACGAGCTTCTGATTTATCTTTCTACATCAAAGCAATGCAATTCCGTCCATATTCAGTGTGTTCTGTGTGATTACAGTGCATGCTTGCGTGGCATGCTTTTACAGCATTAATGCTCAGCTAATCAAATCATCGCTATGTGGTACACGCACGCACGCACACAGATCTAGTTCTGTCCTTAATTGATCCTGCATATTGGCCTGTTGGTAATGTGGAATCTAGAATGGAATATATAATACACAGGCCTACACACATCTCCACGTGTTTGAGTTCCAAGGAACGAGTCACATGATTCATTAAGGCTGTGTAGTCTGCTGGGAATTCGATATCTCAAAGACATGATAACTATGAAATAGGCTACAAATAAATCGAAATACACATATATCAATCGGAGGGGGGTATAAGGAGGTTCTCACCTTCTCATCCTTCCTGTCCTGGCCCTGCATGGTGTTTCTATGGGAATCCCTGACGGGACTTTGTCTTTGACCATGCACCCCCACTTCCCATGCAGGTTCTGAAGTGGGTGGAGGAGAACCTTCAGGCCCGGAAGGTTCATCTGCTGTCCTCCAACCACGACGGTGCTCAGGAAAACACCTGGGAGCTGCCCTTTGACCCCAGCCTGAGAGAGTTCACTCTGTCGCTCAGTGGACCAGCGCCGCAGATCCAGCTCACAGATCCGCTCGGTATAGGCAGATGATTCATGCCAATGTTTCTTCATGTTTGATTCAAGAATGTCAACTGTATGCATGGAGCCATCCTTAAGTCCCAACTTTACTGCATATTGGCTGGTCTACTGTTAATGCTTTAGGGTCTTAGACATTAGAAATGATGGTGATTTTTGTTGCCATAATGGATGCGTGATTATGGCGTGCTGTAACACCTTTATGATGGCTATCATATGGCTGCTTTAAGGAAAGTGTAGGTCCATTTATCTCAGGTACATAACATATTTTTATAAAGTTTAACCATTTGAACTCTAGTGTCCGTATTATGGGGTGAACATTCAGTGAAAATAGCCATTATACAGGCTCACAACGTGTTGCAAAAGATATTTGGTGTGGAGGGGAAAAAGTAGAGGGGAAACATTTTCATAATTGAAAAGATACTTTTGTCTGTTGTTTTTCTGTAGGTCACGTTGTTGGTGTGGAGCAAGGTCTCATCGAGCTATTGAACATCCCCAACTCAGTTCTTGTCGTCAATCTGAAGTTCCCCAGACCTGGAGTGTGGAAGCTGAAGGTATAGCCCCAGGAAATAATCTGATAAAATATTATTAATATTAATATTAATATTAATATGCACCTTCCCAAACTGAAATCAGGGGACCGTACCTATGTTCCCTCAGCCCTATGTTCCCTCGGGTCCGCGTCAATATGCCGACGGTCCGATCGACAACCTACCTCAAACCCTCACCCTAACCCTAACCTCCCCCGGGGCAGACACCTAAACCTAACCACCCACCCTCTCCCGACCCCCAGCGCACCTCGGACCAATGCTCCTTCTGAGGGAACATAGGGCTGAGGGAACATAGGTATCACCCCGAAATCAGAGCACAATCTTATACATTTCCAATCCCTTAGTTCAACGGGAGCTATGTGGTGTTCCTTTTATGTCCCTGGGTATAGGCCTACTAGGGCTCCAGCGTGCGACCTATTAGGTCGCATATGCGACTTAATTTCTTATGGTGATACTTAAAATTTAATGAGGTCGCACCGGTGATACTTGGAAATGTGCGAAAAAAAGAAAGAAAAACGATCCGTTTATTTATTTATTTTTACTCCGTTTCAACACTGAGGCACGGGCGCCGGGCGGCTATTAGTAGTGCGATAATAAAGTATTACTTTCTTTTGGCTCAATCGAATCCCCTCTCTTTCTCTCTCTCTCTCTCTCTCTCTCTCTCTGCCTGCAAAGTCAATGCAAAGACGATAATTGCGCAAACAGGCGCAGCGCAACCTGCCACGGTACAAACTGGACGAACCGAGGAGAATATATATTCAGGTCTGAACGCAGTTTATCCGTCACAAATTAACTAATCTTTCTCAGCTGTACAATTTCACTGGAGTGCAGCGCGCATATCTAACTGCATGATGATCAGTCATGATCTAAACAGACAGCCGACAGCCAAACAATAATTGAGGAGGTAAACTTGTTTGATTAAACATATAATGTGCCACGAAAAATAGCCTCCAAAGCTTGTTATGTTTGCATCGAGGAGGTAGCCTGTGTCCATACATGATGATCGGCCAACAAAAGACATTAATCTCCCTCCCAGTGAGTGAAGAGCACTGATGCCTGATTTATTCTTCGTCGTACAAAGTGTGTGCTGAAAATGGCTGATCTACAAGCTCACAACGCGTCGCGTCCGCGACACGTTGTGATCTTGTAGATCAGCTATTTTCAGCACGCGGAGATATGCAGGCTCTGAGAGCATTTAGAAACTTTTGCCTTCACAATAAAAGTATGCAGCTTTCACAAGTTGGCCAACTTGGCCCATGAAGACAAGGAAAAGGATTAAGAATTCGGTGGCATTTCACATTGCAAAATGTAAATGTAAAAATATTATAATAAGGAATTAATTTGGATAATGGTAATGGGATATTGTACAAATTGTCACTTTATTAATCAACACAAAACCTTAAACTGACTTTCTGTGTGTGGAATATAAATATTGCCTTTATAGACTGAGTGACTTTGTGTTGGGTTCAAACCATCTACAGTGTTTTGAAGTATGACCAGGTAGGTTGCTGTTTTTTACACAGTGACCTTTGTAGGGGGTTTTATGATTCCACCTAATCGTAACCTAACTACAAAAATAAATGGCGCCCGATGTGGGGGCATGATAAGATCATGTATTAATACCACTCTATACAAAGAAAAAAATGGTGCTACCTCATTTCTGGTGGCGCTACCAAATGAAAAGGTAGGTGGCACCAGTGCTACCTGTGAAAAAGTTAGTCTGGAGCCCTGCTACTACCGATTTATTTTTTACTTTACTTCATACTTGCTTCATTCAGTTGTATCATCCCTAATTAGGGTGACCAAATGCCCCCCTTTGTGTGGGACAGTCCCTCATTTCCAAGACTTTTCAGGCGTCCCACAAATTGAGACCCTGTCCCCCATTGTGACTGGCAGGCATCACTGTTCAAATGCCCTATTAGTTATTCTCCTAGTTGGTTTTTAGTTGTAAATCTCTCTTATCCTGCAAGATGTGTTTTAAGTATGTTAAATGTTTGTTCAAATATACCCTAGGCTACAGTATCAAGTCGGTCGGCCATGCCACCTGTGACTAAAATTTGCATTTAAAACAAATGTGACACGCCAGAGGCAGAGGGGTTTAATAACAAGATTATAGGCAATATTAGGCCTACCCTATCCCTAATGTATGCACTAATCTATGTTTTGTTAAGTATGCAGTAATATTGTGTATGTAAAAATCTAAATAAAAGTAATGTGATTCCGATACCGATTACATTTGTCAGTATTGCATTGTTTTTGAAGAGTTGATCATGATATATTGGTCTATAGTATAGACCAACTGATGACAGGGCCAGTAAATATCTAAGCTTTATTTTTCCAGGTCAGCAGCAGTGGACAGCACACTCTGAGGGTGACGGGTGTCAGCAATCTAGACTTCCGTGCTGGCTTCTCCAGTGCACCCACCTCTGACTTCAGCTCCACCAGGGAGAGGCCTATAGAAGGTACTGTGCACGTGCTGGATCTGTTCGCGCGTTTGGCAAATCTCATTTAGCTGAGATCATGACGTGGAAGAAGGTGACTGATCATGTCCTTTCATCCCTTCTCCCAGGAGTTCCAGCGCACGTTCTGTTGAAGTTCACAGGCTTAAGCCCCCCGGGCCAGCTCAGCCATCTGGAGCTGGTGTCCGGTTCAGGGCGCACACTTCGCAATCTCTCCGTGCCAATGCCTTCTGACCGGGGTGGCCGAGGGCTGTGGAGTGTCCCTGAGTTTCACACCCCCTCCCAGGGTTTCTTCATCAAGGTGACTGGGGAGGATGATGAGGGATACCACTTCCAGAGGCTGTCAGCTGTCAGTTATACCAACACGGTTACAGGCAGGACAGCCTTGACAACAACCACTGTGGTCACTACAATGTCTCCAACCACAACCTCTCCCACAGCACGGCCTGCAACCGAACGTAACTATCTCCTGCCATCTGTAAACATAATGCCTACATGATTGTTTTTTTTTTTTTTTTATATATGTTTATTGGTAGTAGTTTAACAGTGTAGTACATTTTGAACATACCATATTTTTTTTTTCTCCCTCACCCCATCCCTCCCCCCACAGTTATCGTCATCATTTACATGATTGTTTTTGAGCTGTGCTGCAGCCTCATATGATTGGACACCATGTTGTTGACAATTAAGACGTCATCATTGTGATGAAAGGCACCATGCACATCACACAAGTGTGATTTTTAATTCATAGGTGTTTGGCTCTACCAGTGTGGCCGGAGCAAGGATTAGAATTTCCATGTTTTGCAGGAGGGTGACCAAATGTCCCTCTTTGCGTGGGACAGTCCCTCATTTCCAAGACTTTTCAGGCGTCCCACAAATTGAGACCCTGTCCCCCATTGTGACTGGCAGGCATCACTGTTCAAATGCCCTGTTAGTTAGTCTCCTAGTTGGTTTTTAGTTGTAAACCTCTCTTTTAATACATTAACCCAATTTAGACCTGAGGCCGATTTGTCTTCCAAATTGTAAGTTTTCTGAAAAACCTACGTTTAATCTAGTGGGAAACTATTGAAAAGTCACAGTCGGGTCAAGTTACACACACAAAAAAATACCTTTTATTTACTTTTATTGTGTTTTTCACCTTGTAGCATACAGATGCAGTAGATTTATAATGACCTGTTTGACCTCGTCTTGGCGCATTGTATCAACTGTGTCCTTGCAGTGCCAGAAGGAGAGGATGAATCCAGTACCCTGGCCTTTGTGATCGATGTGACCGGCTCCATGTCTGGCGATATAAGGCAGGTGAAAGAGGGCGCCTCTCGGATCCTGGAGAAGACGCTCACCCGGAAGCCCAGACCCGTCCAAAACTTTGTGCTGGTCCCATTCCATGATCCAGGTAGCCTTCGATTACAGACGCAGATAGTAAAGGAATTCTAGACCACATGCCAGACCATATGGAACAAAATTGTGTACAATAGCAGGTCTCATCAACTTAATGCTTTCTCATAGATATTGGCCCTGTGTCCATCACCACAGACCCTAAGAAATTCCAGCAGGACCTAGATAAGTTGTCTGTAGGGGTGAGTAGTAGTACCAGTTCCAAAACCAGAGGACACTATATATATATATATATATATATATATATATATATATATATATATTGACTTACATTTTTACAACCACATTGATGTCACTGTGACTTTCCCTGTGTTGTATTGTATTCATAAAGTGTTGCAAATGCTACATCTATCCAATCTAACTTTTATCAAGATAACAATGTAGGCAGTTTTCTGAATTTCTGCTTCATTTAATTTTAGTTTGGAGAGTTTATAGAGAGGAATCTTGCAACACAGGTCTCCTAATTGATTAAAACCAGGGACATTATGATTCTGTGGTTGACAATGGTTAAAGGTATATTCAGTGATTAAACTTAATTCAAATATCACTATTTTTTTTGTTTTGTTGTGATAATCCTCTCTACTATAGCGTGTGCTGACCATATAAGGAGTTCCTCCCTGTCCCCAGTTAACCCTTGGGGGTAAAAAAAAACCTTAGGTTTCGTTTTTGGTTCTCTATCCTGATTGGATGAAAGGCTGGGTCCCAAGGCAAAAACGAAACCTAAGGTTTTTTGAGTGAAATCACTGAATATACCTTTAACTACTGACATGTGATTTTTTTAATGTATTTATTTGTTTCATTAAATCAGTGCATTTCACAGAACAGTGCTTCATCAATGTGATTTGATCGGTGTCTTTTTGACTGAATCTGACAGGGTGGAGGGGACTGTCCTGAGATGAGTATGGGAGGCATAAAGAAGGCTCTGGAGGTTTCCCTTCCTCGGTCCTTCATCTATGTCTTCGCTGACGCCAGCGCCAAGGACTATGACCTCAGACCAGACGTTCTGAAGCTGGTGGAGCAGCGACAGTCACAGGTATGTACAGCACAAGGCATTATCCATCGGAACCTTAGCATCCCTATTCTGGGAGGAACATTTGTGTGAGCTTGTAGATCAGCTATTGATCGAGAGATTTGGCGTAGTAGAGGGAAACAAGAGTGCAACGCCAACTCAGGTCTAGGTTTACTAAAGTGTAAATGAGTCCGATACCGGTTCCGGTTCTGCTTATCGATTCCGCTTCCTAACTTTTACTTTATGCCTTAGTCAATTTAAGACAGTAATGGATAGAGTAACATCCTCTCCCTTATTCAACAGTTAGCATTTAAAATAATAATAATAATATATATACTGCATTTATATATTGGCAACCTGACTGTAGAAAGTAACAGTACAGTAAAGAACTTTGGGGTCATTATTGATTCTGAATTGAATTTTAATTCACACATTAATCATGTTACCAAGATTGCCTTTTTTCACCTTAGAAATATTGCACGAATCAGAGCCTATTTGTCATTGGACGATGCAAAAATGCTAATCCACGCCTTTGTTTTTTCTCGGCTTGATTACTGCAATGCACTTTTTTCTGGACTGCCTAAGAAAACAACTGACAGATTACAACTTGTCCAAAATGTAGCAGCCAGAGTTTTTACTAGAACTACGATGAGAGAACATTACTCCAGTTTTGACTTCACTGCACTGGCTTCCGGTTGTTTTTAGGATTGATTTTTAAATTATTTTACTCGTGTATAAAGCTCTCAATGGTCTCGCACCTTCCTACCTACATGACTGCCTACATGCCTGCCTAAATATGGCAATGTCCGTGTCTATGTGTTGGTGTGTTGGTCATGCACCTATGTGACGTTAATGA
Source organism: Protomyctophum bolini (assembly GCF_963924005.1). Classification (NCBI taxonomy): domain Eukaryota; kingdom Metazoa; phylum Chordata; class Actinopteri; order Myctophiformes; family Myctophidae; genus Protomyctophum; species Protomyctophum bolini. Next base: position 48,345,965 of record NC_137868.1, read on the forward strand.
GCACCAGTATGTACCAGTAGGGGCCAGTAGGGGCGCTGTAGTACTGAACTGTTGCCTGCTAATGAGAGAGAGAGAGAGAGAGAGAGAGAGAGAGAGAGGAGAGGGGGGGGGGGGGTAGGGGGGGTTGGAGAGAGGGGAGTTGCACCACTCTGTTCACATGGGTGTGATTTTGCTTCTACGGGCCGACGGCATGGAACAAACTCCCACTGTACCTTTGACAGGCAGCCTCTGTAGACATTTTTAAAGCACAGCTCAAGACCCACTTCTACACCCTTGCTTTTTACTGCTTGTTTTTTAATGTTTATGCTTTGCTTTTCTTTTTTCTCCATTGCTCTGTAAAGCACTTTGAGCTGCATTTCATGCCATGAAAGGTGCTATACAAATAAAGTTTTATTATTATTATGTGTATGTATATATTAGGGCCGGGACTAATTGCGATTAATTTAGATTAATTAACTACAGAAAAATTAATCGCAATTAACTACAGATAAATTAATCGCACCTTTTTTTTCACCGCGGAACGTTTCTCACTGGGCGCTTTTCTATAGTACTGAAAACTGGAAATAATAATAATGCCTAGAACTGGAGGTCTGACAAAAAACAGTAACAATATGAAGTAAGTACAGCTTTGTGATGTCACTGAGATGTACTTGTTACTGTTACTAATTTCTCTCCAGTTCTAGGCAACACAGAATTTTTATTATTATTTCCACAACAGGTATATTAATGACAGTAAAATGTTGAAAATGAGTGGTATCCTGTAGTCACTATTCATTGATTCACTGGGATACCAAAAAACATTAAAAAAAAAAGGTTTCACGCTGTTCTCAGGTTGAATATTGATATGCGATTAAAATGCGATTAATCTAGATTAATTAACTACAAAGCCTCTGATTAATTAGATTTTTTTTTTTATCGAGTCCCAGCTCATATATATATATATATATAGCTCAATCAAGTCTTCTGTTCACTTTGTGGTTCTAAGGTTGTGTTTGTGCTGACTGGGGACTGTAGGGAGTCGGGACCTCACTCAGCCTTGTTCACTGTGTGGTTTATAGGTGGTGTTTGTGCTGACTGGGGACTGTGGGGACCGCACTCAGCCTGGTTACACAGCCTACGAGGAGATTGCAGCCAGCTCCTCTGGACAGGTCTTTAACCTGGGCAAAGACAAAGTCAATGAGGTGAGTGGCCATTTATTGAGGAAAAGATCACATTTCCAAAAGGAGAAAAAAAAAGTCAAATAGGTTGTTAATAAATCATTTAAAAAAAGGTTACAATGGTCATTGATTATTAATAATTCATTCATCGATGCTTGGAAATGCATGCAGAACTAATTAATGGGTGTGGAATGTAATTCATGGGTGTGGTTTCTTTCTTAAAATTTAATATAGTCCCCGCTCGTTTTCTCATTGTATGTAGCTAAATGTGTGTGTGTGTGTGTGTGTGTGTGTGTGTGTGTGTGTGTGTGTGTGTGTGCGGGGGGGAATAGGTTTATACACATTTAGGACTGAGAACCATTGTAAAAATATTATATTTATTTAAATGTATTCAAAAATGACAAAACATGTATGTTCCTACAGTATATACTGCACATAGCAACAACTACCCCAAAAGGGGTTCTCGTCCATAATGGTAAGGGTTAACTCCCCATAATCCATACAGATTTTACAAAGTGATTGAAATTAATTCCGTGTTTATGTCACTGGACCATTAGTAGTGGTCTTTAGTTTGGGAATAAGGGACCATTAGTGGTCTTTAGTTTGGGAATAAGGGACCATTAGTGGTCTTTAGTTTGGGAATAAGGGACCATTAGTGGTCTTTAGTTTGGGAATAAGGGACCATTAGTGGTCTTTAGTTTGGGAATAAGGGACCATTTGCTGGCCAGTGTGGACAGTTAGACTTAATTAGTGGGTCTTCTTCACATGTTTCTAATGAATGGTCTTACATTAAAAACAAAATGTACATACTTCTAGACAAGCTTCTGATTTATCTTTCTACATCAAAGCAATGCAATTTCGTCCATATTCAGTGTGTTCTGTGTGATTACAGTGCTTGGGTGGCATGCTTTTACAGCATTAATGCTCAGCTAATCAAATCATCGATATGTGGTACACGCACGCACGCACACAGATCTAGTTCTGTCCTTAATTAATCCTGCATATTGGCCTGTTGGTAATGTGGAATCTAGAATGGAATATATAATACACAGGCCTACACACATCTCCTCGTGTTTGAGTTCCAAGGAACGAGTCACATGATTCATGAAGGCTGTGTAGTCTGCTGGGAATTCATGCTTGGGAGTTAGCTCTGGTCCATAGCTCTAATGCGTTTAATTTATTTGTTACTCTCGACTTCCGGGGCTCGCATGAATGCAGACCAGCCTCTCGTCTTTAGCGTAAATAAAAATAATGTTTTTGCTACTCACCAAAACAAAGGCGGGTTGTGTCATTAGAAAGCCTACTTTCCTTAGTGGAAGCACTCTGAGCCCCCCACCACACGTATAAACGGTACTTTTTGGCCAGAAAGGGATTTTTTTTAGGCAAATATGAGGCAATTCTCTATCGGTAGAAGGCGCAGTGGAGCAACTAAAAGTATTGTTTTCCGGTGGAAACAAAATCCCCTTTTTGCCAAAAAGTACCGTTTATACGTGTGGTGGGGGGCTCAGAGTGCTCACAACCCGCATTTGTTTTGGTGAGTAGCAAAACGTTATTTTTATTTACTCTAAAGACGAGAGGCTGGTCTGCATTCATGCGAGCCCGGAAGTCGAAAGTAACATAACTCTAAATGCAACGCATTAGAGCTATGGACCAGAGCTACTTGAGAGTGCAGAAAACTGTATGTTAGCATTTAGACAGTGGTGCTGTTTCTGTTGGGGGTGTTTGTGGATGAGTTTCAGTGCAAAGTCACTGTCACATTGGTCTAAAAGGATAGCGCCGAAATATAATCGCGATATCTCAAAGACATCACAACTATGAAATAGGCATATATACACATCGGATGGGGGGTATATAAGGAGGTTGGGCCATCACCTTCTCTCTCTCTCATCCTTCTCACCTTCTCATCCTTCCTGTCCTGGCCCTGCATGGTGTTTCTATGGGAATCCCTGACGGGACTTTGTCTTTGACCATGCACCCCCACTTCCCATGCAGGTTCTGAAGTGGGTGGAGGAGAACCTTCAGGCCCGGAAGGTTCATCTGCTGTCCTCCAACCACGACGGTGCTCAGGAAAACACCTGGGAGCTGCCCTTTGACCCAAGCCTGAGAGAGTTCACTGTGTCGCTTAGTGGACCAGCGCCGCAGATCCAGCTCACAGATCCCCTCGGTATAGGCCGATGATTCATGCCAATGTTTCTTCATGTTTGATTCAAGAATGTCAACTGTATGCATGGAGCCATCCTTAAGTCCCAACTTTACTGCATATTGGCTGGTCTACTGTTAATGCTTTAGGGTCTTAGACATTAGAAATGATGGTGATTTTTGTTGCCATAATGGATGCGTGATTATGGCATGCTGTAACACCTTTATGATGGCTATCATATGGCTGCTTTAAGGAAAGTGTAGGTCCATTTATCTCAGGTACATAACATATTTTTATAAAGTTTAACCATTTGAACTCTAGTGTCCGTATTATGGGGTGAACATTCAGTGAAAATAACCATTATACAGGCTCACAACGTGTTGCAAAAGATATTTGGTGTGGAGGGGAAAAAGTAGAGGGGAAACATTTTCATAATTGAAAAGATACTTTTGTCTGTTTTCTGTAGGTCACGTTGTTGGTGTGGAGCAAGGTCTCATCGAGCTATTGAACATCCCCAACTCAGTTCTTGTCGTCAATCTGAAGTTCCCCAGACCTGGAGTGTGGAAGCTGAAGGTATAGCCCCAGGAAATAATCGGATAAAATAGTAATATTAATATTAATATTACCTTCCCAAACTGAAATCAGAGCACAATCTTATACATTTCCAATCTCAGTGTTGCCAACTCTCCAGTAACGGAAGTAGCTAGTGGCTCCTCGAAAAGTAGCTAGAAGTCGCTAGGGGTGGGATATGCGCGTGCCCCTAGCGACTTTTTACCGTCCCTAGCGACTTGTAGGCGCCCCTAGCGACAAAAATATGTAGCCAGCCCAGAAAAACATTTTTCGACACTGAGGCACTCTCTGTGCTGTGGTCTGAACCCGGAAAATTCGCTGCTCGTTTAAACGCATTGTAATTAAAAAAAAACATCAATTCAACTAACGTTTAGAACTCTATTTTGTTCCGATCCATACAGGAATTAGAAGGTTAATACTTTATGCATTTGAGTGTGTATTTTACTTTTACTAGCAGACTAAAGTGAGCTGCCAGTGCTTCCTCCTTTCTTGCTCTACAGAGCAAGAAAGGAGGAAGCACTGTGGCAGTCTGTGCACATAACCGAGCCGAGGAAGCCACTGAGCCAGACGCGCCGACCACTTTTAGTTTTGCCAACTTAGCGGATTTGAGGCTGAGAAGGAAAATTAAGAAAAATTTGGGTTTTATCTCTGGCGCCTGTCAACACGATTTGTCCCCAATTCACCAGCAAAAGTAGCTAGATTTCTCGCCAGAAGCTTTTCACTAATTCAGTCGCTAGGGGGGTCTGGAAAGAAGCTAAATATGGCGACAAATCCCCTAAGTTGGCAATTCAACGGGAGCTATGTGGTGTCCCTTTTATGTCCCTGGGTATAGGCCTACTACCGATATATATTTTTTACTTTACTTCATACTTGCTTCATTCAGTTGTATCATCCCTAATTAGGGTGACCAAATGCCCCCCTTTGTGTGGGACAGTCCCTCATTTCCAAGACTTTTCAGGCGTCCCACAAATTGAGACCCTGTCCCCCATTGTGACTGGCAGGCATCACAGTTCAAATTAGTTATTCTCCTAGTTGGTTTTCAGTTGTAAATCTCTCTTTTCCTGCAAGATGTGTTTTAAGTATGTTCAAAGTTTGTTCAAATATGCTATATGCCCTAGGCTACAGTATCAAGTCGGTCGGCCATGCCACCCGTGACTAAAATTTGCATTTAAAACAAATGTGACACGCCAGAGGCAGAGGGGTTTAATAACAAGATTATAGGCAATATTAGGCCTACCCTATCCCAAATGTATGCAGTATGCACAAATCTATGTTTTGTTAAGTATGCAGTAATATTGTGTATGTAAAAATCTAAATAAAAGTAATGTGATTCCGATACCGATTACATTTGTCAGTATTGCATTGTTTTTGAAGAGTTGATCATGATTGGTCTATAGTATAGACCAACTGATGACAGGGCCAGTAAATATCTAAGCTTTATTTTTCCAGGTCAGCAGCAGTGGACAGCACACTCTGAGGGTGACGGGTGTCAGCAATCTAGACTTCCGTGATGGCTTCTCCAGTGCACCCACCTCTGACTTCAGCTCCACCAGGGAGAGGCCTATAGAAGGTACTGTGCACGTGTTGGATCTGTTCGCGCGTTTGGCAAATCTCATTTAGCTGAGATCATGACGTGGAAGAAGGTGACTGATCATGTCCTTTCATCCCTTCTCCCAGGAGTTCCAGCGCACGTTCTGTTGAAGTTCACAGGCTTAAGCCCCCCGGGCCAGCTCAGCCATGTGGAGCTGGTGTCCGGTTCAGGGCGCACACTTCGCAATCTTTCCGTGCCAATGCCTTCTGACCGGGGTGGCCGAGGGCTGTGGAGTGTCCCTGAGTTTCACACCCCCTCCCAGGGTTTCTTCATCAAGGTGACTGGGGAGGATGATGAGGGATACCACTTCCAGAGGCTGTCAGCTGTCAGTTATACCAACACGGTTATGAGGTCTCCAACAACAACCTCTCCCACAGCACGGCCTGCAACCGAACGTAACTATCTCCTGCCATCTGTAAACATAATCCCTACATGATTGTTTTTTAGCTGTGCTGCAGCCTCATATGATTGGACATCATGTTCTTGACAATTAAGACGTCATCATTGTGATGAAAGGCACCGTGCACATCACACAAGTGTGATTTTTAATTCATAGGTGTTTGGCTCTACCAGTGTGGCCGGAGCAAGGATTACAATTTCCATGTTTTGCAGGAGGGTGACCAAATGTCCCTCTTCAGACTTTTCAGGCGTCCCACAAATTGAGACCCTGTCCCCCATTGTGACTGGCAGGCATCACTGTTCAAATGCCCTGTTAGTTAGTCTCCTAGTTGGTTTTCAGTTGTAAACCTCTCTTTTAATACATTAACCCAATTTCATGTCAAGAACCCCCAGAATGATCTGTATTTGGCCACGGACCCCCATCTGAAAATATGTTGTTCCAGGGACCCCCCCAGAAGCAAATATTTTAGTTAAAAAATGTTCGCTCAGAAATATATATTCAAAGATTTGCACCACATTTTCACCAATTTCAAAAATAGCAGATATACAAGCTCTTAGCGCGATAAGAGCTTCTAGATCTGCTATTTTTCAATAGCTAAAGTATAACATAATGCTTAAAACACCAAAAGGGGATCCCGTACTGAATGGGATATTCTTTTTTGGGTGGTTAAAAACAAACAAACAAGAATCCCAATTGGATTTGGAATGCACAACTGTGCTCATCATAATATGCTGGTATTGTTTGTGAAGGTATGAATAAGTAAAGGTATATCATTATCAGCATAATTTAGAATTGTATATGTTCAATAATGGGATCAAGCGTGAAGATTTTATACTGTATATTGCCTATGTTGATTTGTTGATTCAAACCAGTTAATAGTATTTATTCTGTAAATGCAACATCTGCGGTATTTCATAAACAAAACAACTGAATACGCTCCTACCCCTCTTTACTTTATGAATTGTGAACTAGAAAAGTTTCTTGTGGGCTTTGAAGACTTTTTCATCTTTATTGTTAAGATTGCCATGTATTTATTGCCATTTTTACATGATTCCCTTTAGATTAATTCATGGGGTTAGGGTCTCTACCTGCTTTTGTTTTTGTAACATATTATAATTATGGTATTTCTACAAGAGAGACTCATTTTCGCATTGAGAGTAAACCTTTCTTCTTTTCAGCCCATCCATTACAAACTGCTGAACTTGTATGTGGTCCGAGTCAAATCCAAGTTGGCCTGCGACTGGCTAGCCTAGTATCCTACGGGTTGAATGGATCCTCTGGTCACATGGACGAGCGCAGCTGCTCACATTCCACAGAGCATGACGGGACGGTGTGGTACCGAGTGGACCGCCAGGCTGACACCTGTGGAAACACACTGACAGTGAGGATTTCTCTGCTGATTCTTACGTGGCTGTGGGGGCAATAATTATTGAGCAGTAATTTATTCTGACCCCTCATCGAAAAGGCTGTTATCTGTCCTGACCCCTAATCCATCATTTATACATTATGGATAATTACTATGGACTCAATTCTATTCTATGCTATTCTCCATTTATCTCCTGTCCTCCATCATTAGATTTTAATATATTTCAATGATGTATAATGATGTGTAATAACATACTAGTCCTCACCTGCTGGTGAGAAGCTGGCTCAGGTTGTCCATTCTAACTTGTCTTTCAGACCAACAGTACTCATGCCATCTACTCCAACACTTTATTTGTCTACCCTGCAAATCCTCTCTCAAGTCTTCCCATGTTGTTTCCCTTCTCCTGTGCCTATCCTCTGGACACAGAGACCAGCCTAAATATGCTTTTCGGTCGGTGAGTAACTTGATAGACTAGCTATAGATACTGTAGTTTGAAATTATATCTGTGTTCATCTCTCATCTGCCAGTTACATGACTTCAAGTGGGGGTTTTTTTCCAAGTGTTATAATATCCTAAAATAAACTGATTTGTTTCAGTTACTACAACACAGTAGATAGCAGACACAAATGTCATGTTTTCACTTCCAGGGTCCAAGCCCTTTCTGGTCTGGGTCCGCACGCCCGAGCCTCCATGTATGTGTTCCACTACTCCAACTACACAGAGCCTTACCCAGCAGGCCCGGTCACCCTGCCACGGGGTTCTACCATGCATGTAGGGGTGTCTGTAGAGTGGACAGAGAAAGAGCGCTTTGGGCTCCTCCTGGACAACTGCTATGCCACTGCCTCGTCCAGCCATGATGACTCCATGCGACACTTCCTCATCCAGGACAAGTATGTATGATAGGTCAGCACGTCTTTCTTCCAGGCAGCGTTGTGGAACGCCAAAGTCCTGATGTGACTCGCTCATCCCCTGGATCGTATTCTATTGTTATGCAGTCAAACGATATCAAGCAATAACATTGGATCAGATGATTTTGCCACATTAAAGGAGAATTCCATGCTAGAAGGATTTCTTACCTTTATTTGTAGTTGTTACGTCCCCACCAAAGAGCTCAGGTGTTATTTTGTGCAAAACTGCATTATTGGCTATTTTCCCTAATATAAGCCCTCAATTGGGGTTGGGTTTTTGTGCTAATTCGCTTATTTCCATCGAAACAAGTAGTTAAGTGTGCCACTTGGGATAGGTTACATTATGAAGAGAGGATATACACTTTTTCTTTCTTTTTTTTGCGATGGAAATAAGCAAATTAGCACAAAATAACACCTGGACCTATTTGGTGGGGACGTAACAACTACAAAGAAAGGTAAGAAAGCGTTCTAGCATGAAATTCTCCTTTACGCATTATGGAAAGGCAGCCATATATACTCGCAGTTCCATTCCATTTCATCTGATCTCGTGCACCAAGGTGGCATTTCAAAGGCTTATTCCTTTGTGAATCCAATGAAATTAAATAAAATATAATGCCAGTTGTTTCCATAGAAACAAATGAGGATAGTGTGTACGTGCAGGCAATCTCTTTCTCCTTGTTGGGATGCATGCTTCCTCACTCTGAATTCTCAACCATTTATGTGATAATAATATATAATATAATCAATATAATCACAATTTGATTATTCAACTGACAAATTAATCAGACATAGTTTAATACATGAAATGAACGAAATGGTGTGTTACTCAAAAGACTGAATCAGCATTTGCTGTCACAATTAACACTTGCTTCCAAGGTGTCCTAGCAACCGCGATGAGGTGAGAGTTGATGAGAGCGGCTCGTCCCTCCAGGCTCGTTTCTCTGCTCGGCTCCAGGTCCCCTACCTAAACATCTACGTTCACTGCAGCGTCAGCTTGTGTGACCACACGGCCTCCTCCTGCGCTCCGGTGAGTCTCACAGACACCGCCTCACGTCATGAATGTTACAGCAGGTCACTTTGAAGTGCTGCCGCCTCATGACTTATTTCAGTGGTTCACGTCAAGGACCCCCCCAAATTGACACTAATTAGTCTGCGGACCCGCATTTGAAAACATAATGCCAGGGTCCCCCATAAGAGAACATTTTTCTCTGCTCTAGCAGCGATTCAAAGCCATGTAATCTCTGAGACCCCAATTTGTATTGTAAAAATCAATGTTAATTTAACTTTGAGAGTGTAACTCAGAGTTCCAAACTATCATTTAGCTGGGGACGCCCTGGAACTCCCTCGAGGACCCCTGGGGGTCCCCGGACCCCACTTTGGGAACCACTGACTCATTTTACCAATACACCCGGCTCACTTCCATCGCTACATCTTTTTGCAGGTGTGCTTGGCGAGGGCCCGAAGGGACCCTCGTTCCGTTTCCAGCACCATGGACATCCAACCTCTCACCATCGGACCAATCACCTGTGAGTATATATGTTTAACCCATTTTGACCTGGGAACACGATTCTGCAAATGTCTTCTAAATCCTGACTGTTTTCTTGAAAAAGCTATGCTATGTCAGTCCTTCTCAAACACTTTCATGTCACTTTTCACGATTCTTCAAAAATAGCAGACCTACAAGCTACGAGCTTGGCACAATTATGTCATACCAGGGCCTCGGAGGGCCTCATAGCTTTACATGTATTGGCTCCTTTTATGTGTTACTGTGATTCAAATCTGCTGCCAAGCTAGTCAAACAAATGGAAATATTAAGCGGAACAGGAAGGTTCAAGGTTGTCTTTATTTTGTTCTCCCTAAGGAGAGATTTGTCTTGGCTGCATACATATAACACATACACATTCACAGAAAGAAAAGAAAAACACCATGAAACACACCAACATATTAAAAAAAACTGAGAATATTGCACACATTCCCTTAATAAAGTGCATCTGGTCAGTTACGATTGCTGCCAATCTCTGATTGAGCATTGTGATTGACAGAGGGACAAATGAGTGCTTAAATCTATTATAGTCACATCGTGGAGTTCTATATCTCTGGGTATGCCACCTTGGGGAAGATGGCCTGGGCCTTCATCAGAGTTAGAGGCGAATGTTCTACAGTCACAGTTTAGAGGCAGTCTCTGCTTGGCCTGGGGAGCTTAAAGGAGAACACCACACCAAAACACACTGGCCATGCATCTACCTTCATCCCTGTGCCATCATCCATAGTGCCCTTGATTTTTCTCATAGATGCCCCCTCCTCTACATCTCCCTCTGACTCCCCCCTCCCCTCCCACAGCTTGCATTTGCGCATGTTGTCCTCCTTCTAATGTGGGTATTTAGATAGCTCCAAACTTTTTTTTTTTTTCAGGCATCGTATTATAATAGTATAATGAGACTCACGCATGCGCAGTTTTCACTCTAGGCCAGCCGTTACATGTAATCCCAGAGGTAGTCGATTCCAGACGAGATTCTCGCGAGACTTCAAGCTGGAGCGCTCCTTCCTATGAGCGCTCCTGTCAACTCAACTCTGTGCTCTGCTCTTCCACGCCGCCGCCTACCACTTGTGTTTACATGGTTTAATTACATTCGCACGCGTGTCAAGCATTCCTACTAGTTGTCTAGTTTCGTTTATTTGAGCAACAACATGCCTCGTTGTATATATCCAGGCTGTTCAACCGCAAAGACTAGGTCAACTCTAAAGAGAAAAAGTTTTCATGCGATACATACTCTGAAGAACCTTGATTTGAGGAGACGTTGGCTTCTAGCACTACAGATGGATCTCAATAGCTCAGATGAGCAGACTCAAGGACGCATTATTTGCAGCGATCACTTCAAGGCAGATGATTTTCGTCCAAAACAACAAGAAGAAGAAACTACTGCCTCGCTACATAAAAAGAAGGGTCACGGTCTGAGACGATTAAAAAGCGAAAAATAGAACGGACTAGACTGCAGGCAAACGCAGTTCCACAGACTAAATACTATTGACTTCACACTGCACATTGAACACTTTGAATAAAAAATGTAAATGCCAAACTAGTGGGAATTACTACTGCTAAAATGGTGCGTCAATTTATAACTACCTACTCCAGACTTATGTTACTTATCTACATACATATTATATATATTATTTTTTTTCATTCATTTTCCTGTATTGAATCTGTGTAACACTATATTGTTGTTACTTCCAATAAGAATTGAGCATATTGGCTGAAGCGTGTCATTCTGTGACTCATTTAAAAAATGCACCCCAAAATAGTATGTATGATTGACATTATTTTAAAGGTTTGTCAATAGTACAATGTTAAAATATATATAGTATCAATAGAAATACAATATAATGAATTCTATTTGAAATAACACTGGCATTTAGATTAGATAAATAATGAGCCAACAGCATGAATTTCTATGGCAACTGTTATAGTCACATGGAAGGAAATTATAAATAATACAAATAGCTTTTTATAACTGACATTTATTAATTATAATGACAACATTATAAAAGCCAGTCGTTATATTGTCATTTACTTTCAATTTGAAAATGGATTGAAATGAACAAGGGAGAGAAACATTGTAGAAATTAGGCTATTCATCTCTAGGAAAAACCAACACTGATATCTCCTGCTTCCTCTAAGAATCCACGATACAGCCCGGATGGTGAGGGGTAGATGCTTCTTATTTTGGAAACCAAACATGATGGCAAAACAATTCTGTTGCCTTTCCCAAGCGTTTCTCCACGGAGGACGAACTCCAACACAATCCTATAGGAGGCTAGTCTGCATTGCCTGTGTTCGAAGAGAAAAGTTTTAGAAAAGGATTACAATAGGATTACAATTTACAACAATGTGTATGCTTGGTAGATATAGGCCTCTATCTGAGGTATAATATTCAGGGGGAGGGGGTGAATAGCCTCCCTGCTTGCATGCATTTATTTATTTTCCAGAATGTCAACGTTCATAAATACAAGTCATGTAATGGTGAATGATTAGATTTAGATCCGTTATTCACTTATGTATAATCATTGTAGGTATTAGTAATTATAATAGTAGGCTACGTTGTTGTAGAATGTAGACTATACTTACTCAACGGATAGGTGCCCGTCTTCTCCTTCTGGTTTTGGTCGTTTGTCCCAGTTTATTTTCTTGGTCAGAAAAAAGAATTCCAATACTCCTCTGTCGAGTAGATGGGGTAGAGGTAGATCTGCATTGTCTGTGATGCATGAGCGACGACGAGAAACACCTACTGTCTCTGTGTTTTCATCATCACTATCAGGCTTCGAGTTCGACCTCCACTCTTCCCATTCTCTGCAGCATTTACATTCCACTTCCAATGGCTTTAAATCGCATTTTCCACATGAACACCAAAATAAATCCTAGGTTCTCTGCCGTACGCCTGGAAGGGGAACAGTAGAACCACCGGCTGCCTCGTTGATCCGTGCCTCCTCCATTAGACGCATTTCTTCGTCGGTATACTCTGGCTCGTATAAGTAGGGCTCCTCGCCATATTAAAAATCTTCAGACATATACTCAACATCTTCTTCAACTTCGGCCATTATGAAACTAGTCTAGTTTGTTAATAATACAGAAAGATAAGGACTATAATGATGCGACGCGATCAGTCATCAGATTGCATGTAAACAAACAAGAGGGAGACTGGGAGAGATAGTGGATCACAGTTGAAAGGAGCGCTCCAGCTTGAAGTCTCGCGCGTCTCGCGAGAATCTCGTCTGGAATCGACTACCTCTGGGATTACATGTAACGGCTGGCCTAGAGTGAAAACTGCGCATGCGTGAGTCTCAGTATACTATTATAATACGATGCGTGAAAAAATGCAAGCTGTGGGAGGGGAGGGGGGAGTCAGAGGGAGATGTAGAGGAGGGGGCATCTATGAGAAAAATCAAGGGCACTATGGATGATGGCACAGGGATGAAGGTAGATGCATGGCCAGTGTGTTTTGGTGTGGTGTTCTCCTTTAATGAGCTTTGTGCAGTATCAGTTGTCAACCACTAGGTGTCTCCTAAGTGACACCAATCTTGAAACGCTGCAATGGAAGTGTAGGGGAGACCACCTCCAATCATTGCAGATGTAGGCTAATGGTTTTGGGTTGAAAATGATGTTAAATGCATTTAAATAATTTCTGAGTTGCTGCTTTAAGTATATTCATCTCAGTGGGAATATTAACCATTTCATTTTGTTTTGTGTTTTTGTCCCCCGGATCTTCAGGGGGAAATGTGATGGACTGAAACAGAGGGGATTCTTCAATGATGCAACGAGTCCCAAATATATGAATACGATTTTGGATTTATGTGATTTCATATGAATACTTTAAAATGCTTTTAAATCATGTTGTTTTGTCAACATACGTGTATACAAAATGTTCTTCTGATTCCTATGATCTTACCTATGTCTTTTCTATTATAATATTCAACAATCAAATCCCAATCAATCAATAAAATACTAATTGATGTATGCCTTTTGTGTTTCCTCTTAGGTGATGATAGTATGTATAAATAGGCCTACAATATAAGTAAGTAAATTTCACTCAGGAGCTGGAGGGATATGATATGATATTTAGGGCTGGGACTTTAAATGATTAGTATCGATTACTTAATTTCAGAAACCATAACGTGCTTTAAAAATAATAATAATAATTGCGGTACACGCAATGGGAGTAAAAGCCGATCAGACAACTTTGCTTGGCCCTTCCCATGGGGAATTTATATGTTAAATAAAGACACACTCACTGATGCACTCATACCAAAATCTGCTTCTCAGGTCAACTATTGATATGCGATTAAAATGTAATTATTTTTCATTCATTCATTACAATGCCTCAAATTATTTGCATTATATTTTAATTGAGTTCCAGCCTTAATAATAATACATTTTGTTTGTATTGCACGTTTCATTCACAAGAAATCCCAGAGTGCTACATGGTTAATCAAGTGTGGCGGGTGAAAATAATCTTCTCGCAACAGAGTAGGCCTAGTATGACGTGTGTTTGAACTTTAGTACTTTTTTTAAATGCAAAGTGAATAATTATGGTATACTGTCTGAAAGCATTGACATTCACCAAATAACTTTAAATAGAAAAAAGGACAGAGACAGCTGTGCCTCGGTTTCACCATTTATCTTTTGGAAACATACAACTTGTTTTGCTTTTGACAATAAAGAAAAAATGAACATACGAAAGAGAGCACATGTTCAATTTAGCCTATATACACTTTGTCAGTGCAATGAATGGAGGAATTGGATTCACCTTCCCAGAGAAAAACCTGTTTGGTACTAAACCCAAAAGTAGGACCCGGAAGTATCTCAGGAGGGGGCGCTCACGTCACAGCTAAAATACTGAATATCAAAAGGATCTAAAAAGGCAATAGCCTACAATCTTAAAACTACCAGTAGCCAGGGAGTGCCAAGGTGTCCTTGCTGACACAGGAGGAAGGCAGGGAGTGAGGGAGTGAGGGGAAAGGTCACCGCCACCAAAAGAGCGCACACTTCACATCAAGCACTGCAAGAAAAGAGAATACAATTATACACACATCACTGGTTTCACATTTAACAACTATCATGCACTATAGTTAAACCCCAAGAGAGCCTACAGGACCACGTGACCCACCACCTGTCGGGACTGCAACTACAGCACCCATAGCTATACTGGCACTACTATAAACTGAGTCAGAGCCCAATATAATGTTATATTCAAGCCCCATCAATGGGCATCAATTCATAAGATATAGGTTTGCACAAATAAATAAACAAAAACAAAACAAAACAAAATCATAACCAAAATAAAGAGGACAAAAACAGCAGCAGCAAGGCAAACCATGCAGGGCTTCGCCTAACAAGACAAAAATACATAATGAATAGCTTGACACTCAATGCAAACCCATTAACATAGCAGTGCAACTGCCTTACCTCTATCGAAGGTTACACACGCATACACGTTAGGCAGATGACACCCGGCGTGGACCACATAGCTCTGGATGCGTTGGCAAAAAGAAAATAATTATTAACTGGCCAATCGTAAATCAAAACTATAATATAATAATAATAATAATACATTTTATTTATAAGGCGCCTTTCAGGGCACTCAAGGTCGCCGTACAGGTTAAAAACAGTACAAAAACACAGTTAAAAGCAGAACAAAAACACAGCTTGCAGCAGAAGACACAGGTCATGCAGGGTCATAGGCCTGCCTAAACAGGTGGGTTTTGAGGTGGGTTTGGAAAGTGGTGATAGAGTCCATGTTTCTGATGTCAGGGGGGAGGGAGTTCCAGAGGTGAGCAGTACAACTGCCTTACCTCAGTCAAACAGTACAAATACAAAGTACACGCTGGCCCACGGTATGAGGGGGTGCTCTGGAAACCTCCGCAAACAGAAAGGTATAAATTATATAATTAAATAACTGGCAGATAACTTCCAAGCGATACTATAACAGCACAACTTTGTCTTACCTCCGTTAACAGTACATACATACAGTATACATAGGGCAGACGTGCCCACGGCACGGGAGGTCTGAATGCCTCCGTTGGCGAGGCAAACAGGTAAGCGGGGGGTTTGCAGAGAGCACCTGCAGAGTTAGGGTAATAGTATGTTTAAAGGACGCTAAGCAGCGAGAAACTTAACACACCTAAGCGCAGGTACGGTACCTTAATCACGAGACGCTCCCGCATGCAACCCCTGCACAGACAAACAATGCCAGCTACACGCCAGCCGCTCACAGCTCCTATTAATTAGCCTGATGATGATGAGGGCATTGCGTTGCGTTGCTAGGGGCAACTGGTGAAGCTCAATCCACTACAGTAGGAACAAAGATTGCTCGGTAGACAGAGAGCTTTGCCTTCTGGCTCAACTCTCTTTTTGTCAGTGCGGTACAGTTAATGCAATACCGCCCCTGCCGCTCCGATTCTGCGGCTGATCTCCTTCTCCGTCCTCCCCTCACTCGTGAACAAGACCCCGAGATACTTGAACTCCTTCACCTGGGGTAATGCCTCATTCCCTACCCTGACTGCACAATCCACCGGTTTCCTGCTGAGAACCATGGCCTCAGATTTGGAGACATCCCAGCTGCCGTACACTCGGCTGCGAACTGGTCCAGTGAGAGCTGAAGGTCTCACTCGGACCGATGGTGCCACCAGGACCACATCATCTGCAAAATGCAAAGACAAGAAAATCCAACAATAAATATGTCTGTCTGTCTCCCATGTTTACAGGTATAAAAATGTGGATGAAATACTAGAAAGAGAAAGGAAGTCAGGTCAGCTATTATTTTTCATAACTAAATACAAATACATCAGGAGGCTCTTAGTACAGAACTCACCAAAATACGAACCTGGCTTACCGATAACAAGCTCTCATTACACCTCGGTAAAACGGAATCTATCCTCTTTGGGTCCAACCATTCCCTGAGTAGGACAAATGTAGAGGATTTTAAGGTCTGTGTCGATGACATAGTCATATCTAGCAAAGTAGAGGTCACATACCTAGGATGTATCCTTGACAATAAACTGACAGGAGATAGCATGGCATCAAGGGCGATTAAAAGAATAAATCAAAGGACAAGATTCTTGGGCAGAATCTCCAACTTTATTAACCAAAGGGCCCTTAGGACCTTAGCTGGAGCCCTCATACTGCCCATTATTGACTTTGCGTGTACGTCCTGGTTCCCTAACACCTCAATGGCATTGAGGTGCGCTTTTGTGCGAAAATAATCCCCTTCCGATTAACCTTCGGCCCCAACCTGTAAATACTGTATATTTCATGTTTAGAGGAAATGTATATGTTGCCTTAAATTATTATTGTTATATCACTTACTATTACTGTGTTAACTTATTATTCATGTCATGTGTGAGTGGATAGGACCCGAATGGAAACAAGGCCGCAAGGTCTTTCTTCGGTGAAATCCTTTTTTGGACAAAAATGCATGACTGTACTTTGTGCTGTTTGCATTTATGTTGCCTAATAAAGTATTCAATCAATCAATCAAATGGTAATGTAGGTATCCGTTTGTGCAAGATGGCCCTGCTACATGAAATTACTTTTGTACGTTCGATTAGTTCAATCCGAATTATAATGCCAATGCTAACTGTCCAACATCAGGCCAGAGATTCATGAAACATGTAGGCTACTCCTGTAAAGTAAATAATATGTTGTCTACTGCTCTGACTATGACACAAGCTTATTAAAATACCTATAACGTTTATTAAGTCAGTAACAGGAACCAACTATATGTCAGGAAATGTCCCTCATGGGCTACTGTGGATACACAGGACAGAGCTCCTCCCACTTCCTGCTTTCTGATTTGTTTGGCCCACTATAAAAGCCACTACTGGTGCAGGCTTTCCCCCTCAATTTGGGCAGGAAATAGAGAGGGTCAATGATTTCAAACAGCGAGGAGTTCACTTTGATGAAAGGCTAACTTGGAAAAAGCATATAGACAGCATTGTATGCAGGTGTGAAAAGGTGATCAATGTGATGAGGTGCATCTCGGGAAGCTCGTGGGGAGCAGAACAACTAACACAATTAATGATATATAGAGCAATGGTCAGGTCAAAGATAGACTATGGATGTCTGTGCTATGGAACAGCAGCCAAGAGTCACCTGAAGAAGTTAGAGGTAGTACAGGCAAAGGCTTTGAGAGTGTGTTGTGGAGCCCGCCGCACTACCCCAATACCAGCTTTACAAATTGAGATGGGAGAGACTCCACTAGAGATGCGGAGGACAAAGCTGGCCATGCAGTACATCAGTAAACTCAGGGGACACCTAGGGGAGAACGCAGCTAAAGCAGTGCTGCAAGACGCATGGGAGTGGGGAGGGGCTAATTAAAGGCAAGCAAGAGTGCTTCATCTTCAAAATGAATAAGGAGATGGAGAAGCTGGAGTTGGGAGCGGTGGGGCCAGTGGTACCGACATGGTTATTACCGACACCAGTGATAGACCTAAGTCTACTCGAGGCAATAAAAGAGCAGGACAGCACGTACTACAGTAACATGGTAGCTAAAAGGCTGGAATGCACCTGGGAACATCACCTCCAGATATACACAGATGGGGCCAAAGACCCTAAGTCAGCGTATACAATCCCTAAGATGGAGTTGTCTGTAAACAAGAGGCTGTCTGAGGGGGTTTCAGTATTCACAACAGAGCTGATGGCAATAATCTGGGCATTGAAGTGGGTGGAGGAGGTGAAGCCTAGACAGGTGGTCATATGCTCGGACTCGGCCTCTGTACTTATGAACATGGGGGAAAGAAAGCTGGGAGCTCGGTCAGACCTGATGGTGGAGCTGTTGGTCCACCTCTACAAGATCGAGAAAGTAGGAGGGGAAGTAGGTTTCCTCTGGGTACCAGCCCATGTGGGGGTGGAAGGGAACGAGATGGCACATAGGGCAGCGAAAAAGTCACTAGGCAGGTCAATAGACATAAATGTAGCAATAGGTGCATACGAGTGCAGATCTATCATTAAAAGGGAAATAACAGCAGGCTGGCAGGAACAGTGGGACAGGGGAAAGAAAGGAAGTCATTACTTCAAGATCCAGAACAGTGTAAAAAAAAAGGGGCATGCTATCTTGGGGCAGAGAGAAGGCAGTCAGTGACAATGACAAGACTGAGGTTGGGACACTGTGGACTGGCATGGGACTTGGCAAAAATGGGGAAGCACCCAGATGGATTGTGCAGCACGTGCAAAAAGAACCAAGCGGTGGAACACGTTCTCATGGAGTGCACCCGGTATACCGAAGAAAGAGAGTGGATGTATGCAGCAGTGGCAAGTGACCACACAAGCAGTGTGGCGCTCAAAAAGCTCCTTAACCCAACAGAAAACCAGGCAAAGACTGTCAAAGCGGTGCTCAATTTCATGGCAGCAACACGACTGCTATTATAGGAGTTACAATGGACAGAAAGGAGGTATACTCCCGACCAGTGGGAGGCAGCAATGTGCCGGAAGGCATCTAGTCTGCCGGAAATTACAAGAAGAAGAAGAAGAAGAAGAAGGCTTTCCCCCCTATTCAATCTGTGTTGAATGCGACAGGTTGCCCCCGACTAGGTGCATGATGTGCAATGCCCAGGTATGTGAATTTATCAATGTATCTATATAGTGATGATGGAGGAAAGTGCTGGTTATTTGCCCTGCTTGAAACCTTTGTTCTAGGCCCTGCTCCATACTGACCCGGCTTGAGTTGAGCCTCCCTGTCGTGTGTATGATAGTCATGCAGACAGAGGCAAATGTTATTACTTTACATCAGGGGTCCCCAAACTTTTTCCTGTGAGGGCCACATAACTTTTCCCTTCTCTGATGGGGGCCGGGGTCAGTTTGTAACAGAAAAAGTGTGACGATCGCAGGGGTGCCAACGTAAACTTTTTTTTTTCTTTCAGAAAGCCACACATATATAGCCACAAATATTAACTAGAACTGCACTCTGCCGAGTGCATACTTGCTTGTTGCACACTAGTAGGCCATAACTATCACATCTCAGTATCTCTGTGAAGGAACGTTTGAAATGTATAATCATCAACTACTTTTTTACAGAAAAATGAATCATTGATATGCGATGAAAAAAAAGGTATATAAACTGAATTAAAATATATTATACAGTATAATTATTTTATTACTTATTGTAAATTGTCAATTGTTTTAAATGTAGTTGGATTTGTATTTAATTGTGGAGTACAGAGTACATGGTGCAGAGTACATGGTGTGTATATGTATGACTAGCTCTGAATGATGACGTAAGAGATATGGTCATCTGTGTAGTCTGGTCCCAGCAGACCAGGCACAGATTTACAAATTACAAATCACATTACAACTACATACAGAGTATGTAGTTGTAATTTGATTAGCAGTATACTGTGGTTACTTGGTTCCAAAAAGTGACAGCCAAGTTTGTTTCAACCGTAAGTCTGTGCCTGGTTTGCTGGGACCAGATACCACATTACGTCATCGTTGAGAACTGGGACCAGCGTACATGGTGTGTATATGTATGACTAGCTCTCAGTGATGACATAAGAGAAATGGTCATCTGTGTAATCTGGTCCCACCAGATACCACATTACGTCATCGTTGAGAGCTGGGACCAGAGTACATGGTGTGTATATGTATGACTAGCTCTCAGTGATGACGTAAGAGATATGATTTGGTCATCTGTGTAGTCTGGTCCCAGAAGACCAGGCACAGATTTACAAATTACAAATCACATTACAACTACATTACAACTACATACAGAGTATGTAGTCAGAGCTAGTGCACGTACTGTACATGCAGCACTACAGGGCTGCATAGTGCAAGGGTTTCCTGCACAATGTTGTTGGCATGGCGCTGCGCCATGCTTAAAATAAATCGTGCCATGCCAAGCTGTTTTTTGAGTGGCCTAGTGAATCATGGTGTGTGTGTGATATGAAATGTACAGTACCTCCCCAGTGTCTCCCCAGTCCCTCCCAGTGTCCCCCTGAGTGCCTCCCCAGTGTCCCCCTGAGTGTCTCCCCAGTGCTTCCCCAGTGTCTCCCCAGTGCCTCCCAGTGTCTCCCCAGTGGCCCCTGAGTGTCTCCCCAGTGCCTCCCCAGTGTCTCCCCAGTGCCTCCCAGTGTCCCCCTGAGTGCCTCCCCAGTGTCTCCCCAGTGCCTCCCAGTGTCCCCCTGAGTGCCTCCCCAGTGCCTCCCTGAATGCCTCCCCAGTGTCCCCCCGAGTGCCTCCCCAGTGTCTCCCCAGTGCCTCCCCAGTGTCCCCCTGAGTGTCTCCCCAGTGCCTCCCATGTGTCCCTATGAGTGCCTCCCCAGTGTCTCCCCAGTGTCTCCCAGTGCCTCCCCAGTGTCTCCCCAGTGCCTCCCTGAGTGCCTCCCCAGTGCCTCCCCAGTGTCCCCTCAGTGTCTCCCCAGTGTCCCCCAGTTTTATTATTCCAATTATTTGCTCTCATCCAGTGCTAATGAAAAATAAAAATAAAATCCTATATTTTGGTTATAAAAAAAGAAAGAAAAGTGTCCCCCCGAGTGCCTCCCCAGTGTCTCCCCAGTGCCTCTCCAGTGTCCCCCTGAGTGTCTCCCCAGTGCCTCCCCAGTGTCCCCCTGAGGCCGTATCAATTGTGGCGGGGGACTTTAACCACTGTAACATGAAAACTGTGTTACCAAAGTACTACCAACATGTCAAATGCCCAACCAGAGGGAATAAAACTCTCGATCACTGTTATTCCACCATCAAGGCTGCTTATAGAGCGCTACCGCGCCCTCACTTTGGGAAATCCGACCACCTGGCCGTGCTTCTACTCCCTGCCTTTAAGCAGAAGGTGAAGTGTGAGCAGCCCACAGTGAGATCGGTACAGTGCTGGTCCACAGATCACGTTACCAAACTCCAGGGCTGTCTTGATGCGACAGATTGGACCATTTTCAAGGACTCTGCCACGAGTCTGGATGAATATGCGGATTCTGTCGGCGACTACGTCAAGTTCTGTGTGGATATCTGCATTCCAGTACGTTCCGTTCGCTCCTATCCCAACCAGAAGCCATGGATTAACAATGACATACGCATCAAACTGAGGGAGCGCACCATCGCTTTCAAATCCGGGGATGTCGAACTCTACAAGCGATCCAGGTACGAACTGAGAAAGGCTATCAAAGCCGCAAAGAGACAGTACAGGGACAAATTAGAACTCAACTACAGCGGCTGCGACTCGCGGCGAATGTGGAGCGGACTACAGGCGGTTACGGGCTATAAACCCAAGTCAGGAAATATCACTGACACCTCCGCGTCTTTACCGGACGAGCTGAATAACTTTTTTGCCCGCTTCGAGGCTCACAACACGGACCCAGCTACGGCGCAGAGCGCACCTGAGGCGGTGGACCTGCAGGTGGCGCAGAGGACTGTGAGTAAAGCGTTTCAAAAAGTTAATGCTCATAAAGCTGCAGGGCCAGATGGGATAGCCTGTCGTGTCCTTAAGACATGCTATAACCAGCTGTCATGGGTCTATACAGACATATTTAACCTATCCCTGTCATTGTGCGTGGTGCCATTGTGTTTTAAAAAAACAATAATTGTACCCATTGCCAAGAAAAAACCTGTTACCTGTCTCAACGATTACCGACCTGTTGCTTTGACATCTGTTCTCATGAAATGTCTGGAGAAAATGGTTATCTCTTATATCAAGAGCATCATTCCCGCTACTATTGATCCCCTACAGTTTGCTTACTGTTCAAATAGATCTGTGGACGACGCAATCTCTCTTGCTTTGCACACTGCCCTGGTACATCTAGAAAAGAAAAGCTCTTATGTCAGACTACTGTTCATAGACTATAGTTCCGCATTTAACACTATTGTACCATCTAAATTAGTGTTGAAACTCAGTGGCCTTGGTGTGGGCAGCTCCATCTGTAAATGGCTATTTGATTTTCTGACGGGTAGGCCCCAGTGTGTGCGCATAGGAGAGAGAACCTCATCCACAATTCTCACCAGAACGGGTGCGCCCCAAGGCTGCTGCCTCAGTCCTCTGCTGTACAGCTTGTTTACTTTTGATTGTGTCGCCAGATATGAGAATAACATCATAATTAAATTTGCGGATGATACCACAGTGATCGGACTGGTAACCGACGGTGATGAGAGGGCCTATAGGAGGGAGATAGAGGATCTAACTCTATGGTGCGATAACAACAACCTCTCACTTAACACCAATAAGACCAAAGAAATCATTGTAGACTTTAGGAAGTCCAAAGGTATCCACACCCCCATTTCCATCAAAGGGTCATCTGTCGACATAGTTGACTTTAAATTCCTGGGCATACACATCACAGACACATTTACATGGTCACTCAACAACGAGTACATCCTCAAGAAGGCGCAGCAGCGACTGTACTTTCTGAGGCGCCTTAAAAAAATTGGCTTAAGTACTAAAGGTCTAGTGAATTTTTATCGATGTATAATTGAAAGTGTCTTAACTGGCTGCATCACAGTGTGGTACGGTAACACGACCGCTCAGGATTGCAATAGGTTGCAGAGGACCATTAAAACAGCAGCTAAAATCATCGGCACTACAGAATTACCCAGTCTCCATAACATCTACACCACGCGCTGTATGAAAAAAGCCCATAACATCATGGAAGACACCAGCCACCCCGCAAATACCCTGTTCAAACTACTCCCTTCCAAAAAACGCTACCAGAGCATCAAATCTCGTACCACCCGTCTCAGTAACAGTTTTTACCCCCAGGCAGTCAGGCTGCTGAACAGCTGACCTCGAACTGTATTGCACTTCATTTCACTTGCACTTTCTTTTCCTGTTTTTCGTCTTTTTGTTGTCCTGTGTATGTAAGATTGAGAGTGCTCTGAGCAAAACAAATTTCATTGTATGTATACTCTGTATTTATACAAATGACAAATAAACCTGAACCTGAACCTGAAGTGCCTCCCCAGTGTCTCCCAGTGCCTCCCCAGTGTCTCCCCAGTGCCTCCCTGAGTACCTCCCCAGTGTCTCCCCAGTGTCCCCTCAGTGTCCCCCAGTGCCTCCCCTGTGTCTCCAATAGCAATACAAGAGCAATAATACAAATTAATCTTAATTTATTATTCTAATTATTTGCTCTCATCCAGTGAAAATGAAAAATAAAAATAAAATCCTATATTTTGGTTATTTTTTTACCTTGAGGCAGGCGGGCCACATAAAATGACATGGCGGACCGTATACGGCCCGCGGGCCGTAGTTTGGGGACCCCTTAATGAATGGTTGTATATAGTATTGATGTGTAATATTTGTTTCCTTTGTAGACCTGACGGCCACTGCTGTTTTGTTACATTGAGTTTTGTTTATTTACATTTATTTGAGTTTTGTTTTGTTTAGTTCCATTATTTGGTGGCCATTGTATTCGTCTCTACCTTTTTTTTTTACTCTTTATTTTAGGATTTTTTTAATATGCAAGACATACAAAAAAGACAAACAAGACATACAATAGAGCACCGAAGTCTGATGTCACTTTCAGTAGAGGGCGTCAGTCCCCAGGTTCATGTATTTGTTTAGTTGCATTGAAATCCCCATTGAGGCGATTTTAGATCGCCTCATATAACAACTGTGTTTGAAAAATAAACATGTCACCCCGGCCGCTTCACTCATATGGATATGAAGAATCAACTGACTGAGAGAAAACGCTAATGTTACTGCTGCTGAATTAGTTAGATTTTCGCTAGAAGCAGACTGTATCATATATGAGTGACTGACTGTTGCAAACGATACAGAGACACCTCCCTAACAATAACGCCGAGACAGCTTGTTTATTTTTGGACCACAACGCTTATAGTAGACGATATTAAGATCACCCCATGTTATTCTCCATAGAGAAATTACGTCCGCGAACCAGGGGAATCGTCGGGACTTCGGTGCTCTATAGGACAGAAACATCAACAGTAAATTTTAAAAAAACTGAGTAAAAACAAAATACAAAAAAAACAAGAGGTCATGGGATGTACAACAGCAGCAATATAATACAATGTACAACAGCAGCAATATAATACATATTATAGATTTTTGGGTTTCTTACATTCAATGACAACCGGGAAGACACCACCCATATTCACTCCACATCCCCCCCAGCTAAGTACTCTGTCCATTTCTCCCATCTTCTTTCACCCAGCTCTTTTTGCAGTCTTAACGAATAGGTCATCTGTTCTAGGTTGTAACAATCGCCCCCTTATATCTTAAGGCAAATTATTACTAAGGAAAATAAACAACGGATTCGTAGGGATATAGTTCACTTATTTATATAGAGAAGCTGCAAACTTAAGTTGTCAAACAAACAGTGTAACCGAAAACTAAACACAGTGCATCTGTCCCTGTCGCTATCCCTATGACATCAAAGAATATACAGGCAGACAAACCGAAATCAAACAAACAATTCTTTCAACCCACCCCGCCCCAAACAAGTCCCGACGCTCGCTGTCGCGTCCTGCGCCACACTGTTTACACAAACAAAACAATCCAATCCCCTTCCAAAGTCAAGTGCGCGCGACCGCACTAAGAGATAAATAAATAAATAAAGTCCGCGCTCGTCCTCTTCTTTAATTGACCGCGGCCCGCCCGCGTTAGTCCTTAGCAATCCTTACTCCTTATCCAAAGAAAAGAGCTCCTCGCTCCGAATGAATAAACAAAACAAATGGGGTACCCCTATATTTGTAATCCAATAATCCAACTAGAACCACCTCGGAACGACCTCACCGGTATAGCTGTTGTAGCTCTGGAATAGCCTCCAAACACCGGCTGGTTATTCTCCTTTCCGATCTCCGATCCCCGTCGGCAGCGGCACAACGATGCCCAGCCCGCCGGGCTCGACTGTTCTATATATTCCCTAAGGCTGCAGATCAGTTAATTTACACGCTAAATTGCGGTCATAGTGTAAAATCCATCTGGCGCCTGAAGCTCCTCCGTGCAGGCCTGCACTCTGTGTGTTTGTCGATCCCCTGGCCCTGTGTGTCACTCCCTCTATTTGCACCCTTGGGTGGTGACAATCAACGAATCACTGAACGCTGTCACTCACCCCTGTACAAGGCCCATTACCATAATTGTGAACAGAAGCTAATACTTAAATAATCAGCGTCACATGTATCATTTCATTTCATACTTCAATGCTGTATTTAATTATAGGTGGGACAGATCCAACAACACTACCAATAATTCACTCTCCAATACAGCACTTTGCAATCTAGCTCAACATTTTAATCTAACAGATGTTTGGAGATCTAAAAACCCTGATAAAAAAGAGTATACATATTTTTCGGCAAGACACCAGACGTTTAGTAGGATCGATGTCATTTTAGTATCCTCAGGTCTACTACATTTTGTAAAAAGCGTTAGAATCATACATATGTCTCTTTCAGATCACCACGCTAATAAATGTGAATGTAAATTCCCGACCAACTCACCTAAAAGGGCACCCCGGTGGAGACTTAATGGAACATTATTACAAAACCCTCAGTTCTGTGAACAATTTAAACAGGGACTAGCAGAATTTGTAGAGATAAATAGAGACTCGGTCACAAATATAAGATACGTTTGGAATGCCATCAAAGGGTTCATTAGGAATAAATCTATAGCATTTTCATCAGGGGTGAATAGAAGACAATTAAAAACTATATCAGACTTGGAACATATTCAGTCAAAATTAATTGAGGAACAACAGAATAACTTTAATAGAGAAAGAGAACGACAATTAGTTAAGAC
This sequence comes from Protomyctophum bolini, assembly GCF_963924005.1. Taxonomy (NCBI): domain Eukaryota; kingdom Metazoa; phylum Chordata; class Actinopteri; order Myctophiformes; family Myctophidae; genus Protomyctophum; species Protomyctophum bolini. The sequence continues at coordinate 48,372,315 of NC_137868.1, forward strand.
TACATCTGAATTAAATACATTAATTACAAAACGCTCAGAATTTCTGGTGCATAGAGCTAAACAGTCTGATTATTTGGATGGAAGCAAACCAAGCTTTCTACTCGCTAGTAAGATTCGGTATAATGAAGGATTAGCTGATATAAATGAAATTTTTAATGAAACTGGCACACTGTTAAATGACCCCGCTCTTATAAATGCCGAATTTCAAAAGTTCTACAAGAAGCTATATACATCCAACACTACCAACACAATAGAAATGGAAACCTTTTTCACAGGACTAGAACTTCCTCATCTATCCCTCACCGAGGTAGAATGTTTAGAAGCCCCTATAACACTTAATGAAATTTATGACGCACTGAAATCGATGAATTCCGGAAAATCCCCTGGGTTAGACGGCATCCCTCCAGAGCTATACCAGACGTTCTGGCCTGAAATCAGACCTATACTACCAGAAATGTTTCAAAAAGCTACTAGGGAAAGAAATTTCCACAGAGATGTAAATACTGCCATTATATCTTTACTACATAAGAAAGGGAAAGACCCTAACCATTGTTCCAACTATAGAGCAATATCATTATTAAATTCAGACGTGAAATTGTACGCTAAGGTCATATCAAGACGACTAGAGACTGTACTTCAGACTTTGGTAAATCCGGATCAGACAGGGTTTGTAAAAAATAGATTAGCTTCAGACAACATACGTAGATTACTTCACATTATACATCTTGCGCCAAATATAATATCTCCATGTGCCATACTTTCAATTGACTGCGAAAAAGCATTTGATAGTTTACAGTGGCCATATTTATGGTATACATTTTAAAAAATGGGCTTTGGAGATGGGTTTATAGGCATGCTACAGACACTCTATAATAACCCAACTGCAATTGTCCTTACTGGAAACCAATGCTCAACACCACTCAGTATTGCAAGAGGCTGCCGCCAAGGTTGCCCAATCTCCGGATTATTATTTATCATTTCTTTAGAAGTCCTAGCACAAAAAATTAGACAATCAGAGAATGTGAAACCAATAGTAGTACAAAATACATATCATAAAATATCAGTTTATGCAGACGATTGATTGCTTTATATGAATGATGTGTCCTCCACACTACCTGCTGCATTAGAGATATTTGAACAATTTAGTAAGATATCCGGTTACAAGATCAATGCAAACAAATCACCCAGCTAACATGTCCATGTGGGCACCATATGGGGTGTATGTGTGTTTATGGGTACCAAGTGGGCATGGGCTAGAACTGGGCAATTATACTGGGTTCCAGGTAGGTTCTATGTGGGCTAAGTGGGCATGGGCTTGAACTGGGCAAATATTGTGGGTTCGATATGGGTTACAAATGGGCCAAGTGGGCATGGGTTAGAACTGGTCAACATGTATGGGTCCCTTGTGGGATATATATGGGCTAAGCGGGCATGGGTTAGAACTGGGCACGCATGTCTGTGTCCCATATGGGTTACGTATGGGCTAAGTGGGCATGGGTTAGAACTGGTCACCCATGTCTGGGTCCTATATAGGTTATGTATGGGCTAAGTGGGCATGGGTTAGAACTGGTCACCCATGTCTGGGTCCTATATATGTTATGTATGGGCTAAGTGGGCATGGGTTAGAACTGGTCACCCATGTCTGGGTCCTATATAGGTTATGTATGGGCTAAGTGTGCATGGGTAAGAACTGGGCATCCACACCTGGGTCCCTTGTGGGTTATTCATGGGCTCAGTGGGCATGGGTTAGAACTGGTCACCAACACCTGGGCCCCTTATGGGTTTATATGGGCTAAGTGGGCATGGGTTAGCACTGGTCACCCATGTATGGGTCCTATATAGGTTATGTATGGGCTAAGTGGGCATGGGTTAGAACTGGTCACCCATGTCTGGGTCCTATATATGTTATGTATGGGCTAAGTGGGCATGGGTTAGAACTGGTCACCCATGTCTGGGTCCTATATAGGTTATGTATGGGCTAAGTGTGCATGGGTAAGAACTGGGCATCCACACCTGGGTCCCTTGTGGGTTATTCATGGGCTAAGTGGGCATGGGTTAGAACAGGTCACCAACACCTGGGTCCCTTATGGGTGTATATGGGCTAAGTGGGCATGGGTTAGCACTGGTCACCCATGTATGGGTCCTATATAGGTTATTTATGGGCTTAGTGGGCAAGGGTTAGAACTGGTCACCCATGTATGGGTCCCTTGTGGGATATATATGGGCTAAGTGGGCATGGGTTACAACTGGTCATCCATATATGGGCCTCTTGTGGGATATATATGGGCTAAGTGTGCATGGGTTAGAACTGGTCACCCATTTCTGGGTCCTATATATGTTATTTATGGGGTTAGTGGGCATGGGTTAGAACTGGTCACCCATGTCTGGGTCCTATATAGGTTATGTATGGGCTAAGTGTGCATGGGTAAGAACTGGGCATCCACACCTGGGTCCCTTGTGGGTTATTCATTGGCTAAGTGGGCATGGGTTAGAACAGGTCACCAACACCTGGGTCCCTTATGGGTGTATATGGGCTAAGTGGGCATGGGTTAGCACTGGTCACCCATGTATGGGTCCTATATAGGTTATTTATGGGCTTAGTGGGCAAGGGTTAGAACTGGTCACCCATGTATGGGTCCCTTGTGGGATATATATGGGCTAAGTGGGCATGGGTTAGAACTGGTCATCCATATATGGGCCTCTTGTGGGATATATATGGGCTAAGTGTGCATGGGTTAGAACTGGTCACCCATTTCTGGGTCCTATATATGTTATTTATGGGGTTAGTGGGCATGGGTTAGAACTGGTCACCCATGTCTGGGTCCTATATAGGTTATGTATGGGCTAAGTGTGCATGGGTAAGAACTGGGCATCCACACCTGGGTCCCTTGTGGGATATATATGGGCTAAGTGTGCGTGGGTTAGAACTGGTCACCCATGTCTGGGTCCTATATAGGTTATTTATGGGCTTAGTGGGCAAGGGTTAGAACTGGTCACCCATTTCTGGGTCCTATATATGTTATTTATGGGCTTAGTGGACATGGGTTAGAACTGGTCACCCATGTATGGGTCCCTTGTGGGATATATATGGGCTAAGTGGGCGTGGGTTGGAACTGGTCATCCATATATGGGCGTCTTGTGGGATATATATGGGCTAAGTGTGCGTGGGTTAGAACTGGTCACCCATGTCTGGGTCCTATATAGGTTATGTATAGGCTAAGTGTGCATGGGTAAGAACTGGGCATCCACACCTGGGTCCCTTGTGGGGAAAGTGGTGAAAAAGGGCGCCAAAGTTTGTAAAAATGTCACCTTTGCATCCAAAAACAACATATTTCCTGTGATTTTTTCTAATGAAGGGGCATGTATTCCCACTTACTTTTTTGCCCCGATTCCAACTGTGGTGGTCTTATATCTCTACGACGTCAGGAAGTGGGTGTAAACGCCAACTTCCTGTCCCCAGCCCCCCGAAATGTTGTGAAAAAAACCGAGACCATTTTCGGACTCAGCACGACGAGCTGAAGTCGCTGATATCTGTTTCCCAGCACAGGGACTTACGGTTCTCTTAATTGGCTAACCCTAGGGTTAGTTTTCAACGCGCGATAGCTCGAGAACGATACGTCCGTCAGCCAAGTAATTGACATGGGCGTGTTCAGTTTTCCGAGATCTACGCTCCGATATGTCCGCCATTGTCGTGCGACCCCCGTAGCCCGTAACCCTAACCCTAGGTAACCCTAGTGTTACCTGTCTGGAAGCCTTATAGACATAATGAACCAAAGAGTGTGTTTATGGTTGAAATGCTAAATTTAAAATTGAGTACCAGCAAGGAGACACATATCAGGGCGTTCGTCTTATCGATAGCTACGCGTGGATGCAACTAACTTTTATTTACGACCTTTGTGGGAGGAGCTATCGCGCTTCAAAGTGTAACCCTAAGCTCCTAAAGCACACGACCATGTGTGGCGAACCACATATCAGATTGTTCGTCCCGACAAGCTATATAACATACTAAAAGATGGGCCCGTAATATCGAACGGTTTTTGACTTATAAGCGTTAAAGAGGTTAGACAAATAACGAAACATTTACGAAACCTGGGTCCCTTATGGGTTTAAATGGGCTAAGTGGGCATGGGTTAGCACTGGTCACCCATGTATTATTAGCCCATACATAACCTATATAGGACCCAGACATGAGTGACCAGTTCTAACCCATGCCCACTTAGCCCATACATAACCTATATAGGACCCAGACATGAGTGACCAGTTCTAACCCATGCCCACTTAGCCCATACATAACCTATATAGGACCCAGACATGAGTGACCAGTTCTAACCCATGCCCATTTAGCCCATACATAACCTAGATAGGACCCAGACATGAGTGACCAGTTCTAACCCATGCCCACTTAGCCCATACATAACCTATATAGGACCCAGACATGAGTGACCAGTTCTAACCCAGGCCCACTTAGCCCATACAGAACCCATACAGGACCCAGACAAGGGTGGCCAGTTTTGCCTTGCCAAAAATAACAGAACGTATAAAAGTTTAAGCATGGGATAAGTCGGCCGGCCACACACACACACACACACACACACACACACACACACACACACACACACACACACACACACACACAATTCTCTCTAATTAATTAGGAAAATCTGCTGCAGGCAAACGTTGAACAAAATAACACATTCTTCTACATTCTCTAATTGTGTAAATATTTTGTTTAAATGCAATGTTAATTTATAATGGTACTCCTGAGAGTGTAACATGAAAGAGTTAAAGCTCTAGTATGGCCTAAATGTATATAGCCACAGTTTAATATTCAAACTTGTCATTATCATGTGCAAGTTAAAACCACATATGGTTAGGCTACCAGGTTTGAATAAATAAAAAAATCTCCCCCCCATTAAGCCTATGTACTAAAATACTTTGAAATGGCAGGTGATTTGGCAACCCAGTAAAACACCCAGAGTGCATTGCAAGTCCCGCTTGGATGTGATTGGCTGTGTGGTCATACTATGACTGACTGTGTGACGTTGGTTGCAGTGATTGGCTCCTGAGTCAACAGGCAACTATCTCGAAGTTAGCCCGCTCTTTCTTTCTTTCACTGCCCGGCTGTCACTGACATGGAAGAAGCGCGGCTTTGTTGATCAACCGGCGCGGCTATATATAATATAGGCTACTATACACTATACTGTATATACCAGCGTTATGGACGAGGAAAGGGGCCGTGCCCGCAAAAAGACAAAGAAGACGTCGACCAGGGCTCAGGTCAGGTCTCGCAGCAGAAGCAGCAGCAGAGAAGGGAGCAATGGCCGACAAAACCAGGAGACGCTGGTGCGTGTCCATGCAATGTAGCCTACAGGCAGCTACTGCTACAGGACATGTAGGTAAGAGCTAGCATGCCTATTCATTTGACTATCATTATTTTTGCGATGAGTACATCTACATTTAACTTCTGTTATCTGCTGTGCATTTTGATTCAATAACTAAAATGAGTTAGCTGCTGGCATTTGGAAGTGGCTATACAGTGCTTGGGTAAGCTTAGCTAACAACAGTAGTAATGTGTCCATGCATGCATGTGTGTCGGTCCCGAAACACAAATGATTGATAGTACCACCAAATTATAATAATAATACCGGTAGTAAAACGTTTTTAAAACAGTGTGGTCGTTAAGCAGCTCAACCCTGAAACACAGCACATAAGATGAACTGATATATTTACATATCAGTTAATCTATATCTATATATTTACAGGTCTGTTTCCAGTGCCCAGCCAGCACGCCAACATGGGTCCCATGTGGTTTAGAGGTGGGCTCACCTGGCTCCTATGTGGGAGCCAGGTGGGATAACCATATGGTTCTCAAAGTGGGGTCCTACTGTATTGAGGGAGTTCCAGGGGGTCCCCAGCTAAATGATTGATAGTACAGGAACCAAATAGACCCTTATAAGGTCTGTAACTGTCTGAGAGTGTAACACATGGAACCAAATGGACCCTGACAGGTCTTTAACTCTGAGTGTACAAATCTGTACACTCAGAGGGGTGGTACAGTGTAGGGCTGACCTTCGATCACGGTTTTGGAGATCGACGCTTCGACAAAAAAATTGATTTGATTGATCATAAAGTTAATGTGACTGTGAGTGTGCGTATACGCAGGCATGGGAAAAAGCAATGCGATTTCATATAGTTAAGTTACCTCATAGTTATGCTGCATGCGCTGTTGGTCGATGAAGAATTATAATCCAAGGTTTGTCAATCATATTATGGTTTGTGGTTGAAAGTAAACCATAATAAGTCAACTTTAAGAAGAGATCTGCAGTTATTCTGCTGCAGACAGTGCAGAGTGAGAGCAGCGCCGCTCTGCTAATTGATCTGACTGGCATTACAGTAATTAGTTATTTGCCAGCACCTGCTCCAATATAGGCCTAAATCAAATCAAACTTTATTTATATAGCACATTTAAAACAATAGAAGCTGACCAAAGTGCTGTAGGCCTACAGCATTTTGCATTTATCGAACGAACGTCGATTAATCAATGTTTTTGTTTTTATGTGTTTGGTTCATTCTTCTCTTCTCTTTGTCTATTTGTTTAAGTAAATTGGAAATGAAGATGTCCAGTGATCCAGTCCACAAATTACTAGCTGTGTTCTGTGTCCATGTCTGGACATAACAAGAAGTTCCAAAACCTGTTTCTTTTTCATGGTGCATAAGGTAAAATTTAGTTTTTAAAATGTACATTTCTACATGAGACCACATTCTACAAAATGTCTTAAGTCCTGCCAGTTTTTTGAAAACCCTATCAGTGGTGCTTGAATGTTTTCATGTCCCTCTGGACCCTAAGCTGAAAATATTTTGTTTCAGCGACCGACCAGAAGCAAATATTTGAGTTAAAATCGTTTGCTGTGAAAGAATATATATTCAAAGACTTACATTTTCTTCCAAAAATAGCAAATCTATAAGCTTGCATATCTGCTATTTTTCATTAGCTAAAGTATGTAGAGAAAAGTCCTTGCGCACACCTACAAGGACAGAGCTGGCAAAAAAATTTCAAATAATGAGAGGAAAGATGTCCCGCACACTGTATTCATTTATAGAGCCGCAGTTTATTTCAGCTTTAGACTGAAACGTTGTCACTCAGCTTTCCTCTCATTAGCTAAAGTATAAAATAATTGTTAATGTGGTTAAACACTAAAGTGACGGATCTTAATGGATTAACCCATTTTGGTCTGAGGCCGATTAAAAAAAATCCTTGTAAATCCTGACCCAGGATTTTAATACTGTACATAGTGTAGAGAAACACAAAAGGGGTTCCTGACCAGAAGGGTAGCGTTACAAAAAGGGGTTCCCGCCTAGAATGAGTTAATGATGTAATTTTGCAAAACATTTGATGTACACTAGTAAAAGCATGCCACAGCATACAGCTGCTATGTAACTGGTGGAATAGGGTGTGCGACAGATCTGTAAATAGGCCACCGTTAGCGTTTCACATAGTTTTTTAATATTGTCATCATAAACCCAACTTGTTACTTTTGACAAGTTTCCCACCAGTAGCTTTTAAGCTTTTACAAGGTGTAATACAACACGTGTGTAAGTAAGTAGGCAATGAGAGGCTATATGATAGGCGTATGATAGCCCTATGCTATTCAAAGGTTCGGCATAATATTGCTTTAACTTTAATGTCTCTTTCCCCTGTTTTTGTGATCTTTCTTTTTAAGACACATGCGTCAGAAGCAGAGACTCCATCTGATGTACAGACTGATGTTGAAACGACTGAGGAGGTAACAATGGCTGTTTTAGGGCAGTGGTTCTAATAATATTTTGTGGCAATATAGGGCCGTGGGGGTCATCGCACCCCACTTTGAGAACCCCTGCATTAGAATATGGACCACCATAATTATCTGAGAGTGTACAGTTATGGTGGTCAAACAAAATGGATTTGGTTCTCGGAGTTGCAGCAACATTAGGGTCCATTCGGATCGCAACTATCCATAATTTATGTAGAGACCCCTGGAATCCCCTCAAGGACCCCTGGGGATCCCCAGACCCCACTTTAAAAACCACTGTGTTGGGGTGCTTGCCAAGTACATTGGCACACAACCTGGAATTTCCCTTCTATTATTAGACGCATAAGTCCCACCTCGATCTGAGCAAGGAAGTGAGGATTAAATGTGAGTCCGCATGAATCAAGTAGGTTGGACTGACAGGCTGCCACATTCCAATTCCGCACACTCCTGCTCGCTCACTCCTCCACATGTCATGTGATGTGATGCTGTATTTCTCCTGAGCTGTTTGACATTGTGGCCCACACCATGCTACTGCTTAAAGTTAGTTTTTTATGTTTGCTAAAATGTACGTTTTCTTTATTGAATGTACTGTAGGCCATCGCAAAGACATGTGACCTACACCTCCCTGTGGAATGAACAGCGTTGGACTGACTACTGTGTCCCAGAGAGACTACTGTGTCCGCCACTTTAGTATGACCAGCAGCCCCAGTGTGTGTCCTGGAGGTTCTCATGCAAGTATGTAAACTATGGAATTAGATTTATTTCATTTAAAAAAAACATAAACATACTGAGAATTTGACATCTTGAAATGTAAAATTATGTGTAGGAACCCTGGGTTACAGTGGAATTGCTGCCCAACTGAAACCCTGATCAGCTGCTGGAACCCTGCATGTGAGCACCTGAATGTGGGACACAGAGCCGCCCTACTGGAACCAGTTGTAAGTTGAAATATATTAACTTCAAAATGTAGTTTCGAATCACAATCACATGCATAGTCGATAGAATCTGGCCCTTTGATTGCATGCACATAATGGTTGCTCCACTGTAAATTTATCTTGAACTTTCCTCTTGTCATTCTAACTTGAAATGGTGTTTGGCAAAACATTTGATGTTTGATGTACACAAGTAGAAGCATGCCACAGTATTACAGCTGTAGCTGCTGAAAAGGGATCACAATTCTGAACAGAGGCCACCGAAAACAAATTTGCCACCATGTATTTCACATAGAAAACAAATTTGCCACCATAGCTCAAGACATTTAAAATTACAGTTTTTTGGTTTGTTTTTAATCTTCTGTTCAGAAAATAATCCTCAATATGCAGCAAAAATATCTTTACAGACCATAGCTATTATTGATGTATAATTAATCATGTAATTTATTGTAGCACTTGCCGTGTGATTAGATTGTAGTACAACTTTCATGATAAATTCTTAAGCGTTATTCAGTCTGATTTATTGGTGGTGAGGTGACCCCGCACCTACAACATGACGTCACAGAGCCGCAGTGAAGAGCCCTTCTTGCTGTTTTTACTCACCACCGTTCTGCGTTATTACAGCTCTGGTGGTCACCTCACCACTGAAAATCCAGACTATGAATAGGCCTTTAACCCATTGATGCCTGAGGCCGAATCTGGGAACGCCTTCTAGGGCCTGACCTAAGGTTTCTGAAAACCTTCAAATTCTGCTTCATTCTTTTTTTTTAAATAGTAATGTTGCTATATGTATAGCAATAGCTGATGAGACACAGAGAGCACGGCCGGCATCAAGGGTAGAACAACGTATAGGTTGCACCAGGCATCAATGGGTTAATAAGATGGTTGTGGTGGCCAATCCATTAGTCCCTAATCACACTCTATTATATATATATTTTTTAAATATACACATGTCTTATGATGTTTCATAATGTAAGAATCAAGCCAGCATTACTAAGTCAGCTTCTTGTTATTTATTTTTAGGGACACTAAAGAAGAACACAGTGGCAGTCACACAGGACATTCAGCAGAAGGAGGGAGAGGGAGCACTTGAGAACACATAGGACAATGGGGCACAGCCCCAATAGAAAAAACACCATCTGACAGTCTTGGTAACACACACACACACACACACACACACACACACACACACACACACGCACGCAAACAACTACCTCCTCATAAGAACCCTCTTATTTTAGTTCAAGTTGAGAGTTCAAGTTTAATCTTTCTCTTTCTCCAGTTGGCTTTTTTGTGTTCAATTTTAAATGATTGTCAAGTCGTGATTGTGTCAGGTTCCTCTTACTTTTTGTGTTCAGAATATTTATGTTCCTCATGTAGTTTGCCAATTTATACACTATTCTAAAATTATTGTTTACAATAGTTATGGGGAGTTTCATTTCAAACATGTTTGGGCTCAATTTAACGCCTACACAGGCTTCTGTGAACGCCCCATACAGTTTAAATTGCTTTCACTCACTCATCCCATGGCCTAGGGGGTTGTACAGGTGTCATGGTGGATGCTTGGGCACTCTCCAGTGCTTTTCGATCTTCTGTTGTGCATATCAGGGTTTTAAAGCTGCAGCCAGTCCACTCCTTGATGTTGTCCACTCGGGACTTAATCTGCCTGTCTGCCTCTTCTCCACTTTCCCTCTACTGTCCCCTGTACTATTGTCTTTGACAGGGAGGGTATGTCTTGTGACATGACCATGAGAGTAGAGGCTCCTGTTCTCCAGCATGGGTGGTAGCTAAACTGTCTTAACATAATCATTTGACTGGTCTTCTTATACGATATATGTAGCATTCTTCTGTCACACTTGCTTTAAAATGACTGTAGGCTATCCTGTGCTCGGTGTCCGCTGTAAGTGTCCAGCTTTCAGAGCCAATGGAATAGGGTGGAGATTACAAGTGACTTGTAATCTCAGCTTCACTGAGAAGCTGATTTATTATTTGTTATGTTTCCAAATACTGTATAGTCTAGTCATAGCTGATGTTGCTATCCCAATTATTGCTTTTATCTTTTGTGGAGCTGCCATCTTCACTCACAAAGGACCCAAGCCCTTTACTTCCTTCAGGCAAGTGGCCTGTTCCTTGGTGATATATGTACTGTATGGCTGTGGCTGGTGACCAGGTTATTACTTTTCTCTTCATCTCCATGCCATAAGTTTGATGTAATTGGAGATGGTAGGGTCTTCCTCTGATGGATATGGTGGTGTGATATTCTATGAGTGCTTCCGCCATGATGTTGTTTATAAGAACTGCACTGCTTGGGTATAGTGCTTGGATTACCTGTTGTGGTACAGGTTGTGCTGGTGCTAAAGGTGCTTCTCAATCAGTATTCTGACTTTGAATATCTCCTTTTTCAAGATCCTTCTCGGTTAGTAGAGTCATGCTTGTCTTCTATTATTGTGGCTGTATGTTGTTGTGTCCTCCTCAGTTTATTTTGTGTTTTCTAGGCTGCTTTATTGTTGCCCTGTCTTCTCCCTGCATCTATGCTTCCACACATGGATTATGTGATCCACTTTACTGCCTCCCGGTAGATCTAGGATGTTATCAGTGGCCCATGGTTTGTTTTTCTTCCAGTCCTGCCCTAGTACTTCAGTTGGGGTTTCTATAAGTGCTTCCTCCATATTGTCTGTCAATGTATCTATGTCTTGCAGTAGGTTAAGTGTTGTTTTCAATTAATCTAACATGATTAAAATGGATTTTAACGTTACCATAGGTTTACATAGGAAGGAGGCGTGTCTGATAATATGAATATCAAATATTTAAATACTGAATCAAGCAACTTAACTGGGTGCTCACAAGTTAGTGAACGCCCCTGGTTGTCCCTGGAACGATGCTAGGCCAGCGATGTGTCAAAGTGTGTCCCTGAGAAAAATTCGTAACCCCTAATTGCTGCCTGAGCGCCAGCTCCCAGAGATAATGGCTGCTCCTTACTCCTAGTTGTTAAAGGATGGGTACAGTGACAAAAAACACCACAATGTTAGAATGACCCCAAACATGTTTGAGAGTTAAATATCCTTTAATTTAACCCGATCTTCACTTGATGGTTCAAGTTCTTGAAAATGATCAACATTGCCCAATAAGCTTGCAATAGTGTTTTATTTATTTATTTTGAGGGGTGCTAGCCCGTCCTATGCCCAGGTTTGTGTGTTCCACATAACTATTATTTGATTGGCGTAACAATGTGTGTACCCCATTGCGACAATTTGATTGGCTGAACAATGTGTACGATGATTTGATTGGCTGAGCACGGAATGTGATGTATGATATGATCGCCCATCACTTCACACAAGTGTTATTTACACAATTTGTGAATAATTTGTTTTTCATATGTTTCATTTATGACAGTTATGTTAAAACATTAACAGAAAATTGGTCTGAAAGAACAAAGCTTGTTTTTATATTGCAACCAATAGATTCCATGTGACCATGTTTTCAATAAACTTTGTCAAAAGATATATTCTCTGATATAGCTTTTTCACTCTGGTAAAATTTAAATTGGCTAAACCTTAGGCACTTTTTACATCTTGTGTCAATGTGTTTGCAGTTGTTAAACAGGGTTCATGTCAATATACTGCTAAATTCTTCCATTTAAATCCCTTCAGGACCAACTTGAAACCCATTTTGGCAAAGTTCCCGGGTGTTACCCACTTGTGCTGCTGGAAGTGGGATCTACATCGGTCTCAAAGTGCCCAGTTGGACTCCACTAAAGGCCCATTCAGATCCCACTTCAAGCCTATATAGGTAAACACAGGTGAGGCCTACATGGGTTTGAGATACAATTGCCAATTTGGACCCCACCTAAAACCCACAGCTGGGCCCTGAGTGTATACTGGGTGAAAACCCACTTGGAGCCCTTAATGGGCAGATACAAGTCTGGCCTACATGGGTCGCATTTAATTCGCCCAGCTGGAACCCACATTCAGATCCCGGTTCAAACCCATATAGGCAAACACAGGTGACGCACACATGGTTCTGACATCAAATGGCCCATTTGGACACCACCTAAGACCCAGCTAGAAACCCACGTAAGCCCATATGGGCTAACACAGGTGGGTGCTTTGTGAAAAGTGGGTGCACGGCCCACTTGGAGCCCTTAATGGGAGGACACAAGTCTGGCCTACATGGGTCGCATATAATTTGCCCAGCTGGAACCCACTTAAGGCCCATTCAGTTCCCGGTTCAAACCCATATAGGCAAACACAGGTGGCGCACACATGGTTCTGACATCAAATGGCCCATTTGGATACCACCTAAGACCCAGTTAGAAACCCACGTAAGCCCATATGGGCTAACACAGGTGGGTGCTTTGTGAAAAGTGGGTGCACGGCCCACTTGGAGCCCTTAATGGGCGGACACAAGTCTGGCCTACATGGGTCGCATATAATTTGCCCAGCTGGAACCCACTTAAGGCCCATTCAGTTCCCGGTTCAAACCCATATAGGCAAACACAGGTGGCGCATACATGGTTCTGACATCAAATAGCCCATTTGGATACCACCTAAGACCCAGTTAGAAACCCACGTAAGCCCATATGGGCTAACACAGGTGGGTGCTTTGTGAAAAGTGGGTGCACGGCCCACTTGGAGCCCTTAATGGGCGGACACAAGTGTGGCCTACATGGGTCAAATATAATTCACCCAGCTGGTACCCACTTAAGGCCCAGTCAGATCCCAGTTCAAACCCATATAGGCAAACACAGGTGGCGCACACATGGTTCTGACATCAAATGGCCCATTTGGATACCACCTAAGACCCAGTTAGAAACCCACGTAAGCCCATATGGGCTAACACAGGTGGGTGCTGTGCAAAAAGTGGGTGCACGGCCCAGGTAAAACCCATAGCCCATAGCCCATATCAAAACCCAAGTGGGGCCCATATGGACAAAATAGACACTACAATCTATATATAATACAATAATATCAAAAAACTACAAACGACTACATAACGCAATCAAAGATGACTATGATAAATGGGGTAAATTAAATCTTTCAATAGCAAGCCGTATATCAATTGTGCGGATGAATACACTACCCAAAGTAAATTTTTACGTGAGTATGTTACCCTTAGAAATACCCCACGGGTTTTGGGACAAGATAAAAACAGCAGTATCAAAATTCATCTGGAACAAAAAGAAACCAAGAATAAGTACAGCCATATTGGAACATAGTAAGGAGTGTGGAGGACAAAATCTACCCAACTTTGAACTGTATTACATATCTTTTACTCTTCGTCCTTTGCAACATTGGTTTTCAGATGAAGGCCAGACGCCTTGGGTTCAGATAGAAAAAAATATTGTATTACCATTTTTACTCAAAGATACCTTGCTCTGTAACCTGACTGAAGAATATTGTATAGAAAGGTTTGGTCCTATTATTGCTCATGCTGTCCGAATATGGAAACGTACAGAAAACATACTTAAATGGCAAAACCCATGGCACAAAAATACGCCAATATTTAGGAACAATCATTTACTCATAGGCCAAAGACCCATCATATTCCATCAATGGCAACGTTGTGGCATTAACATACTTCCGGACATGATGAGCAATGATGGACTTATGTCATTCCAAGAACTCAAATCCAAGTATAATCTGCCTGGCTCCTCCTTTTTCTTTTATTTACAGTTACGTACTGCAATGCGTACATACGGAGTACCTTGGAATAGCATTCCCAAACATCCAGTTATCGAAATGATTACCTCAGATATTAACAAAGGCTTTGTTTCTCATGTATATGGAGAATTACAAAAAGTGTCAAATACCTTTATGGGAATTACCACAATATGGAATATAGACCTGAAAGATTATGGACATGTAGATTGGAAGAGAGTGTGGAACAACATGACTATAACCTCTCATAATTATAACCATCAGATGATGCACTATAAACTAATACACAGATTCTATCTAACTCCAAGAAAACGCTGTCAACTCCAATTAGTACCAAACCCAGTATGTAATTTGTGCTCATTGAGAACGGTGGGCACATATGTACATATGTTCTGGGAGTGTCCCAGGGTTAAGACATTCTGGTCTCGGGTAGCTAGGACCTTATCGGAAATACTTACAATGGAGATACCTTGCCTCCCTCAGATTTTTTTGTTAAACGATGATTCCACACTCTCAATACCAGTCATTAAAAGAAAAGTATTCTTTGCTGGAACTACTGCTGCAAAAAATCTCCTTGTTTCTAGATGGAAACCTCCACATAGTCTTGCTGTAAAAAAATGGAAAATACTATTTCTGAATGTATTGGGGTTGGAAATATCAATTGCGAGAACGAATGGAGCAAAAAGGCAATCTATTGATGCACTTACAGAGGCTGTAGAAAAGATCAAAGCACAACTATAATGCCATAATGTAACTATTTATGTATGTATGTATGTATGTATGTTGTATGTATGTACACATGCCTACTTTTCAATCCTTATTTATAAGTCTACCAACCATATTTATTTATTATTATTTATTTATTTCTAAATGTCAAATTAACTGATGAAATGTCTGTTCTTGTTGCAATGATAATTGGAACCTTGGGGAGGGCGGGGCGATGGGGGAATTGTAATGAAAATGAAAAATGCTTAATAAAAACTTGGTCACAAAAAAAAAAAATCATTTCATTTCATAAATAATAACATGCATAAAGAAAACAAAGTAGAAAACATTACAAATGTGCTTCGTCACAAGGTGATGCAGTTGTTTTACAATGTTGATAAAAAGGTCGGCAGTAGGACAGTTATTTTGTAACCAGTTTCTTGTAATAGCTTTTTTGCTTGCTACAAGTAGAATCTTAAGTAAGTAGGATCCCGGTTTAGCCCGTCTGGGAGTTGTCCTAGGTACAAAGATGTGAATGAATCATCTATTCTAAAACCCATAATGTTTGAGATAAGTGTTGTCACTTCCTTCCAAAATGACTGAATTACAGGACAAGACCAAAAGACATGTGCATGATCAACCACTGTATCTCCACATTATCTCCAACAGTCCATATGGTTGCCAGTCTGTTTGGACTTCTGTTTTGGAGTAATAAAGAAGCAAATCTGTTTTTTCCAACAAAAGTCTCTCCAAATCAAGGAATTAGTGGTCGTTGATTCATCCATACTTCCATCACTTATATCAATTCCCAACTCTTTTTCCCATCGCTCTTTCACATATATTGTAGAGTCCTTTTTCAACGACATAAGTCCATTATATAGTTTACTCACAAGACCAGGTGGGGCGAGATCATTTCATGGCGGCGACGAATCGTTGCGACCTATTGTTTACGCCATGACGTATTCTTCAATATGTCGCAGCGTAAACAATAATTCGCCACAGCGTTAAGAATAAGCCGCAGCATGAGGAAATCGCCGCAGCAGAACGCAATACGTCGCAGCGTAAACAATAATTCGCCGCAGCGTTAAGAATAAGTCGCGGCGTGAAGACTCGTCGCGACGTATTCTTTTACGCCATGGCTTATTTTTAAATACGTCGCAGCGTAATAGGAGTTATAGGCGTAATAGTTTAACTTTGTTTATTTTTTTTTTGCCTGCCGTGGTGCAGGTTATTTATCCTAGTAGTACAATTCTCGAAATTATTGGAGTCCTCTGCTAGTGTAACGGTTAGCGCTCTCGCCCCTATAGTCAAGGCACCGTGTAGGACCTGGTTTGAATCTTGCAAATGGCAAACTTTTTTTTTTTTAAGTTCTTTTTTTAGCCTATATTGTGTACCGGTATGTATACAGTGTGTGTGCGTGCGTGCGTATACAGTGTGCGTGCGTGCGTGTATGCGTGCGTGAATAATAATTCATCGTATTTATATTTATATTTATACTTAATTGTATATATTATTATTATTATTATTATTTTATCTCTTTTACTACTTGGATCCGTAGCCACTGGCATGCCTGGTTTGTCCATCTGTACCTGCATATTAATAATAATAATAATAATAATAATAAATACGATGAAGCACGCACGCACGCACACACACACACTGTATACGCACGCACGCATACACGCACGCACGCACGCATACTGTATACGCACGCACGCACACACACTGTATACATACCGGTACACAATATAGGCTAAAAAAAGAACTTTAAAAAAAAAAGTTTGCCATTTGCAAGGTTCGAACCGGGTCCTACACGGTGCCTTGACTATAGGGGCGAGAGCGCTAACCGTTACACTAGGAGAGGACTCCAATATTTCGAGAATTGTACTACTAGGATAAATAACCTGCACCACGGCAGGCAAAAAATAAATAAACAAAGTTAAACTATTACGCCTATAACTCCTATTACGCTGCGACGTATTTAAAAATAAGCCATGGCGTAAAAGAATACGTCGCGACGAGTCTTCACGCCGCGACTTATTCTTAACGCTGCGGCGAATTATTGTTTACGCTGCGACATATTGAAGAATACGTCATGGCGTAAACAATAGGTCGCAACGATTCGACGCCGCCATGAAATGATCTCGCCGTCTCTCCACAAGACCCCTGTTGCTTCCTGAGCCATAAGCATTTGTAAATACAGTGATTAGGCTTGTTGTAATACCTGGAGTAGACCATTTTACCTTTTTACTAAAATAATCCCTTACTTGTAAGTATCTGAAGAAGTCCTGGTTAGCCAACCCATATTTCTGCTTTAGGTTTTCAAAACTGTCAATATTTCCATTTTTAATCATAGTACATATAGAAGTGATGCCATTGTGGTGCCATTGTTTATACCTATTGTCTAATACTGCTGGTATGAAGTCAGGGTCATATGCTGGCCAACTTAAACGTTTTGCCTCTCTGAAGCTGGAAGCGTTTAACAACTTCCAGCCACATTTTGAACGATAAATTTACCCACTGACTCCTTGTCTGAAACATTCCTTTCTCTCTGTCAGTGCAACATGCCACCAAAGGGACTGTGATCTCTTGGGGGCATAGAGAGTGGTCCCGCCAAGGCGTCCAAATACACGACCTCATCGATTATGCCAGCACCCAGGTCGATCGGCCACCCGGGTTTAGTGACGACTATGATGCGGAGGTCTTCTATTTGATCCACGATCCAACATGGGAGGAGAGAGACCACTATATTAAAGGGGGTCCGATCGGTGGAAATCGCAGCCTCTATGATCTTGTCTATGACCTTCAACCGGCGGACTGTCACTATAAAAACTGTAATGACTTCCAAGGATTTGAATGCCTCATCATTGAGCGCTGTGTGAATTGTTCTGATTTTTTTTAAGCATACATAATGTTCGCCCAAAAAAAAAAAAAGCACAATACCTTCCATAATATGAGATTAAGTGCCGCACTAGAAACAACATGTTGACCTCTGAACATTTTACTCTCATATTGGAGCTCATTCAAATTCATTCAAATAATTGACCTGCTTTATACAGCCATATGCTACCACTATTTTAGTTAATTCAGTGTTGGTTTCAGCTTATTATTATTTGAAACGGTTAAAAAATGTATTATACGTGAAATATATTGACAAAGAATGAGGCCACATTTGTGTAAGCCTTGTTTGTTGGGCTAATGCTGCTAATGGCTTTTGTTTGGCCACTGTTGGCCATGGTTTCGCACTTCAGTCTGTATCAACATTGTTTTATTTGACCATTTAAATGTATTGATTTGTTTATTTCAGTCCTCAAATTACTTGACCATGCATGAATGAAGTGATCTGTCTGTACCTAAAGACCTTGAGATACTGGTTGATCGATAATTTTGATTTGTTGTTTGGTGGAGGAGAGGTCATGTGCTCATCGATATGATAATCGGCATAGTCTCACTGTAATTGTGGCCCTGCCAACCCTAGCTGTTAAATAACCCCATACTGTAAGCTTTGTTATGATTTAGACAACGGTGCAGGAATTTGACCTTCGAGAGCAAGCCAGAGCTGTCTCCTCTTGCCTCTGAGTTGTCACACTTGAGTTAACAAACTACAGATCATTCTTAGACTACATATCCCATATTGATTTATTACCACGACAGTCCGTGTGCCACGTACTTGCTACCCCATTTTGAGTAACAAGGTATATATACTCTCGCCCATCTTGGGGCGAGGGAGAGAGAACCATTTAGGATCGGTCCGGAGGGATCTCCGGACCGGTCCGATCTAATTGTAAATAATAATTATTGCTGCATGTTAATCTAATTTCTTGTCTCTCTGGGAACAAACAAATGAAATGACTAAAACCACAAAAAAAAGAGTTCTTTTTTACAGAGTTTAAGTCTAATTTCTGTTAGCTGCTCTAACAACAAAAGTCTGCACCATGCGGTCTATTTGCCTGTCTGGCTATTTTTAGCTAGCATCTCCTCCACCGGAGTCTCCACGATTTCTTAGCTTCTAGTTCGGAGGTTATCTGGGAAGTTGTAATTCAGAACCCTGTATGCCGCCAGGCTTCCCAGCTTCCCAAAGCAGCGCGTAGTCAGTCTGCACCTCCGAACATTATAAACATTAAATAATTACATTCTAATTGTCTATTTTGAGGGACTAACCCTCAAAATTATTTATCAATAAAGTTCCACTCGGACCGGGGTCTGGTCGTCATTTGTTTGATCCAAAGATCTTGGATTATGTCCTTTTGGAGACATGCCAGCTTCAAGTCTGTGGATACGAGAAGCCTCGTCTGGCCTTTCGCCTCCACGGACATCAAAGGATCTGCTCTGCACTGTCTTGGCTGCCTGGTCGAAGCGACCGTCTCTGTCTTCTGCTCTTTCCCTAAAGTTAAGTAATTCCTCTATTCATCAATCTCGTTTAATCTGTTAATAATTGGATCTGTAATTCATGTCTAGGGCTTAACTCTGGTTCATGTCTCATCACATTGTTTTAAGTTGCAAAGAGTAGGAGATCGCCACAGTTAGTTGGCCGCATTTCCATACACAGGCGTTCATTCTATTTCTTTGATTTCTTTTCACCACAAAAGGTCTTATTTCTTTTTCAATTCGGTCACTATCAGAAGATTGAGGGTTCTTATCTGTGGAATGCGTGAGGAGTGTAGCTCTCTGTCTGTCTGGGTGTGAAAGGGGGGGGGCGAACGCCTTCTCCTCTCAGTCTCTGTATGTTTCTCTGTGTGTATTTCCCCCCACCACCCCACCCCCCAGTCCCTGAGTGTGTGTAGTGCGGTGTGTCAGGCAGCGAAGTCAGATACGAGTTTTACATTCCTCCATGTCTCTGTCTGCATGTCTCTGTGTGAGCGCATGTGTGAATGTCTGTCTATGTCCAGGAGACCTTGCTTGATATGAGGTTTCCATTGTGGAACGTCTGCTCTATGTGTGTGTGTGTGTGTCTGAGTGTTTGGAATATTGAATTAAATTAGTTCGTTTGTTTTCTATTATGTTCATAATAGAGGTCGAATTTCTGATATCTTGCCCGCATTTTTTACTAGAACATAGCTTTTTTGAAGTGTGTGTGAGTAGAAAGCAATAAATTTATCATTTTACGGCCTTTTCAAGAACGCTTTTCTTCCTTGACTCGAGACGAGGATAGAAAGGAATTGTTGAGCATGAACATTGCTAGTCAGCATATCCGGTTAAGACAAGAGTGTGACGACCAATTCTTATTGTGTCAGCCTCCACTCTTCCTGTCTTCATATTATTATAATTTGGCATTCCCCTTTTGCCATCATGGTATAATGACAATGTACTTTCCCCGGAGCCTTCCGCGAATGTTCGCGTGGGGGGCTCTGAGGAGATAATACGACTGTTAGTTCTGGATTAACGACCCAGAATTCACAGTCTGCTCTGGTGAATCTCACCGTTCTAAGACTTTTCTGACGTCTCGGGCGTCTCGGTTGTGAAGTGATTCATTTGTGTGCAGCATTCTCCCCTGGAAGTAGTCGTCCCAGGCAGGAGCACACATGGTCATATAGTAATATTGGGAGATGCAGCGGAGCTGATTTAGACAGCAGCCATCTCTTGCAGTTGGTTAGATCAGTTAATGAGTATCTCTTATATATAACATGTGTCGGTCAACAGCCCCTCTCTGTCTTACTCTCTCTCTCTCTCTAAACCTGTTTTTTTGAACCCACAAGACTTAAGGGAAGGACAGACTCACTGTTGCTGGGTAAAATAGATCTTCCCGATAAGGGGAGTCTACCGTCGATATAGTTATCTCTAGATCCTTATCTCTTTGTGTACTATAAAAAGAAGAAAACTCTCTCTAACTGTCTGTACCATGTGTGGATTGTCAGCATGATACACATGTCTGTTGAAGTTGAATCTGAAATATGCATACTTTTTCTCCCTCTATCCCTTTCATGATAACTGTATTTTTGATTGGAACCAGTCTGTTCACTGCAGTCTCCTGCTACTCGCTCGAAATATAAAACTGTGCAAATACGTATAGATTAAGATCAACACCTGTTGTTCTAAAAGATACTCTCCCTCCAATAAAATTCGATGATATAGATTGTGGCAGGTTAAGACTGAATATGAATAGATATATAATTTGGTTTCATTTCACTCACCAGAGATCTTGTTTGTTTTTTCTCTTTGATCTCCAGATACGGACTTCTGTGGGGGAGTCGTGGTCAAGGAGGCAAGCACACAGAATTTCAAAATCCGCAAATACAGGGGAGATTGAGTCTGACGTTTGATGGTTGTGGACTTCGAAATTCCATTCTTGCCAAAGGTTTTACACTTGATCGCGATTCCCTCTCAGAACAGATTAGATTAGGCCCAATACCCCAGAACAATAACTCATAGTCTTCCAGATGGAACAAAGTTATTCCACTCACGTTTCACCAGACATTTTTTTGTTTTCATGTGTTCATGTGGTAGTCTGTTTGCTAATTGCTGCTTACCAAGCCATGTTTAATCATCTCCAATTAAGTAATTGCAAATATTACATTACTTTTGATTTAATTTGTTTTATAAAAAATATATAAAAAAGGTTTTAGCCATTCCATTTCATAATAACATCTGAAAGCCCATTACATAAATTGTTTAAACTGAATTATCCTATTTTTGGACAATCTAAATTTCATTCCATTATGATTAATTTTCCCATCTCATCATATTTGGATTATTTTAAATTTTATATTTGAATCATATTTCTCCTAATTTGGAATATTCCTCCCTTAAAACAGTTCACCACTTTCACTTTATATTGTTTAATATAGGAACATTTTATTATTTTGGTTTTACCATCATGTTGATTGAATTAGGCATTAAATCTCACCAGAATCCATTTGAATCTATATTTGACCTTTATATGGTACGAAGGGACATCCCCAAAGACATTGTTGAAAATCGCGCAGGAGCGCATCACCATCAGAGTACCCCATTACCCCTCTCCAAGAACTATGATAGGACACCCAGCCAGTTTTCTCCCGTTTGCTGCAGAGATCAAGCGTATCTGTACATTGAGAAACTAAGTTCATGTCGGGTCACCTATACAGGGGGGGGAGGGGGCGAAGAATCGGCTCCGACAACGAGAAGAAGAACTAAAGCATGCAGTCCGCTCTGACCATGAGCTGATTGACTGTCCAAAGAACTCTCGCCAAGTCCGCTCCGACCACGAGCTGATTGCGAGAATGAACATTTGTTGCTGGGTTTGGTTGCCGGACCCCGAAGACGAGCTCTAACGAACACTGTTACACCTGGAGGCTGCACCGGTTGCTGGGTATCGAACCCCGAAGACATCATCAAGAGAGAAAAACAATCTCTCTTGCCCACCGTACCATCTAAATAAGGATTTTGTGCCTAGCCCAGTCAATTATTGTGTTTTTTATTTTCATTGTTCCTGTTGACATTCTGTTCCATTTCGGCCCATAGTAATAAGTAAGTTTTTCCCCTGAGATTATGTTATCGTGTCCCATGACCCTTCCGCCACCAATTGGGATGGAGTTGATCGATAATTTTGATTTGTTGTTTGGTGGAGGAGAGGTCATGTGCTCATCGATATGATAATCGGCATAGTCTCACTGTAATTGTGGCCCTGCCAACCCTAGCTGGTAAATAACCCCATACTGTAAGCTTTGTTATGATTTAGACAACGGTGCAGGAATTTGACCTTCGAGAGCAAGCCAGAGCTGTCTCCTCTTGCCTCTGAGTTGTCACACTTGAGTTAACAAACTACAGATCATTCTTAGACTACATATCCCATATTGATTTATTACCACGACAGTCCGTGTGCCACGTACTTGCTACCCCATTTTGAGTAACAAGGTATATATATACTCTCGCCCATCTTGGGGCGAGGGAGAGAGAAACATTTAGGACCGGTCCGATCTAATTGTAAATAATAATTATTGCTGCATGTTAATCTAATTTCTTGTCTCTCTGGGACCAAACAAATGAAATGAAATGACTAAAACCCCATCTGCTGTGGACATCCTATTCTTTCTTTGGTGGACCAATATCTAATCTTTGCATTCATCTAAGGTAACATTTTGGTATTTAGCAGGTTATACTCCTAAAGTATAATTGTCTACATTACAATTCACCCGGAAAGTATTCTGTCAAAGCTAAACTAAGTATATATTGTAATTCGAGTACTTTCCACAATAAGTATTTATACGGCTCCGGTATTATGGCCGGAGCCCCGCAGCTCGAGCTATCGAAGTCTTATCAGTTTACAGTAATTATACAGTCCTTCCCAGTCTATAGATATATTTGACAGATTTATATCTATCACTGGTAAAACAGTATACATACATTCTATTCACTGCATGTTTAGTTTATAGTAAGGGTACTGTAGGTTTGGTTTGAATTGTTTTCCTACTGGCATGTGTTAATTGTGTTTTCTCCATGTTCTGTTACAGTGTAACTTTGTTAAAGGCCGGGTCCGCCCCGCTGCACGTAGCACTTTCTTCTCCTCCGGTGTTCGAATACCTTCCGATTATGATTGCAGCGTGACGCCAACACACACACACAGGCGTGTATCGCTTGTTTGATATCGAACGCCCGGTGTTCCCACTCCCAGTCCTGGGACACCGATAGCAGCGAGAGATTCTACCAGGACCTGTTTGAGAAGCTTGGACGCCAATAGAGATGGGAAGATCGATGTGGCTGAGCTGAGGGATGGTCTCACTGCAATGGGTATATTCCGCCAGGGTGCTGCACAGAAAATGGTATCGTTTGGTGACAAAAATAAAGATGGGTGCCTTGACTTCAGCGAGTTCACCAGATATCTGAAAGAGCATGAGAAGAAGCTGCGACTGACGTTCAAGAGTCTGGATAAAAACAACGACAGACACATTGATGCCTCTGAGATCCGGCCGTCCCTTTCAGAGCTGGGCATGGACATATCTAAAGAGGACGCCCTAAAGATCTTAAAGAGCATGGACATTGACGGAACCATGATGGTGGACTGGAATGAGTGGAGGGAGCACTTCCTATTCAACCCTGTGCACAATCTGGAAGAGATCCTACACTACTGGAAACACACGGTGGTGGACATAGGGGACAGTCTTGCCATCCCAGACGAGTTCACAGAAGAGGAGAAGAGCTCTGGAGGCTGGTGGAAGCAGCTTGTTGCTGCATTTGTTCATTGTTTTCCTACTGGCATGTGTTAATTGTGTTTTCTCCATTGTCTGTTACAGTGTAACTTTGTTAAAGGCCGGGTCCGCCCCGCTGCATTTGGCACTTTCTTCTCCTTTGGGACTGCACTGTGGGACCTTTGGGTTTTATTGGTGTGTATTTGTTAACCCCCTGCACTGCATGTTATTGTTTTATTGATTTGAGTTAGTTTTGGTGTTTGGCCTGTCCAATTTCTTTCCCTAATTTATTTGAGTTAGTCAACTGTGTACACGGGCCGACTCGCCCTTCTTTAGGAGAGCTAAACATACACTTGTCACTTTATTATCATATCTTGCCTTACTTACGTATTGCCCTAAAGTATTTAATATATACTGTGTAACTAAACTGAAATAAAGTGTTTATATGTTTTCCGCAAATGCCTCTCGTAAATTGTTCCTGTTAAAGGGGAAATTGGTCAGTTACAGTAGTTGAACAGTTATATATGTTATATGTTATATATGGCAACCTTCCTCCTGTCCCCAGGAACAAGCGGGCAGTGGCGTAGTCAGGCTATTGGTACCAGTTACTACAATAGGTTAAACAATGATGATCACCTTTTAATGGTCACATTGTGGATGGATAATAACAACCCACATTCCTTCACAACAATAGAAGCTGGTGTCCTATGACGGAACAACATTGCTGCACTATGCATGTCTCCTAATTCACTTGTATTATTGTCAGTTGTGTTGCAGTATATTGCATATAGTGTTAAACACATGAATTCAGCTAGTTAGACATTGAAGCCAAAGCAAAAATAGCTGCAACACAAAAGGTAACAAATAACAGCAACAACGCTAGACAAAAATATGCAACGCGTCTGTCTGTCTGAGTAGATTAAAATGCAGGGGGTGCATACTTAGTTTAGACTAGTCTGGTTGTTATTGCCACATCCCGTAAGGTGGGTGAAATTGGAATAGAGAAGGAAAGCATAAGGAAATTGGGTCCGATATCACTAGATAAAATCAATATATCCATATACAATACACTGTAAAAGAGTGGAGACACACACAAGGTTTATGGCTGGATCTCTGGCTGGAGCCACAGCACAGAGCGCCATCTACCCCATAGGCCGTTTCGCGGATACCGCCATCTTGCAAAGAACGCGGTGGATTGTGGGTAGGCGCGAAGCATTCTGGGTCGAAAAGGGACCAGGAAGTGTCTAGCCCGCTTTGTTTACTATTGCGATTCTGACCGTTTCCGTGATTTTCTAATATTAAACTATTTTTTGATAAACATAAAAATAGGTGGACCACACCGATGTGCTGTTTACATGTGCAACAATAATCGGAGATATAAAGCCAAGTAAGTGGAAATTCATATATCTGTAGAATGGTCGCTAGAAATCATGCCGTTATATTAAGGCTACTGCCTTTACTCTGTCTGGGTGCTAATAATAATGAAGTCCGTTATTTCCCTTAGTTTTTATTTGTATTTATTTTGCATGCATCGTATTATTCCTATTGTTGTCATTTTTGCTATGGTCAACATTTAAGAAGTTCATGTAGTATATAAGCATATAATAATGTAATCCAACATGTGGGATTGTCATTGACAGGCAATATATAGACTAGCCCTAAAATGCCTGTGATCATTTAATTATACTTCGTAAATTTTCATGTATCATGTATGTGAAATACTGTATACTGTATGAAACAACAAGAGCCATTATAGGGCTAAGAATGCCTGTGATCATTTAATTATACTTCGTAAATGTTCATGTATCATGTATGTGGAATACTGTATAGTGTATACTGTATGAAACAACAAGACATTCTAGGGCTATCTAAAGACATACTGTAGGATACTGAAATCAATGTTACTTTAATGTACACAGTTTAATTTCAGTTCTGTAATTCTATGTTGTTTTAGGTGGTTAATCTAAGCATCTATCTCAGAAGACAACAGCAAATAAAGAAGAAGGACATCGGCCGTCACTGCAACAACAAAATACAACTATTTTAGCTTTGCCAACATGCATGTATTTGTAAAGAAACAAAGTTAAAACCCTGGCGCATATATATATATATATATATATATATATATATATTGTTGGGTGGATGTGAGCTGTACTATTCACATGTCATTCTGTCAAAGTAGTGCATATTATAAGGATGGTACGTGTTCCATTGTCATTAAAGTCATTGTTTTGTCCGAAAAGTAGTGTCTAATTGGTCAATTCATTATTCTATAGCTTTTTTCCTATATGAAGTGACCTTTTCCACGTGTGAAACAAATGTGTGAAACCCAGTGAAGATGTGGGGGCTGGATATTATGCATATTATGTATCACCCTGTCTAATATGCTTGTCTCCTCAAATGGAACACTGAATTATTATCAAACTGCTATTGGATGCTAAGTTCTATATTACATTAGTGAAATTCCCTAAGATACTAAGATCTGTTTTTGAATGGTAATGTGTTATATTTTATGTCTAGACAAATTATTGTTCACATTATGAAAGTTAAAACATTTTGGAGAAAAAAACATACACCTGTGACCTGACTACTACCGGTACGTTGCATTTTGGGAATGCGCAAAGCAGCCTGGGTGAAAAAGGCACCAGCGCGCGCGGCGCACGGCGCACCTCCTCTTTCACACTGCTTTCACCGTGACCGTATTGAAAGATGGATAGATCAGACGTTCAGGATAGCTTTAGTAATTTAACTGTTCCTCAGTTAAAACAATATTTGTCAGATCGTGACATTGTTGTCTCGAATGCTCTGAAACAAGATTTATTAGCCCGTTGTCGTGCCGCATCTTTTTTAAATCTGCAACCTAAGCTTTCACCACAAGAATATTCAGCAGAAATTGAGAACCAGAGACGGGCTAAACTTCTTTTGGATGGGGGCATAATTTGCCTCCCCGATCCTGATACCCTCCATGACGGCTGGGAAGACAGCCCAGCAAGCTATCCACACTTGTTACAGGGTGGTGTAGAAACCTACCTTGATAAAAGTAAGTAATTAAAAGTAAGCAAATGCATAAGATAAGATGCGTGGGGGCGGGGTAGGTGTGTGTGGTTGGGGGAGGTGTAGGTACTAGGTAGGTAGTCTGTGTGTGTGTGTGTGTGTGTGTGTGTGTGTGTGTTGGGGGGGGGGTAGGTATATTTTATAGGCGTGTGTGTGGACATAGGAGATAGATAGATATTAGCCCTATCCCTATGTCATATATATGATTTATTAATGTCTGTAAAGGTGGACCCTCTTGTAAACAAGTGTAATGCTTAACTGGGTCGTCCACTCACAGTTGCAGTCTTTGTATTGAGTTTGTGCTTGAAATGTACTGTAATTCTGCAAACTGTTAATAAATGTATCAACAGTTCAATCAAAAATCATCACCAACTAAATATGTGTTTTATTCTCTCATAGAAAACCGTGCAATTGGCATTTCCACTGGTGGTGCTGAGGCTATGAGAGATGGAAAGTCGCTTCATTTATCAGATCATGTACAGAATGTACAATATAATGGCATAGGTGAAAACGTGCCATATTGTTTCCTGAGGGCCACGGTTATTAGGGAAACCAACATCTCTAATGCACCCTATCAATGCTGGATGATTGTCCACAAGTCTAAGGCATTGCTAGTGGAAGCCTTCTGCTCCTGTCCTGCAGGGTATGGCCTTTCTTATTTAATTTAAATATAGATGCAACTACAGTTTTACACAAACTAGTTTAAAAGTATTTTGACCAAGCCACCCTAATTCATACTCTGTGTCCTCTCATAATACAAAGGTTACGTGGCACATGCAAACATGTGGCATCCCTTTGTCATCTGGTCATTGAGAAAGTGGCACGAGGAGAGAACTCTACTGTGACTCAAACCAGACAAAGTTGGCATGCGCCATCCAAGAAGCTCCACAGTGCACAGTTCCTGGAAAACATTCACATTCAAAAAGTTAAAGGTATGTGTACTGTACAGTAATAATTTAATTGATCATTTATTTTGTTTAGCTGGCTGTCATTTTCTGTGTTTGTTCCATTCTTCCCTTCTATCTGTGATACAGAAATTGACACAAATAACTAAGTCCATTTCATATTGCTGTCCACTAATTACATCAAAGTCTAGCTCTCCATGTTTTACTCTAGCTCTTGCATATGTGAAGCCTCAAGGCCCTATATTCACTTAAGCCTGCCAAATTACCTAAAACCACTTTTTAATTTGCCAATTTCAGGAAACTGTGTCATTGAGGAGACAGTGTGTCGGACTCGGAGGTTTGAGTATGACCCTCGTGCACTACCTCACAGAACCCCAAAAAGAATCCATGACATGGACCTTGATGGGCTCAGGGAAGCTACCAACGGAAGTGCTGCGATTCTCTGCTACTTACCAGTTGCCCCTGATCCAGCACATACATTCCCTGATGTAAGGGACTGTGGGGTAGTACATTTTGAGGAGGCTATGGAACAGGAGACACTACCACAGCAAGTGAATGCTGCTCTTCCCCCCACTCTCACAGCCCTAGCAGCAACACACTGCTCTTCCCCAGATACCTTTTACCATGCAGCTGTAGAACCACTGAACCCAGATTCTGTTTTAGCTGTGTCTGAATACACAGCTGATCAGGCAAACTCTGAAGACTGGCGTGAATACAGAGTTGGGCGTGTTACAGCCAGCAAAGTACATTCAGTTTTCACCAAAGTGAAGCACGGTGGAGATGTAAGCAGCAAGAACACCTCTTTGCTGAAAGAAATTATGAACTACATGCCACCAGCTCATTCACCAGCAATCCATTGGGGAAACTACAATGAGAGATCTGCTGTGCTCAATTTTGAGAAGCTGAACCGAAGGAAACATAAATGTATGAAAACAGTCCCATGTGGGCTTATTATCTACGGCCAGCTTCCCATAATGGCAGCATCACCAGATGCTCTTGTGACCTGCAAGTGCTGTGGCACTCGGCCTCTTGAGGTGAAGAACCCCTTCAAGCATCGGGCTCTCAGTATCGCAAAGTTTGCTGAGCAGCCAGATTCATGCCTTCATGTGACATCAGCAGGTATGGTCTAGAACACCTACCTATACCTAGTAACTACCTACCTAACCTACCTACCCCCACACACACACACACACACACACTGTACATTCATGTTTATTACTCTTCTCTACCAACAGGTGAAATAAAGTTGAAGGCAATGCATCCGTACTATTTTCAAGTACAGATGCAGATGCTTGTCACCAGTGCAGATGTGGGATATTTCTTTCTGCAAACTGCTTCCCCATACAACAGACACCACTCAGAGGAAATCTGCTTTGACCCCTTGCTGGTGGAGGAGATCATTCAGAAGTCGACCATTTTTTTCCAGTCTGTCATCCAACCAGAGTTACTGGGAGGAGAGTTAAAAAGCTCAATGGAGAAAGGTGTGGATGGGGTGGCAAGTACAGCAGGCCCAGAGGTGGTTGAAAGTGCCACACATCAGTAATTGAATAAAAGACATTTGAAAAAACAGTACACTTGAAATGTTTACATTTATTTTGCATTACAGATGCATAACTTCAGTTAAAATGTATTTGCTTTTTGTTTACAATTAATGCACTGCATCTGTTACACTAACTAACCAAAATGTCACATTTCAGTACTCAGAAATTACTTTGTTTACATTTAATTTGCATAACATATGCATAACTTTAGTTTTTTGGTTGAAAAAAAATGAATGTTTGCAATGCATCTGTTGCACTAACCGAACCCCCTATGCCTGTACATGTCAGTGTCATTTCAATGGAATTATGGGTGGCTGTAAATTAATCAGAGCTGCCACAACTACTACAATATCATCAAAAATGTCAAACATGTCTAATGTGACTTCACATTTCATTATGTCAAACTCCTTAATCCTGCCGATAACACGTTCAATGTGAATTCGAGCATTAGCCACTTGCTTGGTTCTTCTATCATCAGCATCTGAAAACTGCTTTTTGTTTTTCAAAAATGGAGGGATTACAAGGGTCACTCCTTTGTCAAGAAGTAGTTCTTGGATATTGAACCCTCTGTCTGCCAGCAAGTAATCACCCATTTCTAGTAAGTCAATGATACCTGACCTTTTGACTATTTCCTTGTCACTCATGCATCCACCTGCTGATTTTGACACAAATGACACAGTTCCTGCTGGACTACATGCCACCAGAATTTTAGCAGTAGGTCTTCCCTTGTATTGTGAGTATATCTGGCTATTGGCTTTTGCCAGTGAAGGCCTTTGTATGGGTACCTCAGTGCAGTCTATGATAGCCCGCACATACTTGTACTTTTTGAAGCACTGGGGGTAGTACAGGTGAATCTCCTCTCGTTGAGGCCAATATATAAGAGGTTCTAATTCTTTTGAGAGCAGAGGCACCCATGTAGATATGATATTGGATACAACACTGGTGCAGATTTGGAAAAGATGGGCAAGGTACCTGAGTGACAGATTTAGTTTCAATTTCATCAGAGTCAACAAAAGTTCATTCTCATGGGACAATTTCCGCTGTGGTCCTGGTTTGTTTTCTGCAATCAACTGGTACTTCTTCACTGTTTTAGACTGCACTCCTTTGAAATACTGTAGAGAGGGCAGTTTGGATTGCACCTGATTAAACACCCACTGGAAAAGTGCATAGTTCTGTAAGCCTGTGTGCAGACGCATCAGATCATCAGAATGCTTAATGGAAGAAATGTCATAGTGTACTGGCAGTGGCAATGAAGAACTATGTGTCTGGTGTGATAACCTTCTCTCCAAGTCATCTCTCTCATGTAAGAGTTCATCCTGGAGGTCAACTCTGTTAGCAGAGAGCCCATCTCTCTCCTGCACATGTTTTTCTTTCATTTGACAGTTCTCACACACACATGAACATGTACAGGCACTCATTGGCTTCATACAGTAGTTGTGTTGCTCCTGCAGGTCAGATGTACTATATGATGAAGATTTGTATGGTGATGACTGAGGTGTAGATGGCTCAGAAAAGTGACCAACATTCTGATTCTGTATAGTACCTTGAGCAATGTAGCTGTGCTCCCATGACAAAAGACTGATGGGGGGTTGACTTGTGTCTTCCTCATTAGGGCCTGGGGACTGGCTAGAGGTTTCTGTTCTTTTTTGTTTTTTGGTGGGAATGTCCTCAGCACTCTTTCTCTTCACCTGACCATGCCTTGTTGTCAGATATGTGCTTTCATCAATGTCCGGAGACCAGTTGCTAATTATACTTTGAATTTCAATGTTGTCACTGTGGCTGTCCTTGTCTAAATACCCCCTCATATACAGGGATGGATGGGGATGTATTGCAATGGGTTTTCCCAATAGAAAATGGTTGCTGCAGATTCGTGTGTTGTCACTGTTATGATATCCTGTATTCTACGTATTGGACCCTCGTCTGGTTCTGGTGTGTGACGACCCGGTTGGCATTTCCATGGTTCGGCGGCGGACAGACAGACAGGCCGGCCCGGGAGAAGATTAACATGACACGAGACTTGGTCACATCAAAACGTTCACAAGGTTTATTCCACTTACAGCAGCATATATATCTTGGATACTTCATGTCCTAATGACGTCACAGACTAGACATCACAATCATTGCCTGCCAGCGCAGCGGCCTTCAGCTCTAACACAGCCCCACTCTTATGTTACCATCCAGGCAGGCAGTACACCATACATACAAGTACATATCCGAACACAGTACCAAGTATCAGAACACTATAATACAACAATCCACTCTTTCGTCATATAAGGACGACGTCATCTGATACTGTATTTATAATGCGGAAAAGTGTACAATCAAATATGGATACCGAAAAACCTGGACTCCGCCAGGGAAATTGTATCCAGCCTCTCGTCATTTAATGTGATCTCTTTGCTTAATCAATAATCATTGATCAATCTCTGAGCAAGCACGCGCACGCCACCTGATTGTACACTTGAAACACAGACATAGGTGTAGAGAGAGAGAGAGAGAGATATAAAATAGGAAACACAGAAAGAAAAGAGGAGGAGAAATCAACAATAAATACTATATATAATATAAACTATATAATATACAACATATACACGTGGGGATAGGAAAGGGTACATTAAAATATACACTTAATATCATATTCAGATCCCTGATCACTTAACACTTAGCAACATTACTTTGTGTCTAATTCAACACTCCAAGATCAGCCTCTTCTGATCTGTTCTTCAGTACATCATATCTTATCTAGCACATGTTGTTGATCTGTCTGGGACGGAAGTACAGCCTGTCAATGTGTGGGTGTCATGTATAGGGACAATGTGTAATGACAGCAAATAAACACATATTTGACATTGAGACAAATCTAATAAAAAGAAAATGTTCCAAAATGTTCCATCCGTTCAAGACTTACTCCAACAGTCCAACACTTACTCCAGTGTTCAAGACTTACTCCAACAGTCCAACACTTACTCCAACAGTCCACTCTTACGACCCTACTCCACTGGAACCGATATGGCACAGAGCCCAGGCAACAGTTTGCACAGAGCCCAGGCAACAGTTCTCCATTTTGGCGACCGCGCGCAATTGTCCCGTACCGCATCCATCAGATAGTGCGCCGATGCATATGGACTTGTCCGCACCAGCATGCGTCATATAGACCTGGTCGTGCATTGTTGATGATATAGCATCCCGCTTACTCCATAAACATCGCGCGCGCGAAACAAATCTCGCGCACATTCTGCTCCAGGATGCTTGTCTCATATAGTCTGAGCAAAATAGGTCTTCGTCACAATGGGACTACTTCCTATTTCCTCCATGAGTTCAAGACCTGGAAAATGGTCATAGGACGTTGTTCAAATGGCACACTTGCGTCACTGCGGTCTAGGCCGACACAGACCCTCCTGGCCCGTGACCCGAGTCACCCGACAGATGCAGACCCTTGCGTCCGGTGGCTGGTCTGGCCCTCTTGCAGACCTACCGGGGGTCTGCAGTACCGTCATGCTGGTCTGCTGTAGGCCGTGGTCTGGCCCTGCTGTCAGACCCTTGGTCGGGCCCTGGTTGCTGTTCTATGCCCGAGACGATCTCCCTTCCCCGGCTGACCGCTTAGGCCTTCTGGACCTGGTGATACACCAGTCCTGGGGCCGGAAACCCACTCAATTTCTGTATTTTCCCGTCTGCTGTCCGTCTCCTGTGGACAAAACTGAAAAGCACTGGGTTCCCCCCCCCCCAAACAGAACAAAGATACACACGCATACTGTGTGTGTGTGCGCGTGGGAGCTTCATATCCCATCCTCATACTATATTGATTTTACTTCATCAATATTCCGTCAATCAATCAATCACCCATCCAAGGGGAATAATAATACAATTAAAATTTCTAAATGTGTATTTTTTGAGCATGTGATGTGTATAATACTTACATGAATGACCCCTGCTACTGGTGCTTCCTGCACCTCCGCCTCGTGTCTGCCCACCTGCTCTGTGTAAACAATTCCTACAGAGCTCTGTGTTCCCACAACAAGATAAGCCACTGGGCCTTGCTTTACCACAACAAGACACCAAGCACAGACACTCAATTGTTATGGGTTAATTGTTAATTCTTTCAGACCATTGCGTCACACTTGCACATGCAAATAAAATTTGTATTTGCCCTCTTGCAACACAATTAACCAGACACATTTCATGAAAAATGGCGTTTGGGGAGATAGAAACATGAATGATAGTTATTCAGCCGACTCAGGTCCTGATTCAGCATGACTGCATTCCTGTGTGTTTCTGTGAAAATAGAAATATATTAGGGTTAGAATTGTCCACTCTTAACCACGCTTGCTAAACCATGGTGGAGCCCCCTAATATTACCAATGCCCAATTCACTCACACTAGTCAGACTCTTGACCATTATTTTTCCTCTCTGGTCCTTTATACCTTGACTGACCTGACACACTGTCGATTTTCTATCCTGAATAACATTCATTTAACTCCTTGTTTCGCTGCTATCAACACTGTCACTTAGGTCCTTCGGACTTCCCTGTGAAGGGCGCTGTCCAGGGCTGGACCCCTTTCCGCCTGAGGTCTCCCCCCAGGCAACCCTGGACAGAGAACTCAAGCCTCCTTGCTTCCCGGCTCCTTCTTTTCAAAGGCAGCCGATCACAAAGAGCGCTGCTCGCCTACTAACTCATTCGCTTTCGGCTAACAACGGCTTGACTGTACATTGAGCGGAGCACGGAAGCCACCAGTTCTATCTTTCAAGCAACTGGCTTGGACTTAATTCCATTGTGACCCCACCGGCCAGAGACGCAGTCGATAGCGAGCTCCTTGATCCCGTAGTGATGATTAGTCACCCAGGAGGAATCCGACGGTCTCATCCGAATCCCACGTAGCTATGGGTTATTCGAACTTTGACCGTTTTCACTGGCCTTGCCTATTCACAGAGGCCGTCTCGTACGAACCCTCTGCTAGGTGTGGGCTGTCGCCCACGTACCACGCATCGCCTGCGAGTTACTGCCGACGAGTGCGCTGACTAGAGGATACCACGGTAGGGTGTACTCACCCTTCATCAGACACGGAGGCCTTCAGTAGCTCTCCCCAGCACTATAGATAATCTTTAACGTGCCCTCGGAACCTCACGGTTCCACCGTCCCCTGTTATAGCCTAGGTTCTAGGGAGCCCAATCCCCTTCCCTAGGCTATTTACATCTTGTAGATTGGCTATTTTGCACACTCATTTAAGTGAAATGAAACAGAAACTACTCATTGTCTCACTGAATACTGATTAATATTTCACTTATTCAATCCATCAGCCCCCTTAGGTTAGGGGTTGTTTTAAGTTTGTAATCGCTTAACATTCAACTCAATACTCAGAGTGTAGCTCAGCAGCATGCCAGTGTTATATGAAAACCCCAGGGATAACACGTTAAACCACTCTTATATGCCCATTTCCTTGGCATATTTGGATGAATGTAGCAACTACTGTGTATTCTTAAAGCGTGACAGGGAAACACAACGTCACTTTACTTGCACATGTCCACCCCTCTTTCTGGGGGTATCTTAACTTTGACTGTCCATTTGCGACAAGACACAAAACACAAAACACAAAAGAATTGACAACCACATGGAATGCACAACGATGTCTGTTCACACACCAGCCCTTATCTCTGCTACCTTGAAATTGGTAGCTAAATCTAGCAGTGACTTTTGACTATGACCAGAGTGTAACTAAAGTTTGCTGTGGGAACCACACCACAGGCTTAGTACGCTTATCTCACAGACGTACCCTGTTAGACAACATCTAACAGATTTATAAAAACAACAGACTGCAGCGTATACTGACAGCTGTTGTGCGGACGGAAGCATTCGTCCGGCTTTGTTAATCCTAGCATGTGGGCATGCACTAGGACCACTGACCTACTACAAGGAGAGTGTAATAAACCCTGCTGGCGTACCAAACGTCAGGCTGAATATGGACTCTAACCATATTGCTGCGCGTATCTAACTCTACGCAGTCTTTCTGCTAATGAACCTCATTAGGCTTATATATGGACTCTAACCATATTGCTGCTTGAACCCAAACAGTCTTATCTCTTAACTCTGTCACGTCACTAAAAAAAAAACACAAAAACTGTATAAGTCACTTAAATGTTAAATTACCACTTAGGGTCTATACCAATGAAATTTGGAAGCATGTAATCTTGTGGGAACGAAAAAAAAGACAAGGTTTAACTAAGGTAAACCCTGCATCATAACCTATATATTACCAGGTAAGAGGAGAGACACTTTTCTCTAATGAAGAGTAAAATATGAAGTGACTCACCTCTTATCTATCCCACTTCTGACACCAACTGTTATGATATCCTGTATTCTACGTATTGGACCCTCGTCTGGTTCTGGTGTGTGACGACCCGGTTGGCATTTCCATGGTTCGGCGGCGGACAGACAGACAGGCCGGCCCGGGAGAAGATTAACATGACACGAGACTTGGTCACATCAAAACGTTCACAAGGTTTATTCCACTTACAGCAGCATATATATCTTGGATACTTCATGTCCTAATGACGTCACAGACTAGACATCACAATCATTGCCTGCCAGCGCAGCGGCTTTCAGCTCTAACACAGCCCCACTCTTATGTTACCATCCAGGCAGGCAGTACACCATACATACAAGTACATATCCGAACACAGTACCAAGTATCAGAACACTATAATACAACAGTCACCGATATTGTCGAGATCTTTTCTATTGATGAGCTTCAGCCAAAGTGATCGCCATTTGGGAGGGCATTTGTGGAACTTCAGCTCATGGACATGCTCTTTGATTACCCACCTAAAACGTCAGAATATATACACAAACATTGTTTACCTAATGCTTAACATGGCTTTACACTCATGTAATGTAAAATAACATCAAATTAAACAAACTGAAATTACAGTAGCCTAGTGTGTAGTTCGAAAATAAGTAAAATAAATAATGTATTTAGATATGTGTCAATTAATGCATTGATGGGATTACATTAATTATATATTATTACTACAATAGGCTACTACAAATTAAAATGTTGACCATAGCAAAGAAAATACCCAAAGTGGTTTAAGAGCTGAACATATAAGTATTGAACTAGCAAACAACTCTAAACATGTATTAATTAAATCCCTTCAACTGGACCTTTTTTCCTGTCAGTAATAGGCCTAAATACTAATAACACCTACAAACGAGGGAAAGGTGGAAAAATTAGACAGTAAACGTCAAGATGTAGCCAGAATTCCACATGTACCGGTAGCTATATTTACATCAGAGAAATAATACATGGGCAGTTCACTACCTGATTAAAATAAAGTGGAGCACTCTCGACTATATTTAGGCTATTTACACTCACTTGGATTTATATCGACGATCATTGCTGCACATGTAAACGGAACAGCGATCTGATCCACCCATTGTGTTGATCAAAAAAATACTTTTCTTATTGAAAATTACGACGTGCTCAGTGCTGAGATTAATTGTCAATAATGCGTGTGCAGGTTACCTTTCACCTTTCACCCATAGGCCTTTGCGCATACCCAAATGCGCATACCCAAATGCTTGCGCATACCCAAAATGCTTCTCCAAAATGTTTTAACTTTCATGTGAACAATAATTTGTCTAGACATAAAATATAATTTTAAACACATTATTACCATTAAAAAATAGATGTTAGTGTCTTGGAATTTCACTAATGTAATATAGAACTTAGCATCCAATAGCAGTTTGATAATAATTCAGTGTTCCATTTGAGGAGACAAGCATATTAGACAGGGTGATACATAATATGCATAATATCCAGCCCCCACATCTTCACTGGGTTTCACACATTTGTTTCACACGTGGAAAAGGTCACTTCATATAGGAAAAAAGCTATAGAATAATTAATTGACCAATTAGACACTACTTTTCGGACAAAACAATGACTTTAATGACAATGGAACACGTACCATCCTTATAATATGCACTACTTTGACAGAATTACATGTGAATAGTACAGCTCACATCCACCCAACAATATATA
This sequence comes from Protomyctophum bolini, assembly GCF_963924005.1. NCBI lineage: Eukaryota > Metazoa > Chordata > Actinopteri > Myctophiformes > Myctophidae > Protomyctophum > Protomyctophum bolini. Next base: position 48,410,040 of record NC_137868.1, read on the forward strand.
TATATATATATGCGCCAGGGTTTTAACTTTGTTTCTTTACAAATACATGCATGTTGGCAAAGCTAAAATAGTTGTATTTTGTTGTTGCAGTGACGGCCGATGTCCTTCTTCTTTATTTGCTGTTGTCTTCTGAGATAGATGCTTAGATTAACCACCTAAAACAACATAGAATTACAGAACTGAAATTAAACTGTGTACATTAAAGTAACATTGATTTCAGTATCCTACAGTATGTCTTTAGATAGCCCTAGAATGTCTTGTTGTTTCATACAGTATACACTATACAGTATTCCACATACATGATACATGAACATTTACGAAGTATAATTAAATGATCACAGGCATTCTTAGCCCTATAATGGCTCTTGTTGTTTCATACAGTATACAGTATTTCACATACATGATACATGAAAATTTACGAAGTATAATTAAATGATCACAGGCATTCTAGGTCTAGTCTATATATTGCCTGTCAATGACAATCCCACATGTTGGATTACATTATTATATGCTTATATACTACATGAACTTCTTAAATGTTGACCATAGCAAAAATGACAACAATAGGAATAATACGATGCATGCAAAATAAATACAAATAAAAACTAAGGGAAATAACGGACTTCATTATTATTAGCACCCAGACAGAGTAAAGGCAGTAGCCTTAATATAACGGCATGATTTCTAGCGACCATTCTACAGATATATGAATTTCCACTTACTTGGCTTTATATCTCCGATTATTGTTGCACATGTAAACAGCACATCGGTGTGGTCCACCTATTTTTATGTTTATCAAAAAATAGTTTAATATTAGAAAATCACGGAAACGGTCAGAATCGCAATAGTAAACAAAGCGGGCTAGACACTTCCTGGTCCCTTTTCGACCCAGAATGCTTCGCGCCTACCCACAATCCACCGCGTTCTTTGCAAGATGGCGGTATCCGCGAAACGGCCTATGGAGGTAATTATGAAGACCAGGCTGACCCTGAGAAAGACTGGCCAGTACAAAGGAGGAGTAGTGTTGCTTGATTTAATGGCCGCATATGATACTGTCTGGCTCCCTGGACTTCACCTGAAGCAAAGGACAATTCCAGACCGTCATATGGTGAAGTTCATAATGGAGATGCTGTCCAACCGCAGCTTCATCCTCAGGACCAGCGACGGCAAGAGAAGCAGATTGAGGAGATTGAGAAATGGGGTTCCACAGGGGGCTGTCCTCTCACCACTGCTATTCAACATCTACATCCATGACCTTCCGGAGACATGAGCACCTTGGCCGACTACTTCCGCAAGTGGCGTCTCCAGCTCAGCACTGGGAAGACGGTGTCGGCCGCATACCATCTGTGCAACAGAGAGGCAAAGAGGGAACTGTCGGTGTCTGTCGACAACAAGCGCCTAGAGCACCCAAGTACCTCTGGGTTCAGCTGGACAGGACACTGTACGAGCCAAAGTATCAGCAAGGGTCTCGCTTATCCGCCGCCTCGCTGGCACAACTTGGGGAGCCTCTGCCAGGACACTACGGATCTCCACACAAGCCCTGGTGTTCTCTGCTGCAGAGTACTGTGCTCCAGTCTGGAGTAGAAGCCCACACGTGAGGAAGGTAGACCCTGTCATCAATAATGCCCTTCAGATCGTGACTGGCTGCCTGAAGCCGACCCCTGTGCCCTACCTGCCAGTCCTAGCAGGAATTGCCCCCGCCGACCTTCGATGAGAGGCCGCAACCCTCGCACTTGCGAGGAAAGCCCAAGAAAACGACTGGCATATCCTGCACGAAATAACAACCAAGGCAGCGCCCACATACAGACTCAAGTCATGCAGGACAAATATAACCATGGGATCTGATGTGAGGACGGGAAGACAACTAAAAGGCTCTTACAAAAGGTTGGTGACGCGTGCGTGCGTGTGTGTGTGTGCGTATGTGTGTGTGTGTGTGTGTGTGTGTGCGCGTGTAATACTTCCGGTTGTCTGCTGGATAAAAAGTCAAAAGAAGAAATAAGTAGGCCTACGCCTTCACCGGGAACTCCGCGTCCCATTCAAAACAAAATGCAAACGTACGTATAGACTAGAGGCATTGAAGAACAAGTGGCACAACACTTTAAAACATCTTGGCACGATCCCATAGCCTGCCCACCGAAGCTGAGGGTACAGTAGGGTCGCTGACTCGCTGTGTTGTTAGGGACTCTTCATCAGCTGGAACACACACGTACTTTGTAAGCAATCCAGGTGTGATCGTCACACCTGGAGCTCTACCTGCCACCAGGGAATCGCTCACCTTCAGGAGAAGTTCACGGAGAGGAGAGCACAGCGGCGTGCACAGCGGCACCAGCGTGCTAGGGGTCCACCGACCACCGCTGCTGCCTTCCCCTGCCCCTCCTGTGACAAAATTTGCGGATCACGCATTGGTCTGAGCAGCCATCAGGCTATGCACAGACGACAGGCACAACAATAATTATCCCCTTGAACTTTATTTGGAGCAACGTCATCATCGACATCGATGGACTGCCATAAGCAAGTAAGTGTGCACTTCTACAATAGGTTTATGAGAGTAAGCGTAATGATACTAATGAACTAATGTTTATAGATATTTGTCTTGTACAAGCTAAGAGAGTGATAGCATTGACCTGGGAAGAGGCCAGACAAACCAAGTAATACACAGTGGTTCAGGGAATTGTCTTTAAATGTTTACCTTTGGAAAAGATGACATAGGCCTACATTCTTAAGGACAAACAAGAAATATTTCAGGATGTGTGGGGCCGTTTTATAAGATGTTAAGAACAATAATTTGTCACATTTAATGGATGAAGCTGAAGAGGAGTAGTGCTGTCGTTTCTTTTTTTGGTTATTGTTGTTTTGCTTTCTTTATATGAGTAAATGTCTTGTAATGTTAATTGTTTTATTTCTGTGGAAAGAGGAAAATCAATAAATACATTGTTGGGGGAAAAAATCCACTGTAGCTACTTTCTGTCAATACATTCCGTGTATTAAGTATTATATACACATTTTCCTTTGTCCATAGATTTTTGGATCCAGGTTCCCATGAACCCCTACCGAGGACAAGTCAGTGGCGTAAACAGCAGTTTCCTGACACTGAAGACTTTTCCGAAGAGACATCAAGGGACTCAGAGCTGTGTCCATCAGCATCACAGAGGTATGTTGATTATGTATTATACTATAGCACCAAGGTGGACAAATACATCTTCATTTGAGGGTCCTTGACTAGCCGTAAACAGCTTTAGATATATGGGGCTGTATTTTGCGTGTCTTAAGTACCAGGTCTAATTACTTAACTTAAGACCTGGAGGTGTGATCAATGCCATTTGGCTATTCTGAGTGGCCAAAGAGTAACTAGAGTGACTAAATTGGGAAATGTGATCAAAATAAAAAACATTATCATGGTATGTAAAACAAAAAATTAAACATTTGACATGGACACGACCACAGATATCTGTGTACGGACATATTGATGACCCCTGGTTTTGGTTTCCTCTTCCTTTTGCCACCAGACGCAAGGAGCCTGCATCTCACCCACACTCCCTCCATTCTACCAATCTTGGAGAGAGTAAGGAAGACCCCGGCAGGGTGCAGCTGTCCCAGGGTGGCATCGGCACTATGGGCACACCCTGGCCTCACAACTACAATACCAGGTTGGTGGTGTGTGTCGTGTGTCCGTCAGACAATTACAGGTCAAGTTCTACTTGCCAATTTACAATTTACAATTTAGGCATTTAGCAGACGCTCTTAATCCAGAGCGATTTACATTAAGCAAGAACAAAAAAGCATGGGAATACATCACATGCTTTTTTGTTCTTGCTTAATGTAAGCCCAAAGGTCATGTCCACTTACTTTGTTTTACTTTACTTGCTAATTCTGGGGCTGTGTAATAAGGACATACCTCAATATTTATACCAACTATTTCAATAGCTCTACAATATGACTTGTTTAAAATTCCACAGACATCTTGTGTTGTGTTTATAGCAAACTTAAGACAGCTAATCTGCACTCAAAATTCCACCTCCCCCTGTTTTTGTATTGCTATTACTAAAGATCTGGGTTTAGGTTTAGGGTTAGACATTTATAAGTAACGTTTAGGGGTTTGAGATGACAGAGAAAACAGCCGATAGGCCTCGGTACCAATGGCACATTTGTTTACTCTACATATTAAATACTGTATGCTTCCATTTTTGATGGTGGCACTTAATGTTGGTGGCACAATTGTAGTTTGTTTATAGATGTGAATACTTTAATGATTATAATATCGTCTCTGTCTCTCTGGTGTAAACCTCATACTAGTACAGTGTTTCCCAAACCTTTTAGCCTGTGTTTTGCCCGGGACCCAAACTAGTGAAAATGTCAGATCTACAATCACAGAACACTGTGCAAAGACTGTTCTGTAGGTAGACCCTCCGCTACTGCGTCGGGTCTACCTACTGTACACCTCTCAGCCATTATTGAACACGAGTGCGAGAGCGAATCAAGACCATAGATTAGTTTGATAGTCTTTATACTAGCCAAGACAGATGCACACATTATCTTCTATTGTAAACACATTTTCCGTTGTCCATAGATTTTTGGATCCAGATTCCCAAGAACCCCTACTAAGTACTGGTCTGCGGTGTAAACGGCTGTTTCCTGACAATGAAGACATTTCCGAAGGGACATCAAGTGTACAACACAAGGGGTATGTTGATTATGTATTATATGATTGATTGAATACTTTATTGGTCTGAAATGTAAACGGCATGAGGTACAGTCAGACATTTAGGCTAAAAGGGACTTGTTTACATTGTGGTCTTATTCCATACCAAGGGTTCCCAATTAAACATTTCAGGACAACTCTCCCCCAAAACAATCTCTAAATCTCTCTAAATTGAATTTAGCAAGCCATTATTTGTACAACACACTTTTCTCTCTTTTTTTATTTTTTTGTTTTTACAATTACTCTGCACACCCTTTGTACATATAGTCTAATACTGTTATGTTATGCTGTGTCTTGGTTGCCTAATGGGTCAAATTTGGCAAATATTGCCAGATATAACTGAAAATTAGTGAGGTCAAATGTAATCTACTACAAAATATCTAGTTGAGTCAACTAGATAATAACTGATCGTTATTTATCAAAGGTTGGTATGGTGCAAAAAAGGGGGGGGTCATTAAACAATTTTTTGAGCCTGAGGGGGGGATATGTTTATTTTTATTTTGGCTTGGGGGAGGTTGTACAACTTTATTTTGCTGAATTTTGTATTTAAAAAATGTTTTGATTATTTTGTTTTTCATAGTGTTTCACTATATCTATCTATATAAAGTTTACCCTGTGTGGCGACTCTGGCGAGTGTACTTGGTATCTTCCATGTGTGCGCAACTGCGCATGCAAATAGAACAGATCTACAAGCTAACAACGTGTTGCTTGGTGACACGTTGTTAGCTTGTAGATCTGATTCTGTTCTACCAGCAAAGGTCCCTCCCCCGGCCGCTGATGTAGTTTGCTACGTCTGACGTGTACCCACTTCAAAACAGTGCGGGACAGATTGATTCTGCGTTCATAACATTTCCAGTAGAAAAAGCGAAAAATGTTTCAAGCTATGAACCGCGATGTTTGAATTGTGGGCCAGCAGCAGCAGGCCGCTGAAAAGAGCGAGTGTTGTCGGTCAGAGTCAGAGAGGAGGAAGGCGAGGAGCTGCTTAGCCAGCAGGTTGACAGCACCGCTGCTGAGGTTGCGGTGGTGGTGTGAGGTGTCTCAGTGAAACCCAGCGCCGCATCACTGAGTCAGGAAAATGTCAGACTGAGATGATAATAACAACAATAATAATAATGTTGGGGCGCATCGTCAACAACTCAACATGGTGGCAGGCGAGACAGATTCTCATTCAGAATACGGTAGGGCTGGTCTAAAAGCATGCAGCTATCTTGTGCATCTTTGCGCACTCGCATTGCAATGGTGGATTGTTGGTGTGTGCGTCACAGTAGCCAGGGCTGCCATGTCTCACCCTTTGTGTGTGACAATCACGCAATTTAACCCTGCGGTGCCATGTACTTTTGTCTGCGTATGTGGTTGTACTAGATTAAAGAAAGAGTTATACTATTCGGTGGTGCCTGGCTGGCTAAATGAGCCGAGCAGGCAGTTGAACGTTGGGGTTGCGCAAATTGTGCTTTTCTCTGTGGAGTATGACGCTGTAGTATTATGGTATGCGACTGCGTGACATATTTATTTAGCATTCATTCATTTTCATCATCCTGGGCTTGGGCACAGAGGCGAGGGGTGCCCACTGCCTTGGCAGCTTGGCTAGAATGACTTTACGCACGAGGCTCACCTTAAAAATAGCCATGTATCTAAGCTCATACATTTGCGTCGCGTCATCAGCGTGTTGTTGTGAGCTTGTAGGTCTGCATATGCTATTTTCGAAGCTGCCAGATTCATATTTAAATCTTTAGTTGGAAGAATGCAATGGCATATCATCAGTGTTGAGTGTTGACTATAATGTAATGACGGATATGGAACCAAATGGACCCCAGACGGCCGCCGCCTAATAAACAATTACGTTATGCTGCTATACTGTTGGTGTGAATATAAAATAAATATGGTCTATGGTGTTTGGGGGGGGGGTCATATATATTCTTCCAGTCCCTGAGGGGGGGTCCCGAAAAATTATTTGGAGGCTGGGGGGGGGATGAGGTAAAATAAAAAAATGAAATCACATCTGCACCCCCCCCCCCCCTGGTGGATAAATAACGATCAGTCCCTAAGTTGTGCTAAAATAACAGAATTGAGCAAAGAATCACACACTTGATATAACTTGCAGACTATTGATCCATGTGCTGGTGTCTCCCCTTCATGTTTTTTCTAATGCATGTAATTGGCCTAAATAAACATTATGTACATGTTTCCATTTGTCCATAGATTTGGGGATCCTGATTCCCAAGACTTAATTGAAGATGGCGACCTCTCTGAAGGGACATCAAGGGAATTTCAGATCTCAGAAGACATTGACATTGGGGGAATGACATCTGGTCATGATGATCAGTTTGTAAGTGAGGTGGACACTGGCACCCAAAATAACATTGAGATGGAGGTAGACGGTGAGCAAAATGGCTTTCCTAATATCTCTGAATTTGAATGTTTTGGGTCACCTCTTTACCCCGGGTCTGATATAACCGTAGCAGTACTGATCTTGTCACATTCCCTTAGGCACAATTTAACAGCATGTGCTGTTGAAGACCATTTATCACTTCTAAGTGTTATTTTGCCTTCTAACAACTTATTGCCACAGTCTCTCCACCTTTTCAGGAAAATGTATAGAAATCCATCCGACTCTGTCAATATACACTTCTTCTGTAACATGTGCAGTGCATATCTTCCAACAGGAGTAGCACAGTGTAATGCTATGTTTGAGGAAAAAGATTTCAAAGATGGCAACTTTTTCATAAGTCTTTCACTTGCAGACCAGATTAGGGATGTTTTACAAAAGGGGTATCACATTCTTCCAAATGGAGAAGTGTTGAGTGATGTGTGCAAGGGTGCTATGTACTAGGCATGCCGCGGTTTACCGAATTTCGGTAATACCGCAACAGGAACAGCCACGGTGTTGATACCGTGAGATTTCAGAGCATACGGTATTTTAATACAGCGTCGGCACAGCACAACTACATCAACCACTACGACCACCGCATCGGAGCCAACCACAACACCAGATTGTTGTCTCAATATGGAGTTCACGGAAATCATGTGACAATTCGCCTGTGGTTGGAATACGTTAGTCACAGCTTTTAACACTTTAATGATTCTGTGCATGATTCCTTCCCCTTCAAATAAAAACATACAGCCATATGTCAAATCGACCGGCTTCATCGGGAATCGTGTGCATCCATTCCAAGCATTAGTTTTGCATGAAAAGCCCAAGGAGTGTTTTTTGTGCAAAAATCAAATACCTAGTACATTTCTATGAATATGACTATGGGTTCACACTTGTTATTTCATATATTTAAGTGTAGCAACTTTGAAAACAGCACATTATAGGTACACATAATTCTCCAATTAAACCCGGACAAAACTGAAGTCCTTATCATAGGCCCAGATAATATATGCAATGACATAAAGCAGTCCCTGGGTCCTTCATCTGCACACTTCACAAAAGTGTCAAAAAACCTAGGAGTGTTATTTGACCAGCAAATGAATTTTGAGCCACATGTTAAAAAAGTGGTTCAAACCTGTTTCTTTCAGCTTAGAAACATTTCCAAAATCAAGTCGCTTTTAACCCCTCGAGATCTGGAACAACTTATTCATGCTTTTATTTCTTCCCGGCTGGACTATTGCAACTCATTATTCACTACCCTCAGTCGCTCTTCAACACATCGCCTCCAGTTGGTGCAGAATACAGCTGCCAGACTTTTAACGAACACTTTTAGAAGGTCTCATATCACCCCGGTCCTTGCTGCTTTACACTGGCTTCCAATTGACTGCAGAATTGTTTTTAAAATTTTATTAATCTCTTTTAAAGCTCTCCATGGGCTGTCTCCCAGGTACATAACTGAACTTTTAGTCCCCATTTCAAATGTGAGAACTCTGAGGTCTTCAGATAAAGACCTGCTCAAAGTTCCCAAAACAAGACTGAGAACAAAAGGCGATAGAGCTTTTGAAGTTGTAGCCCCTTCCCTATGGAATGAATTACCCCTTTCCCTAAGGAGGGCAGAATCTGTCGAGGCGTTCAAAAAGCTGTTAAAAACCCATTTGTTTGAAAAGCACTTTTGTCTGTAATATTGTCTATATGGTACTGTATGTTTATATATATATATTTGTATTATTACTCTGTCATTGTGTTTTCGTTTTATTGTTGATCTGTGTTGCTCTTGTTTTATTTCATTTTATTTATTGTACAGCACCTTGTGACATTTGTTTTGAAAGGCGCTTTATAAATAAAATTTACCTTACCTTACCTTACCTTACATTGCTCTTCTTTTACAGCCACTAATTCAAGTGATAATTGAAGAAGAAGATGGAAGAAGAGCTTTCTTTGACTTTTAGTGCAAAGAAAAATACTTTCGTCTGGCTAAGTCTACGGTATGCTATGCTATAATATCATTATATTACCCAGCCCTAGTTCTTTGCTAATAATTAGAGCTGGGACTCGATTAAATAAATTAATCTAATTAATCAGAGGCTTTGCGATGAATTAATCTAGATTAATCGCATTTTAATCGCATATCATTATTTGACCCGAGAACAGTGAGAAAGCAATTTTGTTTTTGTTGCATTGCTAAGCCAATAATTTGACGACAGACGACCTATAGAGTCTCCTACTGACCGACGGCCCGGTTTACTTCAGCAAATGTTACTTCCATCTACACGCTCGCACAATTTGTGTTAGAAATTAGAATCCAGTTCACACGCTTAAAGGTGTGTGCATACTGGACATGTCCAGAGTGTGCAAACACCTCAAGTGCCATTGGTCTGTGTATATATACATGGATATCAAATGCATACATGCAGCTTTCCCTGCAGCAACATGCTCCCTCCCTGTATACTGCATGTTGAATAGCCCATTTTGGACGGGAACCCCTTTTGGTGTTAACATAACAGGTTAATATAACAGGAGAGCACAAGATATGCTTGGTTCCATCCCTGAGTACCTGTCTACAAGGGCATGACTGGCAACCACCTGGAAGCGGGAATGGGAGTCGGCTGAGCCCACACGTCTGCACTGCTACACCCAAGACCCGGGAGACTGAGTCAAAGGAGAACACCTAACACGCCGGCACTGGACCCTGCTAAACCGCCTCCGTACCGGGGTCGGACGCTTCAAATCGTCTATGAAGGAGTGGGCCCTGGTAGACAGCGCAGCATGCGAGTGTGGTGAGCTTGAGCAGACTGCCGACCACATAATTGCCACCTGTCCTTCCACGTGGGACCAGAGACAATGGCGTGGCTTTCTGACACTGAGCTGGACATATGACGACGATACATGAAAGAAGAAGACAAAGGAATGTTTGATTGTGCCAAAAACTGAAGAACGAGGGGATCAAGGCTTTCTACAAGGGCTACGTTCCAAACCTGATCGGCATCATTCCCTATGCTGGAATAGACCTGGCCGTGTACAAGCTGCTGAAGAACGCGTTGCTGTCCTGCTACGCCACGGACTCGGCCAAACCCGGAGTGGTGGTGCTGCTGGGCTGCGGCACCATGTCCAGCACCTGTGGCCAGCTGCCCACTGGCTCTCATACGCACACGCATGCAGGCGCAGGCCTCTCTGGATGCTTCGGACAAGTCGTCGCTGAGTGGAATGGTCAGGGACATTGTGGCCAAAGAGGGATTCTTTGGACTCTACAGGGGCATCCTGCCCAACTTCATGAAGGTCATTCCTGCTGTGAGCATCAGCTATGTAGTGTACGAGCACATGAAGACCAGCTCCAAGTGACAACCTCAACCACGAGTTAGCCAAGGAAGAAGAGCAATAAGGTATCTGCGTTTAAATGCGTAAAAACGAGACCAAAACACCAAACATGACTGCGTTGGGCAAGGATTCAGCCGAACCGAAAAAGAGCGATTACTTGCGTCTACTTACTTTACGTCTTTCAATAATTATTGACTTAAATAGTGCCAAGTGAGACCAAACATATCAGGCACGGATTTAACTAAGTGGCCCATAGATTATTATAAAGGCCTATGATGTGAATGCGTAATAAATTAGAGTTGCCTTTCACCAGCCCGCATACTAATGATTTGTAGGAACTAAATGAATGAGCATGCAGCCAAGCATATACTGTATATTAAGATCTCGACTGAAAAGGCTCTTCAGTGTCTGAGCTTGATCTGTCCAAGGAAAATACTTGACACGTGACATAGACAAGACGAATCAAGGTGAATGGTGCACCTGCTGCACCATTCTACTGGTCATGTGATATGGTCACATGACCAGCAGGAAGTACAAAAGTCTTGTTCCTCCTAATAGAGAGACATTTTTTACTCTGCTGCAGGAACTGTAGCCCTGGTCCAGGGCTTACAGCGAGTTTCTCTCTGACGCCCTGTGGAAGTACCTTCCGCAGCCCTCTGGTCATATTTTCACTCCCGTGCGCGGTTTTTCTAATACCAGCAAATAAACACCACTCACCGAAACAAAGCCTGCTAGACCTTGGTAAAAGTCTATTCTCGTAACTGGGAAGCGTCTCAGGTCCCCAGTTTCTCTCTAAAAGGCACTTTGTGGCATTTTAATAAAGTACTGATATGGAGTGATCAGTGACAGACTAACTTCTTCTTCTACCACTACATTGTTCTCCTCGCCAATGATTTACTAACTCCACACTGCTACCGCCACGTAATGGTGGTGAAGGAGTGAATTGCACCTGATAGAAACTCATAACGCATGAAGCAAATGTCTCCAGTCCAACCACGGCGTTTATAAATATTATTGACGCTGATACACTATGACGATTGAAAAAATAATAATATATATAGGCATTAATAATTGTACATATTTAGACCCTCATTTATCAACCGTGCGTACGCCAAAATATGGGTGCACGCCAAAATTACCGACATTTTCGGCATTTACCATTTCCGCCAAAGCTTGAAATTGAACTTGAGTAGGACAAAAAGTCACGTCTGGTCGGGAGCTGTCGTACGCTTTGTCCTTGGCTGTTTTCTGTCGTACACAAGCGGAGCAGCATTGTCTGAACTGCTGACAGGCTTATAAACAGACAAATAGAATATAATAAGTAGAATATAATAAGGATAAGAACTATTAAAAAAAGGTTGAATGGAATTCCTGTCTCTGTGTCTCATTTCCACGTTTGAATCAGTATAGAATAGATTAATCATGGATTACAATAATAATAATAATCAAAATAATAATAATAATAATCATAATAATAATAATAATCTAAATAATAATAATCAAAATAATAGAAAATAAAAAAGACATATCTAGCGTGTTGAAGGCCTAAAGCCATGCACCCCCGCATCAGCCAGGTGGCAATAATCACAAGCATTAGAGCATGCACCCCCGCATCAGCCAGGTGGCAATAATCACAAGCATTAGAAACGACCAATTACAAACATGAATGTAGATTCACGCACCTATTTAAATGAGCCTTGCCAGTCATCTGATCTCAACAATGGCATACCTGGCTGTGTTAGAGGACGCAAATGCAGCAGCAGCAGCAGAAGAGGAGGATGATGAGCCCCGTGAACGCCTCAGGGCCCAACGGGTCTTCAGAGACCGGGCTGACCTCCTGGCAGAGGATGACGGCTGGCTGATGAGTAGATTCCGTCTCCCAAGAGACATGTACTTATCGAGCTATGCAACAGGCTTGATCCCCTGTTGAGGAGGAGCACCAGGCGCTCACGCGCCATACCTGTCCATGTCCAGGTGCTGTCCACATTGGGGTGTCTGGCCACCGGGACTTTCCAACGTGAGATCGGGGCTAGGTCTGGCATCTCTACAGCCCTCCATCAGCCGAATGATGCCCTCAGTGTTGGAGGCTATTAAATCCCTCACTGAGGAGTACATTCGGTTCCCATTCGTTGACGACCAGCAAACCGTGATTAAAGGGACACTTCACCCTTTTTGCAAAAAAATATATGTTTATGACGTTCAGAAGCCGTAGAACAATTTCCTGGGTGTGATATATTGGGTTTAGCTGACATTCCAATAACTGACAATGCAGCCAGGCCTTTAGAGGGCAGCAACGGACCATCTTGGGGCTGTGGGTTACAGGTCAGATAGTAGTGGGTTACCCGGATGTTCTTGTCATGTTATGATGATGCAATCCATGATGCTTGTTGTTGTTATGTTTCCAGACTTAAGTAAAGTACAGATTGCCAACAACTGAGTCATTCTTTCAGAGACTATATAACACTGGGGGTCTTTATGTGTGTATGTGGTTTTAGATATTTTTGATTGTAGCAGTGAGCCCAGTGTCTCTGATGTCATGGACACTAGGCTCACTTCCTTCCTGGACTACAATTCCCATAATACTTTGGTGCACTGCTCCTCCTTGTGGATAGGGCAGGTCTGTCTTACTGAGACCACATGTAGTCCAGGAAGTAAGTGATCCCAGTGTCCATGACATCAGAGACACTGGGCTCACTGCTACAATCTGCTAAAATATCTAAAACCACATATTACACACATAAAGACCCCCAGGAAAGTGTTCTAAAGCTCCTAAATGTCATTACCATATATATTTTTAGCAAAAAGGGTGAAGTGTCCCTTTAAGTGAGATTTTTATGAGATTGCTGGTCTTCTGAATGTGGTTGGCGCGATTGATTGTACTCATGTGTGTATTAAACCACCCTCGGATAATGATTATTCATACATCAATCGCAAAAACTACCATTCCATCAACGTGCAGGTGATCTGTGCTGCCAACCTATCTCTCCTCAACGTGGTAGCCCGGTGGCCAGGGGGGTCTCATGACTCCTTTATATTCCGCAACGGAAATATAGGAATCCAACTCGAGGCTGGTGCTTTGGGCGGCAGGAGCTACCTCGTGGGTGAGTATAGGCTGTGTTAAATATCGAATGTATTGTAATGTATTACATTTACAAAATTGTCGGTGGGACTTGTGTTCTAGGTGACAAAGGCTATGCAATGGCTGACTATTTAATCACGCCATTGCAGGATCCAGCGACTGCCCAGGAGCGCAGGTTCAATGCTGCGCATATTAAAACCAGTGGTACAGTAGAGCGCTGCATTGGCCTGTTAAAGGGTGAGATGCTTTTGGTCACATGTGTAGTAGCCTAGCTCTTTATTTTCTGACATCATTTATTATTTGTATATTTACGTTTCATGCATTCTTTTGTATCAAAGGCAGGTGGATTTGCTTGAGCAGCAATGGGGGCACGCTATTGTACAAGCCAGTGAAGGCATGCAATATCATATTGGCCTGTGCGGTGTTGCACAATATTGCCCTGGTCAATGGCGTGCCCCTGGATGAAGACCTTCAGCTCCCACCAGATGAGCCGATGCCCATTGACCCCCCACCGGAAAACCCCTACCCGAGGGCTAGACAGAGGAGAGAGGACCTCATAAGGCGGTTCTAAAAAAGTAAGTAAAGTATAGTTTGGAATTGGCCCAGATACGTTACACATGTTAAAATGCACTTTTTTCTCACTTCATTCAAAGAGGGTTTAAAAACATTGGCATATAACAGCAAAGGCAACAAATTGAAATATGGGCACCTATAAAGCTCGATGTAAAATCAAGGCATATAGCAAAAAAGACCCTCGTTTAATAAATACTCTTTGCACAATGTTTACTCCCAAAAAGTTTTATTTGTTCTGCTGCAGTTGCCTGCCGACTTGATCCACACTCGCCGTCAGATTTATAATGTATGCATTGATGTCCCTCAGGGCCTGTACAATATCACGCTGTCCGGCCAGTACCGCGTTATTGAGCACCAGGGCTCATTCCTGAGCCTGGCGTGGGGGACCTGCAGGAGCAGAGGAAGGGCGCGCACTCTCACCGCAAGCCTCCCCTCCCCTCCCGCACTGCTGGCTGGCTCTGGAGGGTTGTGCACTGGGGAGGATGGACGCACTCTGCCACCGTGCGCCCCCCCGCACTGCTGGATGGAACTGGAGGGTTGTGCGCTGGGGAGGATCCCGCACCGCTGCTGTGAGCTGGTGGCTCACCGCTGCAGCTAGCTTTCTCTGAAATGACATTGGATAGGCCTAATAAATAAATATTTCAACCCGTATTTGAATGTGTGAAATTTGTGAATATTGTACTCATTTCCTATATGGTCCAATGATAGGTTTTGGTTACTGGTATATTATATAGGCAGGCTACTTAGTTTAGTTTAGTTTACTTACGTTCATCGGACACGGCAGTGTCACCGCCGGGCACCTCCAGTCCGTCAATGGACTCAGAGCCAATAATGGCAATAAGTATTTTCTCCACCTCTGTGAGGTCTGGATCAGTCTGGTCAGAGGATCACAATGGAAATAAATTAAGCTCCCGTTTAATTACATTTAATCAACACGTTAATTTTGTCTCAAGTAAACAATCAACAATGTCATATAACATATCTACCACCACCAGTCAGCAGCTGAGCCTGGCGGATCTGGGATGCCTTCTTTTTGGTCCACATCTTTATATCAGAACACTTCTTCTTGACCTAATGAGAGGTATAAATTAGCGCTTTTCCAAAGCTAGGCCATCACATATATATTTATTATTCAAATCTATATTCAAGTATATTCAAGCATGTCAAACAAACCTCTGCTCTTGTTCTCTCGACTTGGGAGACGCTGTTCACCCGGCTGGTGATGCAAGTCCACACCTTCGTTTTCATTTCATTGCCGACAACACTGTTGGCCCCGGCGAATAGAACTTTGCGGTTTGATTCCACCTCAGTGGTGAGGACGTCAATCTCCGCCTCGGAGTAGTTTATTTTCTTTGCCGTCTTCCGTTCAGCCATTGCTGCAAAACCGAGGGCGCGGCTTGATTTTATAGGGCGTGTGTTGCAGGTCCCAGGTAGCTAGGACAAGCATGCAGTATTATTGTCCTGATAAACAGGAGAAAGAAGCACACAGAACGTTTTAGTTGTTTTCAGACTGGTGATCTTATTGTCTTAAATATACCTGCTCTTATTCTGAAGCGCCAAATGCTCAGCAGGAAATGCCTATCAACATGTGTGTATATAACTGCTGAATAAACGGCTGGCTTCAGATGTTGTTGACATGCTGAAGGAGTGGATGTAATTGTTGCCTACTCGTCTCTTTATTTCCTATGATGTCCGACTAGCTCCCAGGCTATCTAGATACCTTCAATCGCTGTAATGGCAGCTCTGCCAACAGGTTATGGGCCCAGCAGGACGAAGGATAATGGAAGCCAGTGGAGTCGGATTTGTTTTGATGGAGGAACTTTGAATTATGGTTGGTGAAATTTCTCGGGCACCTACGGCTAAAAGGGCTGAAACATACCATACTGAACGAGCCTGATATCGACGACAAAGATGTGCTCGATGGGGACGAAGCTGCGCCGAGAAAAATGAGGACGCATACACTGAGCTAATTCAAGTGCTTGACGATACAAGTTTGTCTTTGATTATGCGTGATGCAGCAGACGATGGGAGGAAGGCGTTACAAATTCTGAAGGGTCACTATGCTGACAATGGGAAACCAAGAGTGATTAGTTTGTACACAGAGCTTACGTCGCTCCAGAAGGCTGCTAATGAAACAATTACAGACTATATTATACGAGCTGAAACTGCCATCACGGCACTAAGGAATGCGGAAGAGACTTTGAGTGACGGCAGCTATGATTCTGAAGGGGCTCCCAGAATCATATAAGCCATTTTCCATCCACATTACACAAAGTGACGACAACATCACCTTCGCCGAGTTTAAAGGAGCTATAACATAAAATTCAACTTTTTCAATTTCTTTTGTGTTTTTGGGGCTCCCATGTGTGTTTTCTGTCCCCACAAATAACCAATTTTGAACAATCAGGCCTTCATGTCATATGGGTGTTTTAATGGAAATTGCTCTCAGAAACAGCTCGACTGATTTTGGCCTCATCGTGATGTCATCAATGTCACCCTACTTTGTATAATTCCTCCTTTTATTCAGTCTTCAGTTGCAAATTTGCATTTCCACTTTGTTTACAATGTCCACCATTGTTGATTTTCCAAGCTAGCATGGAATGGAAACAAGCCTGGTTTTATCTAGCATGAGTATTATAATGACTCAAATATTAAATAATCTGCATATCAGCACCCTATCCACCTCAGGACATTGTGGTACTGCAGCTAAAACTGCTTTCAAAGTCCAGAAATAATTGACAAGGCTGGTTATATCAGAGTGGTGATTGAGGCTCAAACCATTAGAAATAACTTTGAGGGACATAGACAATATGATTATTAAATATTAAAAGCAGTTTTAAAATGCATGTTATTTGCGCTTTAAAACGAAACTGAGGAGTTACGAGATCACGGAAAAGTTCAGTAGCAATTCCGGGGATGACAGCGTGATGATAATAAGAGGCAAGGACAAAGACGTGAGACTGTCCTGTTACAACTGCGGCCAGATCGGGGGCATAAAGCTTTCGAGTGTGAAGGTGCTGCCGGTCAGAGAGAACAGAGACAGTGGTGCAGTCTTTGTAAAAGTCCCACGCACAACGATACCAACTGCAGGCGGAGAAGACGGAGAGACAACGTCAACGTGACACAGGATGAAGAGGAGCACACGTTCACCTTCAAGGTGGGCCAGGTGAACCGCGACTTGGACGGCGCCGGGAGACCGAAGCAGAGACTATGTCAGGGCATTGCTCTGAGCATTGGGCTGATGGTCGACACCGGGGCTACGTCACACATTGTGACCGACGTGAAGAATTTCCGAAACTTCGACGAGAGTTTCGAGCCACGGAAGCATGTTCTGGAGATGGCTGATGGAGTGAGGGCCTCTGGCATAGCACTGAAGAGAGGTGCTGCAATAGTTTGCCTGAGAGATGACAAGGGCAGAGAGGTGGAAACGATGCTGAAGGGGGCGCTGTATGTTCCATCCTTTCCCCAAGACATTTTCTCAGTCAACGCAGCTATATCCAACAGAGCCACAGTCTTCTTCAAAGAGAGACAGAACAAGCTCATCCAAAAAGATGGTACGACATTCGACATTAACTTCAGTGCCACAGTCAGTCAGCCATCTTTGTCACAGGTGCCACTTTTTACATGCGATTTAGAAATCTTTGAAGGCCCACAGAATATGTTGTGCTATACCAAAATATGATGTCACATATCTCAAATGAAAGATCTACTACTCTACTTTGCCCAGAAAAAATAAGTGAGTCGTTTGCTTTCACCGTTCTGAAGTTATTGACCTTTGAATGAAGCTTGGTTTTATAAAAACGGCCATCTTGGAAACTGGAAGCTGAGAAAACTGCATTTTAGTGTGAGGTACTTTCTCACTCAGAATTCTCACTAAAGACTTTTATTTTTTATGTCAGTGATATCACACAGTACTTGTTCTCTTTTTTTTTTTTTACTGAAAAACATTTTTAAAATTTTAAAGCTAGGAAAAAATATAAAAAAAAAAAAAAAAAAAACGGGCCCCCCCCGTTTATACAGGGGCCCCCTGGCTCCAGGCCAGGGGTACCCAAGTACCCAATCTGGCCCTGGATAAAAATATCGTTTTGACAGAGTTGGTGCACCACCCTGTGGCACCAGCTGGCGCTGCATGCTGGTTGCAAAGTAGCAGCGCACGCATGCACGCGCGCGCACGTGCACACGCATGCACGCGCGCGCATGCACGGGCAACGCGTGTCGAGTACTCTCGGGGTTGTTGGGACAATGGGACTGGGAGGGAGTGAGTCAATGTCCGATTGGAATTATATACTTTTCTTCACTAGTTCATGGTGGTCGTGAGGTGAGCTACGCACACACACATCGATGTTTGACGGGAAGGTTTCTTGTGTTGTTTCTGCTTGAGGTCTCAATCATAGAGCTTTATTGGCATGAGAAAACATACGTTTACATTGCCAAAGCACACACACACGCACACGAGGGGGGGGGGGATCTTCCATGTTTGGGAAAGTGTGTGTGTGTGTGTGTGTGTGTACCGTACAAGTAGACTAGTGTTTGCATGGAGTGATTGCTACATTTGATCAAACGAGTATTTAGTTGGTTACTTTGAGAGCGAGAGAGACAGACACATTTGGGACAAGATCATGCATAGATGATCATGCATAGATGACAGTATAAAACACATTGACTGTGAGAGAGAGATAGAGCGAGAGAGAGAGAGTGTGTGAGAGAGAGGGAGGACGCGGGGAGCAGCATGCGTTTCTTTTTTCGCTGGCACGTCGGGTGTTGCTTTGCATACGGCAGCAGCTTGTGATAATATACGAGCGACTCATTTGATTGATATGTAACTGAAACTGAGCACACACACACACACACACACACACACACGGGGTGTGTGTGTGTGTGTGTGTGTGTGTGTGTGTCGTCTTACGTCTTACGTGACAAGAACACTTGCCCCGTTTCTGTTATGATTTTCTTCGTTCATTTCTAGCGGTGCGCGCGCGCGCCGCGCGCGCGCGCACACACACACACACACACACACACACACACACACACACACACACACACACACACACCACTCGAAATCAACCTGTTGTGAGAGGGAACAGAAAAACTGATCGTCTGTGCCAGCGTCTCTCTCGCTCTAGTCGCTCGCTCGCTCTCACAAACCAACCTGTCTTTCGTCTTACCCCAAATGGTTGCTTTTCTGCCGCCCCCTTGTCGTTGGTGGTAGGAAAAGCAACCATTTGGGGTTGGGTTTTTTTAGCACATGATTTCAGAGTGTTCCTACCATATATGCGAGTTAAAGTCGCAGTCACAAGTTGCGCAACAGTCCCGTCTATTGAAATCCAATTAAAAGTGATTAATTTCGGGATTACGGCTCTGGCTACCAGTGCATAGTTAAATTGGTTACGGGATTACGGCTATGGCTCTTAAACTGTTAAGGTACATGACAGGCTGTTTTATTTAAACACTGTTGATAACATTACTAATGTTGATGAATGTCATGGGTGTTATGATATCAAAACGTGGCATGAAATTCTAGGACATTGCAACTACGAAGATGTGTTGAAATTTCAGAATGTAACTGAGGGTATGGAAATTAAAGGCAAGGTTGATATTTCCAAATTGTCATGTGAAGTGTGCACACAAGGTAAATTTGCTCAGAGCCGAAACAGAGCCAGACCAAAGAGCTAAAGCTGCACTAGAACTTGTACACACTGATTTATTTGGACCAATCGATCCAACGGCTAAAGATGGATTCAAATATACTCTAGCATTTACTGATGACTATTCACTTTCAGGAGATTTTTTTGTTTATTTCTTGAAATCTAAGAGTGACGCAGTCAAAGCTACAGAGAAATACATTACTGATGTTTCACCTTATGGGACAATTAAGTGTATTCGATCAGATAATTGTACCGAGTATGCTTCTGGTCTATTTCAAGCATTGCTAAGCAAAAATTACATCAGACATGAGACCTCAGCTCAGAATGGGACAGCTGAAATAAATAGGAGAACACTGTTTGAAATGGCCAAATGCATGCTGATTGAAAGCAGTTTACCAAAAGAATTGTGGACATATGCAGTAATGACTGCTGCTGTTATTCGAAACAGGTGTTTCAACAAGCGTGTAGGACAGACCCCATATTATATGCTGACAGGAAAGAAGCCAAACCTTTCGAGAATGAGAATATTTGTGTCCCCATTCTATGCATACAAGCAAGACAAGAAAAAGTTGGATTCACAATGTGAAGAGGGCATCTTTGTAGGCTACGACAAAAACAGCCCATAATGCATGTAACCCCCAGTAGCACCTGTCACGTACTACATGGAGACCCCTGAAGGCATCAGTATGTACATACAGTATATGGGCGGCTTGGTATTCCTGGACTGGATCTCAATATATGCCTATACTGTATATGGGCATATCAATCACTGGTTGACCTGGAGTCCAATTGGACCCTTACGGGTCTGTAACTCTCTCAGAGTTAAATAAACACTGATGAATTACAGTGTAGTTTGGGCGGGGTCCCAGAGATTATAAATGGTGTCCATTGGGTCCATTGGTCAAATGAATGTCAAACTGTGTAGACTACATTTGACTGTTAACATTAGTATATCACAGCAGCCTATATAAATATAAGATGCTGCAGCTGGGGGTGGTTGTAACCAGAGAGGTTATCACTAAATCGACTAAAGGACGACTACAACACCATCACAGTGTTTGATACAGTGACCAATTTCTGGCTGAGCATGCCCCCTGTACAGCTTCCAGAAAAACAATACAATAATTCAGTTGCTTGCACCTTTAGAAGCATGTGTTTCAGACCTTTCATTTTAAATAAGCTAACCCTATGGTTAGTAGTAGTGTTACGCAGAGAAATATTACTTTTGGTCACATTCTGACCATGTGATTGTGGCCTTTGTTGAATTTTCGACAAAGTTGTACATGTCCATATGAAATCACACTCATGGCATCGGATGCGTCTTTGAAAGGCCTTTCTTAGTGTATGTGGTTCAGTGCTATAGTATACGCCAAGCCGGAGAAACAAATACAAAACTAACCCTTTGAAACTTGTAAACATTGCAACTGACAGATCATGCTAGGGTTAAATTAAAAGCACACCTGCTGTTCATTCCTGATTGCAGGTGTTGCCCCACCCAACACCCCTATAAAAGCCTTCCAGTACCACACTTTCTCAAATGACATTTGTCAAACAAGAATAAAGGTCCATTCACACAAAAGCACAAACTTTAACTGTAATGATATCATTTTGAAAACCATTCTAAGTGAAGTGGATGGCAGAGTTCACGCCACTACTATAACAAATTCAAATGTGAAAGAGTTATAGTTAGTGCTTGGTGTTAACAGCCCTTGAGAGTTGAAAAAGAGTTCTTTTTTTTATTATGTTTTTTTTTGGTAGCTTTCGCCTTTATTTTAGTCAATATTTTCATGGAGGTACAGACAGTAGGCTGACAGGAAATGGGGAGAGAGATGGGGGAAGACATGCAGTAATGGCCGTCAAGATCGGGAGTCGAACCCGTGGCACCCTTTAGAGTATATATATATGAATAGAGAAGGCACCCAGAGGAAACCCTGAGGCGAAATGGACATAGTGGCCGAATTTGGTATTGCAGCGTGGGCCCAAACACATGAACGCGCTGGTCCGTTGACTATCATTGTGCACGTTCACGACAGCAGCACGTTCGTGCACATTCAACGGCAGCGCGTTCATGTGTTTGGGCCCAGACACTATTGCAATCCATCCCAGATGGAAGGAGAACTCGGATGCCATCTCTATTCATACTCTAAGGTGGCACCCTGCCAGACTGGATTACCAGCCAAGGTGCCTGGACCACTGAGCCATGGCCCAGGCCGAAAAGCACTGCTTTTGAACCAACCATGAATCTTTAAGCCTGAATTATACTGTACTTATTTACTTAGTTGTGTGCACCGAAAATAGTAGATCTAAAATCTCAACACATTACGCTGAGACACGTTGTGGGTCTGCCATTTGTGGTGTGTCACACAGCGTGTACAAATCAGTCATTAGAGCGCCTAGAGCTAAAAATGTAAATAAACTATTTAGTACAACATGCACAAATGTCAAGAAAATAAAAACTGATAGCCTATCATAGACATAAAAAGATAGACATGTGCTCCGGCTCTGTGTATCGTAAGGTTGGCTGCCATTTTTGTTTCCGTGCCACTATTGGATCTGCTATTGAAAAATAGCAGATCTACAAGCTCATAGCATGCCACCGAGCTTGTAGGTCTGCTATTTCTTTAAACTGTCAGGATTTAAGACATTTTTTTAATCTGATCTCAGGTCAAAATGCGTTAAAGAACCACCATTGATTGAATTGATTGAATTTCAATTCACACATTAATCATGTTACCAAGATTGCCTTTTTTCACCTTAGAAATATTGCACGAATCAGAGCCTATTTGTCCTTGGACGATGCAAAAACGCTAATCCACGCCTTTGTTTTTTCTCGGCTTGACTACTGCAATGCACTTTTTTCAGGACTGCCTAAGAAAACAACTGACAGATTACAACTTGTCCAAAATGCAGCAGCCAGAGTTTGACAGATTACAATTTGTCCAAAATGCAGCAGCCAGAGTTTTAACTAGAACTAAGATGAGAGAACATATTACTCCAGTTTTGGCATCACTGCACTGGCTTCCGGTTGTTTTTAGGATTGATTTTAAAATTATTTTACTTGTCTATAAAGCTCTCAATGGTCTCGCACCTTCCTACCTACATGAATGCCTGCCTAAATATGTCCCAAACCGCCCCCTAAGGTCTTCCACTGCTGGCCTGCTCGCTTTGCTAAAAAAATACGGGGAAGCAGCTTTTTGCTTCTACGGGCCATCGACATGGAACAAGCTCCCACTGTACCTTCGTCAGGCAGCCTCTGTAGACATTTTTAAAGCTCAGCTCAAGACCCACTTCTACAACATTGCTTTTAATTGATCTTTTATTTTTTATTTTTGTTATTCATGTCCTCACTGTATTGCATTACTGCTTGTTATTATTTTTGTTATTCATGTCCTCACTGTATTGATTTTCTTTTATCCTCCATTTTTCTGTAAAGCACTTTGAGCTGCATTTCATGTCATGAAAGGTGCTATACAAATAAAGTTTTATTATTATTATTATTATTATTCTGTGCGTTAGAATCTGATCTCAGAATGGGTTAAACATGGCTGCCTCCATAAGATTACATGTCACTCTAATGAATGCAGCGGCGAATGAGGAATCTAGGTTATCTATGGGCTATCCTCACTATTCCATGATCTAGTCAGAACTTTAACCCTTGAGACAGAGGGTTAGAGTTCTGATAAAGTGTTCGACTCACCTTGCCGTTGCCCAGTTTTTCCTGAAAATCTTCCATTGAGTCTGCAGTCACCCTGTGTTGTTCCAGGTCGTAACGAGCCCTGAAAACACACACACATAATGTTTGTTTTGACACTGTTTGTTTTACATCACCATTACATCTAACCTGACTCTGCCAGCTGGGGGCGGTATTGGGTAACCATGTTCCCCAACACAGCATCCATCTGGGATCTCTCAGGGAGTTGAGCTAACGCCGAACCACTCGTGGTTCGAACCAATCAGCGTGAGCTAAGGGCGGGACATGTGCGAAACCGGATGTGACGCTATATAGACACGTCAATATGATTGGTTGTGTTTGCACGCCGACACGGTGATAGACAGACGGTCCATCCAATCATCTACCAAGTATCTTGAAAAAAAGGAACAGCCCTGTCATCGAATTTGCTCCCGAGATCCCAGATCCAAACTAGAACTGCACTCTGCCGAGTGCATACTTGCTTGTTGCACACTAGTAGGCCATAAATGGCCAACTAGTGCGCAAGCAGAGCGTGCAAGTACTTTCGACTGCTGTAAACTGTCACATCTCAGTATCTCTGTGAAGGAACGTTTGAAATGTATAATCATTAGGTGTAACTATTTGCTACCTACCTACTTTTTTACAGTTTTATCGATTATTATTATTATTATTATTATTATCGATATTCTGGATCCCTTTTGTTTTTTTAAAGAAAAATGTGATGAAAAAGAAGGTATATATACTGAATTAAAATATGTTATACAGTATAATTATTCTGTAAACTGTGGAATCTCAATATCTCTGTGAAGGAACGTTTGAAATGTCTAATTATTAGGTGTAACTATTTGCTACCTATCTACTTTATGTATGTAAACACCTAGTATTATTAAGTATTGTTCAAGTTTCTATCTATATAAGAAATACAGTTTTATCGATGTAGATATATTCTAGATCCTTTTTTAGTTTTTTAAATAAAAATAAATCAGATATGTGATGAACAAAAAGGTATATAAACTGAATTAAAATATATTATACAGTATAATTATTGTATTACTTATTGTAAATTGTCAATTGTTTTAAATGTATTTCATATTGGACTATAGTGATATTAATACTAAATCATGATCAGAGTAATATGTGTCTCTAACTTCAATTTCTGTAATAATACTTTCAAATTTGTTAAAATATACATGATCCGAAATCTGTAGTTGGATTTGTATTTAATTGTTTAAAGCCTAATCTTGACATGAAGGTCTTTATAGTTCTAACTTTTTCAGTATAATGGTCTTCATTGAAATCTCCTATTATCATAATTGCAGAAGTCGGAGATGACAGATACTTTACCATGTTTTCGAGAAATGTGTTTAATTTTGAAAGGTCTGTTTTAGGTGATCTGTACATAAGAATGATATATAGATCTTTATCTTTTACATGTATACATACGTGTTCTACTCTTTCTAATTTCCCAATTTTATTTTGAATTATTTCAATGGCAATATCTTCTTTTTTATCATTTAGAGCTAGTCATACGTATACTATACACATAAATAAAAATAGCAAATTGTGCCTGATCTGCTGGGACCAGAGTACGTGGTGTGTATATGTACGACTAGCTCTCAATGATGTCGTAAGACATACGTATACATATACATATACTATATAGAGTATGTAGTTGTAATTTGATTAGCGGTATAGGCTACTGTGGTTACTTTGTGCCAAAACGTGACAGCCGTCCGTCAACCATGTGATGCGTATGCAAGAAAAACAGCAAATCTGTGCCTGGTTTGCTGGGACCAGATTACACAAATGACCATTTTTCTTACGTCATCATTGAGAGCTAGTCATACATATACACACCACGTACTCTGGTCCCAGCAAACCAGGCAAAGATTTGCTGTTTTTTTTGCACTGAAGCACTGAGAAAACTTTTGCGCCTTTCTTCGTCCTTTTTTTCTCTTTAAACTTGACTACGGTAGCGGTGGTCTCAAAAACATAAGGGAAACTTTGACAGGAAAAGACTCGCTCACCGTATAAACAAAGAAGTAAAACTCCTTAGACTTGAGACTTAGAAAAATAAAATTTATTTTATTTTAAGATGCTGTGCTCATGGTGCTCTGTGCTCATGGTGAGATTAAAAAGCAAAACGTTTTCGGTCCTCAGACCTTCGTCAGTGCTATGGTTTTTTGCAGACAAAGAACTTGCTCTTAAACAGCTTCCAAACAATACAGCTCAGGTGCTGTGCATTACTAATTGGTGACATCACCTGATTGTGGGCGTGTTTTGCATACACATCAAATGGTTGACGGCTGTCATGTTGAAGAGACCGGGCAAAATTATTACTTGCGCAAGTAATAAGCTGTGAAACAAATTTGTGTAGCAAGCTTCTTGGATCTGGCAGCGTCAGGTTACATTACATCACCTAATGAGTTAGACTTTAATATATTAGCGCCCCTCACTTCACACGGGTGTGAAGTGACACCCAACATTGCTCTCTCCCCATTCATTTGTTTTATCCAAAATGTGGTTATGTGTTTGCAGTGGGTTTGTGTAGCATGTCTTAATGGTGTTTGTGTGCATGGCATTGGTTTTCAGCTTACTTCTCTAACAGGTTTTCCTGAATCATCGTCAGGACTCTTCCGATTCTTCCGTTCGCCACTTCATGGTCCTGTACAGTGTTCCTCTGTCTCTTGTCTTTCCTCACAGCCCGACACATGATCTGTTTGGGATTTCCCTCGACAGATCTGAAACCGACCAGCATCAGGATTGGCACTCCCTGCAGACAGGGGAATACATCTCAATCACAAAACAATCTATGATATTCTTCTTTCCTGTTCTACAAACAGAAACATTGATGATGTTAACTGGTTCAGTCCACCCGACAGTGCCCACACGTCATAAGCAATCCAATCGACGGGTTGCAATGACGTGTGTACACGTCCTAGCGCATCTTCAATGATATAAAACGAGAGAAGAATATTCTGTTTTCTTTCCTTTTTAAATGTTTTAGTTGGGCTCCAAGGCCACCGTACGCTTTGCTCTTCATTCATGCGTGGTCCGGTCACTTCCTGGTTTACCGCTGCAGAAAGAATGCCTCGTCTCTCCTAATCTAGGGTGCTCTCCGTGGTTTTGATCAGACGGATATAAAAAAAAAGATCTCTGTTTTTTCCCGGAACAGAAGGGGGGGGGGGGGGGTTTACAGAGTAAAAGTGGCCATGTCTTCCCGGGACACCAGAGCTTCTATTATGAAGGAATCCCTGCACTGGTTTTAATGAAGACACATGGCTGATGTGAAGATCTATGGGCCAAATGTTGATGTTCAATTTTGGTTGGTCAATGAAGTAATCTTCATTTAGAATAAGGTAGATTTGTCTGAGCAACCTGTATGAACGAGCCATCAACGACAGTATATGAATAGTAACGTTGGGATGCGAGCGTTTCACATCTTTGTTTTTTTGTCATGCAGACAGTTGGACAGGTAGGTATAGCCGATTTAGAGCCAAGAATGCCTCTCCAATAGTTTTTAAAATACGATATAAATATTATAATCTTCTAAATGTTGGCTGTGCACATTTTTATTAGTGGTGGGGGAAAAATCGATTAGTCAATTAATCGCGATGCCATCATGGGCGATAATTCATCGATGCACAAATGTCAAACATCGATTATATATTAAAAAAAAATTACCGGAGTTTAAGGGCGGAACTAATCTGCGAATGCGCTGCCGCACCGTACCGGACATTTTACCGCTGCGCACACAACACTCGCCTCATGCGTCTGCGCAGTTCGCCTGTATAACCAACCAAAACAAAAACAACAGGGAAAGAGAAAGATGGCAGAACGAGAAAAGGAAAGAAGGATTACTAGACCCACAACTTTAAAAGCCAGTGTGTGGCAACATTTTGGTTTTCATGAGGTTGAGGGGACATCGACACTGGACAAAACTTACACTGTGTGCAAAGAAAGAAAGAAATACAGCGGGAACATGACAAACATGAGAGACCATCTTGCCCGCTGGCATCCAGAGTTGGTGGAAAATAAAGGGAACCCCGTTGTTGCTGAGAGTTCTACTTCCAACCAGAGCACCATCCCGAACACACTGTCAAAGCAGGCCGCGCACTCACAAAGGGCAGCAAGAATTACCGCGTCAATCGGCGTGTTCATTGCGAAGGACTTACGTCCTTATTCCGTCGTGGAGAACGATGGATTCAAGCGTATGTTACGCACTTTGGAGCCACGGTACGTAGTCCCATCTCGGCATACTTTTACACACGTAGTCATCCCCAGTCTGTACGCGGAGGCGAAAATTAAAGTTGAGACGTCACTTCAACAAGCGGGTAGTAGCCGGGTTGCAGTGACGACTGATGCGTGGACATCGATTGCTACAGAATTGTATGTCACTGTAACTGCACACTTCATCAACGATGAATGGCAGCTGATTTCTACCGTTCTACAGACAATGAGAATGACCGAGCAGCACACGGGTAAAAATGTAATGCAGCTCCTAAAGAATGCAGCAGAAGAATGGCACATTCGTACCGAAGATTTGGTGCTAACAAGTGATAACGCTTCTAACATGATTCTTGCTGCTCAACTGGGAGGATTCCTGCATGTCAAATGCTATGCCCACACATTAAACCTGGCAGCTCAGAAAGCACTCAAGCTCCCTGTCGTTTTGAAGCTGTTGGGGAGCATCAGACGTGTCTGTGCGTTCCTCCACCGCAGCACCAATGCAAAGAAGGTGTTAGATGAAAAGCAGAAGACACAACCTGGCCTCAAGAAAATAATGAAGCTGAAGACAGACGTGTGCACCAGGTGGAACAGTGCTCACGAGATGGTTGAAAGGTTCCTGTCTCTACAGCCTTCAATCACTGCTGCCATGCTGTCTACTGAGGTGAGAAAAAAGGAGGAGGACATTGACACATTCAGCACAGCCGATATCACTAATGCAGAGGTGTTTGTCAAGGCCATGAAGCCAATGAAAGACATCACTACCATCATGTCTGAGGAGAAAAACCCCACCATCTCCTTGATTGCTCCTTTGCATGCTATGATCCTCAAGATCACGCATGAAACCACTGAAACCACCGAAACAAAAAAAAAATCAACCCTGGCTAAGGCTAGGGTTAGGGTTAGGCTTAAGCAGGCTGTGCATGCAGATCTCGTGAAGAGGTACACCACTGACACTGAGTCTGAGAGACACACTCTTCACACGTCCTCTGCTGTTGACCCTCGTTTCAACCAACTGACTTTCCTGTCTGAGGAGGAGACCTATTATCATGGAGTTTACCTGTTCTTCTCATTGTGTTTACCTACAGCAAGTGGTGAGAGTTGAGGAAGAGGAGGATGACCCAGGGATGGAAGCAGACACCCAGAGTGAAGAGCTACACCCAGGCCCTGCTCTCAAAAGGTCTCTGCTGGAGGATGTCCTGGGGCCTGCCTACCAGTAAGACGCGCAAACGCGGGAAGCGAACGCAGCTCGTACATATTTGGATTTTTTAAAGATTTATTGCAATTTACAATTTACAATTTAGGCATTTAGCAGACGCTCTTAATCCAGAGCGACTTACATTAAGCAAGAACAAAAGCATGGGAATACATCACATAAAGACATTTATCATGAAACATGCGTAGCTAAGAAAGTAACAGTGGAATATCTATAATGAAACTATACATATAAGCTATACATCTATACTACTATGCTACACATATGTACTATGACGTGCTATGACTACTAGAATTGCTATCTAAGGGGCGAACGCAGTGAGCACTTACTATGAGACCTAGCAGATCATGTCTGTCCGTGTGTCCCCCCTTTGTGCCCATATATGGAGCTGAGTGATTTGTTTGTGACGTTCGCAATCACTGCGTTCGCAATCACTGCGTTCGCAACAATGGAGCTCCAGCTGCGCAGCAGCCTGTGTCCACATATGGAAGGGCTGAGGAGGAAGTGGCCAGGTATAGAGTAGCTAAATCACTCCCGATAAACGAAAACCCACTGGAATGGTGGAAGAAGAATGAAGAGGCATTTCCTCTTCCGTCCAAGTTGGCAAAGAGATACTTGTGCATACCAGGCACAAGTGTCTCTGCAGAGAGAGTGTTCTCGACAGCAGGAGACATTCTGACAGCTAAGCGGAGCACTCTGAAGCCACAACATCTGGACCAGCTTCTGTTCATTCACAAGAACCCGCAGTAGACTTCAGTTCCAAGTGTAATTTTAAGTTACATTAGGAAGCATGAGTTCAAGTCCGTATATGGGGGACTAGGTTGGTGGAGGGTGTGTAGAGCCCAGGATCACATTAGATGATTGACACAGGGGTGAAAAATGGGTTACAAAATCTGGGATAAAAAATATTATCAGTTCTTGAGAATAGTCAGAAATTAGAATAAATGTTGCATTTTTTTTTTGTATCGTACACATTAACCCATTCTGAGCAGGAACCCATTTTGGTGTTAGCATCATATCGTGCTTTAGCTATTGAAAAATAGCAGATCTACAAGCCCGTAGCGCGCCACTCGGTGGCACGCTATGAGCTTGTAGATCTGCTATTTTTGAAAAATCGAAGAGCGACTGACAGAAGACATTTTTTAGAATCTGATCTCAGGTCAGAATGGAAAACTGTCAGGATGTAGAAGACATTTTTAGAATCTTATCTCAGGTCAGAATGGGTTAAGTTGCTGGCCAGAGTGGTTGTCGTTTAATGTTTATGCACTTTATTGCTGTTCTGTATTTTTAACCACAGGCCACGCACGCACACAAATGTAGCTGCTCATTTTGAATAAGTCAGCTGCTGACTGTTGAACTGTGAAGTTGTTCTCTGTTTTATTCACTTGTTCTGTATTTGGCCACAGTATATATATTTTGTTCTAAGGACCAACCGGAAGCAAAGACAAGTAAAAAATGTTTGTTGTACTGTGAAAGAAGTACACACACACCCAACTCCTACCTCTTTTTGTATGGACAAAGACTGGGTTAAAATTGTTCGCTGTGAAAGAATATATTCAAAGATTTTGCACTGATTTCACTGTTCAGTTTGTGCAATTATTGTCAAATAAAACCTCAATTGAGTGACACATCTTTTCCTTTTGTTTTATGGACCATTAGAAAGCACTTTGTTTATTAGTCACACTGAGACTGAGTGATTAACAGTGAGTGATTAATCGGGATTAATCGAATCGTGACCCTCGGAAACAATGTGTAATCGCATATTTTTATTTTTATGCACACGTGCACATACACTTTCTCTTATGTTATTTTGATGAAATAATGGTGAAATATATTACCGTAATCTTTTTGGGTATGATTTTAAGCAGTTATCGCGACGCAGGTCACATTTACTAGGATATCATGCATTTCCCATCAGTCAGTCACGCCCCATATATGGTCATGCCTCGTGACATCACGTGATGTCATTAATATTAAGCCCATATATGGAGATTCCTAACCCATCAATATTGGCCACTGGCCAGCAACTATACATCTCACCTCAAACCCTTAGATCTCCATATATGTTTTGACATTCCATATGTTGATCCTTCCCCATCCATCCTTCCTCTTCGATGTCTCTGTTTTGACCGATACCTGTCCATTTGGCCCGGCCCTACCTGGGCCCTCATCAAACCCTGTACACTCAAGACACTGCCCTGCTGCCAACCTTAGATCTCCATATATGGAGTTGACCTGTTCTGACATTCCATATGTTGAGACCTCAAACCCTGTACACTCAAGACACGCTCCATATATGGCCAGTACAGAATTCATTTCATATGTTGATCTGACCCCCCCCCCATTCCAAAGCGCCAGCGCTCGCCCAGCGGCGACTAGGCGCATGTGTGCTCAACCTCAGACGTCTTACTGATTATTATTTTGAAGTAATATTGTGATCTATATCTGTTTATTATCTATATAGAGGCCATGAATGACACCCTCTCCCTCCTTACATCACTGATATACTGTTGTTACACCAATTTATTAACTTTCTTTAGGCCCATCACAATTATTACATAATTATTTACCTTTTTTTCCCAGTGTTCCAACTTCCATTCAAGGGAGTCATTGTGGTGGGGATCCATCTTCACCCTGTTGCCAGCTTTCTTCAGCGTGGTGAGGTACTGATCACACTTGGCCATGATCTCGTCTTTAGTTTCTATCACAACTGGGATGATGACCACCTGACACACCACACACACACACACACACACACACACACACACACACACACACACACACACACACACAACTTAGTGGATTTCATTCAACTGTATGTGTCTGGAAGAATTTCTAACTGAGTCTGAGTATACAAATAGATTAATATTGATATTGATTGATTGATTTCCTCTTTTCCGATGGATCCGTTACGGCTGATAAGCCACTCCAACCTACTCACATACAATGTGTCTGATTGGTCTTTGTACTGTGTGTGACTGTGTGTTTATGTACAAGATTGTTTGTGTGTGTGTGTGTGTGTGTGTGTGTGTGTGTGTGTGTGTGTGTTCGTACCTGTATAGGGGCGACGTTGGGAGGCAGCACCATGCCTCATTGGACTCCATGGACCATGGTCAGAATGCCGATGGACCTGGTGGTGAGGCCCCACAAGTTCTGGTACACATACTCTGAGTCGCACTTGATGTTATACTGTTCAGCAACATTCTGACCCAGATAGTGACATGTGGCTCCCTGAATTGAATTGAGGCAGGTAGAGAGTAGGGGCGATATAGTAACTGCATCGACATTTTTAATTTCAAGAATCGAAGTATATAGATATGTAAACAGCAAATATGCAAATGCTATAATCGGTACTAAGTAAGTATTTGTGCAAATGTATAATGTCCATGTATTTGCCAGAGAATCACTGTTTACTTTATATCCATAAAAAAACCTGCACTACCCATATGTTTCACACAGATTGAATTTCTTTGCTAAATAGTTACTGTATCGATTTTAAATCATTGAATCGTATCACCATGAATGAACCAATATCGTATCATCAACCTTGCATCGTATCGCTGTTTTTTACCAAGACGTCCACAGACGTCCTGGGCACTACATGCAGTAATTCATAGGACGTCTGTGGATGTCTTGGGCACAAAATGTGTTAAAATGTATCGTTACACCCCTAATAGGAGAGATATCATTATATTATGTTACTCACACAGAATGAAGCACGTCTGCACTAATGGACATATGGCAGTAGGAAATAGTTAAATCAAACGGTTCATGGTGAGGTCTGTGGATTCTCACGTGGAAGAGCCATTCTTTGCATAAATTGCAGCTGCTGAGATTTTGCACTTTGGGGCTTAATGGCATTTGGACATTTCGATGGCAGAGATCTCCCTCCAAGTAAACCTCAGTACACCAAAACTATCTGGATGGATACATTTTACTGCATGTAAAAGGAGTGCTTCACAACAAACAAAACACACACATAATGTAGCACAGTCTTTAAGAGAAAATAAAGACACCATGAAAGGCTTCTATGAATGTATGATGTGTATTCTTTGGGGATGAAATACCTGGATGGCTTTGCCACTAGCAGAGATGAAGACCTATAATGTGGCGGTGTAAACCGCTTTGGAAAACTTCTTCTGTTCCGTCTTCAGGCCTCCTACCACGGGGATGGCCATCAGATCCTCATAAACGCTGGCATACAGTGCCATGATCTGGTTGACCTACAAACATGCATGCACAGTGTCGTCGTAATGCAGGAGAAACCTTGTTTGCGCAGGGACAACAAATATTGAAGGTCTATCTACACATGCTCAAAAGGCAACTTTTTCACATCCAGTTCTGTGTGATCAGGCTTCGTCATCCACTTCTGTTTCTATAAAAAAGTGATTAAATTGAGTTCCCACAAAGCTAAACATAGGCCTGTTAGAATGAATGTGAAGATTTTTAAAAGCATGTCTGCAAAATGACGGAGAGAACGGTAGAGATTAAGATTAAGGTACAGTATATGAAATGGAAAAGAAGAAGTAATGATTTTCAAACCTCCTTCAGTGCTTCTTCCTTCTTGGCGAAGGCTGTGTGTCCCTCTTGCTGAGGAGAGGAGACAAGTGTCGTAATGTGCACCTATTCTTTTTGAGGGGCACTAGCCCGGCCAACGTTTGGCTTTTGAAATTACGTCACATGGCAGCCAAGTCTATGGACTTTTAATGTTTGTTTACAGCCATAAATAGGCAGGCTTCTAAAAGTCAGGCGCTCCTCACTTCACACAAGTGTTATTTTGTTCAGCCAATTAAGGCCTGATGCAGATTCAGAAAATGCCCCATCTGAACAACATATGTTGCTCAGTGGTTCTCAAAGTTGTTCATGTCCAAGGACCCCCAAAATTATATGCATTTGGCTGTGGATCTCCCCCATCTCATAATATTTAATTCCAGGGACTCCTAGAAGCAAAGATTTTAGTTAAAATTTTGCTTAAAAAAAAATATATACATATTCAAAGATTTGTCAAAAAATACTACTGTTTTTTTAATAAAACACGGAACCTTTCCCGGTTTGAAATTAGTTAAACAACATGAAAGAGCGTGAACAGACACTGACCACAAAGTCGGTCCACAGGTTCAGTTTGAAGGGCAGGTTATTGGTCCCGGAATTGAGCCAGTCGATGAATAATGGGTATATCTCTGAAACAAGAGGAGGAAACATGAAATCATTTTGATATTTCACACTGATCATCCGGCTCCATGTCTGCCTTCATGTAGTATACGACTATGTTTGTGAGACTGACCCTTCTCACTGGTGGGTTGAGCTGGAACTGCCCGAGTCTCCTGAGGAGGAGAGTTTAAAGATATTAAATATATGAAACTAAATCAAATAAGGTAAAACCAAGATAAAATCATCATTAAAGTCAAAAGAGATCACCCAATCATATTCCATCTCCATCAGGGCAGCCTGGGGCACAAAATCTTTGAAGGAGTACTTCTCCACTCCCAGTCCCAGCTCCTCAATCCCCTTGTTGAAGAACTCTCCGATGGTCTTCCAGATTTCAACGACCCATGGCCCATGGCAGCAGCCGCCAGAATACTCGATCATCATGATCTTTGTCTTGGTCATCACCTGGACAGACAACACAGAGAGAGGGAAGGGTGGAGGAACAGCGGGATAGATACACGCCATGGTTAGAAGGCAGGCTTTAGCTGTAGTATAAACAGTGTTCCTGGTCAACAGCACCCATATACATTTTTGTATTAAGTAATATAAATCCCAGGTCCCATTCTGACTTGGGAACGATTCTGCAAATGTCTTCTAAATCCTGACTGTTTTCTTGAAAAAGCTATGTTTTTCTATGTCAGTCGTTCTCAAACACTTTGTCACTTTTCATAAAAAATAGCAGACCTACAAGCTCGTAGCTTGTAGATCTGCTATTTTTCAATAGCTAAAGCATAGCATAATGCTAACACCAAAAGGGGTTCCCGCCCAAAATGGGTTAAGAGAAACGATGTGAGGAAAAATAGCAGGGACCTTGACGTGAATCCTGCCACACCCACACAGCGCAACACCCCATCCTTTGTTGCTTTCTCCTACCAAACCACACCGTTTGCACACATCTCACCATAGGCCGTTTCGCGGATACCGCCATCTTGCAAAGAACGCGGTGGATTGTGGGTAGGCGCGGAGCATTCTGGGTCGAAAAGGGACCAGGAAGTGTCTAGCCCGCTTTGTTTACTATTGCGATTCTGACCGTTTCCGTGATTTTCTAATATTAAACTATTTTTTGATAAACATAAAAATAGGTGGACCACACCGATGTGCTGTTTACATGTGCAACAATAATCGGCGATATAAAGCCAAGTAAGTGGAAATTCATATATCTGTAGAATGGTCGCTAGAAATCATGCCGTTATATTAAGGCTACTGCCTTTACTCTGTCTGGGTGATAATAATAATGAAGTCCGTTATTTCCCTTAGTTTAACTCAACTATTTTAGCTTTGCCAACATGCATGTATTTGTAAAGAAACAAAGTTAAAACCCTGGCGCATATATATATATATATATATATATATATTGTTGGGTGGATGTGAGCTGTACTATTCACATGTAATTCTGTCAAAGTAGTGCATATTATAAGGATGGTGTTCCATTGTCATTAAAGTCATTGTTTTGTCCGAAAAGTAGTGTCTAATTGGTCAATTAATTATTCTATAGCTTTTTTCCTATATGAAGTGACCTTTTCCACGTGTGAAACAAATGTGTGAAACCCAGTGAAGATGTGGGGGCTGGATATTATGCATATTATGTATCACCCTGTCTAATATGCTTGACTCCTCACAAGGAACACTGAATTATTATCAAACTGCTATTGGATGCTAAGTTCTATATTACATTAGTGAAATTCCAAGACACTAACATCTATTTTTTAATGGTAATAATGTGTTTAAAATTATATTTTATGTCTAGACAAATTATTGTTCACATGAAAGTTAAAACATTTTGGAGAAGCATTTTGGGTATGCGCAAGCATTTGGGTATGCGCATTTGGGTATGCGCAAAGGCCTATGGGTGAAAGGTGAAAGGTAACCTGCACACGCATTATTGACAATTAATCTCAGCACTGAGCACGTCGTAATTTTCAATAAGAAAAGTATGTTTTGATCAAAACAATGGGTGGATCAGATCGCTGTTGTATTGTATTGTATTGTATTGTATACTTTATTAGTCTCCCGAGGAAGAAATTTGTCTTAGACAAAGGGCCCGCATGCAAGCGTAACCCTAGTCCATGTCGCCACAGTGCAGCGCCAAATACATCTTTCTTGCATCATAGAAAAAAAGAAAGAAAGAGAGAATGGGGGATGGGGGAAGCAGATGGAGGGAGGGGGGGTGAAGACATCATAACACATACAGTTGCATTGTGTAGGCACGGAAGCTTGGGTGGGGGGTTTGTTTAGGGTCGGGGGCTTGGGCCAGGCACAAAAAAGCTCTCTTCCTACGCAAGCCATCGAAGGGATGGGCTGCGCGGGGGGAGGAAAAAAAAGATACCTAACTGCCGGGGGGGGGGGGGGGGGGTAGAAGGCGGTTGTGTGTAAGACATGTGTGTCCATGAGAACAGTTCGGTGGAAAGTTCATTTCCCATGTGTTTGTGTAAGTGTGTGTTCCTGGCATATCTCCCCAAGGTCATGTCACGTTGCCTCAAAGTCCTGCGTTATCATGGCGAGTTCAGTGGAAACGAACACGGCCCATAGTCTGAAGACACAACAACAGGTGTCAGGGAGGGTGGGGGTTGAGGTGGGGGGGGGGGGGCAGAGGATCCTTTCTTCGCTGTCTCTTCTTGTGGAGATTGTCAATTGGGGGGGGAATCCAGATTCATGTTTAGAGCAATATGGCTATTTCTCCTCTATGTCCGTTATGGCTCTCTGTCCGTCATGGCTCTCGGGCGCTGACCTGTTCCAAGATCGTGTCCATCTTCTGATGAATCTGCAGGGCGCTGGCCTGTTCCAAGATCGTGTCCATCTTCTGATGCATCTCCCCAAGTGCCCTGCCCAGCTCGGCCATGGCAGGCAGCATAGGGGCTCCGTTCAGCGTTGCCATTTTCCAATTCTTCAGTACACAAGACCAATGCACAGCCCAATCAGCAGAAATCCTGTAACCATAATCCAAATAGATGCCTCTTCTACGCTGATAGTCGGGGGAAGATCCATCAGGGTATTGAGCGGGCTCTCCAGAACCCAATTTACATGAGAAAAATGTTGTCCATCACGTACAGAGACCAGCACACTAATTCCATGATTAATTCCATGTTTTGATAGTTTCAGGGTTTTCGAAGAGACAGTGTAGAATAGACACTCTGAGCAGGGAGTACAGACAGGGAGGGAGAGAGGGAAAGCGTCCGCCCTCTTCAAGAGGCAAGATAGAAGTTTACATGTGCAGCAATGATCGTCGATATAAATCCAAGTGAGTGTAAATAGCCTAAATATAGTCGAGAGTGCTCCACTTTATTTTAATCAGGTAGTGAACTGCCCATGTATTATTTCTCTGATGTAAATATAGCTACTGGTACATGTGGAATTCTGGCTACATCTTGACGTTTACTGTCTAATTTTTCCACCTTTCCCTCGTTTGTAGGTGTTATTAGTATTTAGGCCTATTACTGACAGGAAAAAAGGTCCAGTTGAAGGGATTGAATTAATACATGTTTAGAGTTGTTTGCTAGTTCAATACTTATATGTTCAGCTCTTAAACCACTTTGGGTATTTTCTTTGCTATGGTCAACATTTTAATTTGTAGTAGCCTATTAGTAATAATATATAATTAATGTAATCCCATCAATGCATTAATTGACACATATCTAAATACATTATTTATTTTACTTATTTTCGAACTACACACTAGGCTACTGTAATTTCAGTTTGTTTAATTTGATGTTATTTTACATTACATGAGTGTAAAGCCATGTTAAGCATTAGGTAAACAATGTTTGTGTATATATTCTGACGTTTTAGGTGGGTAATCAAAGAGCATGTCCATGAGCTGAAGTTCCACAAATGCCCTCCCAAATGGCGATCACTTTGGCTGAAGCTCATCAATAGAAAAGATCTCGACAATATCGGTGACAACACACGAATCTGCAGCAACCATTTTCTATTGGGAAAACCCATTGGAATACATCCCCATCCATCCCTGTATATGAGGGGGTATTTAGACAAGGACAGCCACAGTGACAACATTGAAATTCAAAGTATAATTAGCAACTGGTCTCCGGACATTGATGAAAGCACATATCTGACAACAAGGCATGGTCAGGTGAAGAGAAAGAGTGCTGAGGACATTCCCACCAAAAAACAAAAAAGAACAGAAACCTCTAACCAGTCCCCAGGCCCTAATGAGGAAGACACAAGTCAACCCCCCCATCAGTCTTTTGTCATGGGAGCACAGCTACAGTGCTCAAGGTACTATACAGAATCAGAATGTTGGTCACTTTTCTGAGCCATCTACACCTCAGTCATCACCATACAAATCTTCATCATATAGTACATCTGACCTGCAGGAGCAACACAACTACTGTATGAAACCAATGAGTGCCTGTACATGTTCATGTGTGTGTGAGAACTGTCAAATGAAAGAAAAACATGTGCAGGAGAGAGATGGGCTCTCTGCTAACAGAGTTGACCTCTTGAACTCTTACATGAGAGAGATGACTTGGAGAGAAGGTTATCACACCAGACACATAGTTCTTCATTGCCACTGCCAGTACACTATGACATTTCTTCCATTAAGCATTCTGATGATCTGATGCGTCTGCACACAGGCTTACAGAACTATGCACTTTTCCAGTGGGTGTTTAATCAGGTGCAATCCAAACTGCCCTCTCTACAGTATTTCAAAGGAGTGCAGTCTAAAACAGTGAAGAAGTACCAGTTGATTGCAGAAAACAAACCAGGACCACAGCGGAAATTGTCCCATGAGAATGAACTTTTGTTGACTCTGATGAAATTGAAACTAAATCTGTCACTCAGGTTCCTTGCCCATCTTTTTCAAATCTGCACCAGTGTTGTATCCAATATCATATCTACATGGGTGCCTCTGCTCTCAAAAGAATTAGAACCTCTTATATATTGGCCTCAACGAGAGGAGATTCACCTGTACTACCCCCAGTGCTTCAAAAAGTACAAGTATGTGCGGGCTATCATAGACTGCACTGAGGTACCCATACAAAGGCCTTCACTGGCAAAAGCCAATAGCCAGATATACTCACAATACAAGGGAAGACCTACTGCTAAAATTCTGGTGGCATGTAGTCCAGCAGTGTGTCAAAATCAGCAGGTGGATGCATGAGTGACAAGGAAATAGTCAAAAGGTCAGGTATCATTGACTTACTAGAAATGGGTGATTACTTGCTGGCAGACAGAGGGTTCAATATCCAAGAACTACTTCTTGACAAAGGAGTGACCCTTGTAATCCCTCCATTTTTGAAAAACAAAAAGCAGTTTTCAGATGCTGATGATAGAAGAACCAAGCAAGTGGCTAATGCTCGAATTCACATTGAACGTGTTATCGGCAGGATTAAGGAGTTTGACATAATGAAATGTGAAGTCACATTAGACATGTTTGACATTTTTGATGATATTGTAGTAGTTGTGGCAGCTCTGATTAATTTACAGCCACCCATAATTCCATTGAAATGACACTGACATGTACAGGCATAGGGGGTTCGGTTAGTGCAACAGATGCATTGCAAACATTCATTGTAAATAAACCAAAAAACTAAAGTTATGCATATGTTATGCAAATTAAATGTAAACAAAGTAATTTCTGAGTACTGAAATGTGACATTTTGGTTAGTTAGTGTAACAGATGCAGTGCATTAATTGTAAACAAAAAGCAAATACATTTTAACTGAAGTTATGCATCTGTAATGCAAAATAAATGTAAACATTTCAAGTGTACTGTTTTTTCAAATGTCTTTTATTCAATTACTGATGTGTGGCACTTTCAACCACCTCTGGGCCTGCTGTACTTGCCACCCCATCCACACCTTTCTCCATTGAGCTTTTTAACTCTCCTCCCAGTAACTCTGGTTGGATGACAGACTGGAAAAAAATGGTCGACTTCTGAATGATCTCCTCCACCAGCAAGGGGTCAAAGCAGATTTCCTCTGAGTGGTGTCTGTTGTATGGGGAAGCAGTTTGCAGAAAGAAATATCCCACATCTGCACTGGTGACAAGCATCTGCATCTGTACTTGAAAATAGTACGGATGCATTGCCTTCAACTTTATTTCACCTGTTGGTAGAGAAGAGTAATAAACATGAATGCACAGTGTGTGTGTGTGTGTGTGTGTGTGTGGGGGGGGGGGGGGGGTAGGTAGGTAGTTACTAGGTATAGGTAGGTGTGACTCTAGACCATACCTGCTGATGTCACATGAAGGCATGAATCTGTCTGCTCAGCAAACTTTGCGATACTGAGAGCCCGATGCTTGAAGGGGTTCTTCACCTCAAGAGGCCGAGTGCCACAGCACTTGCAGGTCACAAGAGCATCTGGTGATGCTGCCATTATGGGAAGCTGGCCGTAGATAATAAGCCCACATGGGACTGTTTTCATACATTTATGTTTCCTTCGGTTCAGCTTCTCAAAATTGAGCACAGCAGATCTCTCATTGTAGTTTCCCCAATGGATTGCTGGTGAATGAGCTGGTGGCATGTAGTTCATAATTTCTTTCAGCAAAGAGGTGTTCTTGCTGCTTACATCTCCACCGTGCTTCACTTTGGTGAAAACTGAATGTACTTTGCTGGCTGTAACACGCCCAACTCTGTATTCACGCCAGTCTTCAGAGTTTGCCTGATCAGCTGTGTATTCAGACACAGCTAAAACAGAATCTGGGTTCAGTGGTTCTACAGCTGCATGGTAAAAGGTATCTGGGGAAGAGCAGTGTGTTGCTGCTAGGGCTGTGAGAGTGGGGGGAAGAGCAGCATTCACTTGCTGTGGTAGTGTCTCCTGTTCCATAGCCTCCTCAAAATGTACTACCCCACAGTCCCTTACATCAGGGAATGTATGTGCTGGATCAGGGGCAACTGGTATGTAGCAGAGAATCGCAGCACTTCCGTTGGTAGCTTCCCTGAGCCCATCAAGGTCCATGTCATGGATTCTTTTTGGGGTTCTGTGAGGTAGTGCACGAGGGTCATACTCAAACCTCCGAGTCCGACACACTGTCTCCTCAATGACACAGTTTCCTGAAATTGGCAAATTAAAACGTGGTTTTAGGTAATTTGGCAGGCTTAAGTGAATATAGGGCCTTGAGGCTTCACATATGCAAGAGCTAGAGTAAAACATGGAGAGCTAGACTTTGATGTAATTAGTGGACAGCAATATGAAATGGACTTAGTTATTTGTGTCAATTTCTGTATCACAGATAGAAGGGAAGAATGGAACAAACACAGAAAATGACAGCCAGCTAAACAAAATAAATGATAAATTAAATTATTACTGTACAGTACACATACCTTTAACTTTTTGAATGTGAATGTTTTCCAGGAACTGTGCACTGTGGAGCTTCTTGGATGGCGCATGCCAACTTTGTCTGGTTTGAGTCACAGTAGAGTTCTCTCCTCGTGCCACTTTCTCAATGACCAGATGACAAAGGGATGCCACATGTTTGCATGTGCCGCGTAACCTTTGTATTATGAGAGGACACAGAGTATGAATTAGGGTGGCTTGGTCAAAATACTTTTAAACTAGTTTGTGTAAAACTGTAGTTGCATCTATATTTAAATTAAATAAGAAAGGCCATACCCTGCAGGACAGGAGCAGAAGGCTTCCACTAGCAATGCCTTAGACTTGTGGACAATCATCCAGCA
This sequence comes from Protomyctophum bolini, assembly GCF_963924005.1. Lineage (NCBI taxonomy): Eukaryota > Metazoa > Chordata > Actinopteri > Myctophiformes > Myctophidae > Protomyctophum > Protomyctophum bolini. Next base: position 48,451,700 of record NC_137868.1, read on the forward strand.
TTGATAGGGTGCCTTAGAGATGTTGGTTTCCCTAATAACCGTGGCCCTCAGGAAACAATATGGCACGTTTTCACCTATGCCATTATATTGTACATTCTGTACATGATCTGATTAATGAAGCGACTTTCCATCTCTCAAAGCCTCAGCACCACCAGTGGAAATGCCAATTGCACGGTTTTCTATGAGAGAATAAAACACATATTTAGTTGGTGATGATTTTTGATTGAACTGTTGATACATTTATTAACAGTTTGCAGAATTACAGTACATTTCAAGCACAAACTCAATACAAAGACTGCAACTGTGAGTGGACGACCCAGTTAAGCATTACACTTGTTTACAAGAGGGTCCACCTTTACAGACATTAATAAATCATATATATGACATAGGGATAGGGCTAATATCTATCTATCTCCTATGTCCACACACGCCTATAAAATATACCTACCCCCAACACACACACACACACACACAGACAGACAGACTACCTGTCTAGTACCTACACCTCCCCCAACCACACACACCTACCCCCCCCCCGCAGACACACGCTTATCTTATTCATTTGCTTACTTTTAATTACTTACTTTTATCAAGGTAGGTTTCTACACCACCCTGTAACAAGTGTGGATAGCTTGCTGGGCTGTCTTCCCAGCCGTCATGGAGGGTATCAGGATCGGGGAGGCAAATTATGCCCCCATCCAAAAGAAGTTTAGCCCGTCTCTGGTTCTCAATTTCTGCTGAATATTCTTGTGGTGAAAGCTTAGGTTGCAGATTTAAAAAAGATGCGGCACGACAACGGGCTAATAAATCTTGTTTCAGAGCATTCGAGACAACAATGTCACGATCTGACAAATATTGTTTTAACTGGGGAACAGTTAAATTACTAAAGCTATCTTTCAATACGTTCACGGTGAAAGCAGTGTGAAAGAGGAGGTGCGCCGCGCGCGCTGGTGCCTTTTTCACCCAGGCTGCTTTGCGCATTCCCAAAATGCAACGTACCGGTAGTAGTCAGGTGTATGTTTTTTTCTCCAAAATCTTTTAACTTTCATAATGTGAACAATAATTTGTCTAGACATAAAATATAACACATTACCATTCAAAAACAGATCTTAGTATCTTAGGGAATTTCACTAATGTAATATAGAACTTAGCATCCAATAGCATTTTGATAATAATTCAGTGTTCCATTTGAGGAGACAAGCATATTAGACAGGGTGATACATAATATGCATAATATCCAGGCCCCACATCTTCACTGGGTTTCACACATTTGTTTCACACGTGGAAAAGGTCACTTCATATAGGTATGTAAAGCTATAGAATAATTACTTGACCAATTAGACACTACTTTTCGGACAAAACAATGACTTTAATGACAATGGAACACCATCCTTATAATATGCACTACTTTGACAGAATTACATGTGAATAGTACAGCTCACATCCACCCAACAATATATATATATATATATATATATATATATATATATATATATATATATATATATATATGCGCCAGGGTTTTAACTTTGTTTCTTTACAAATACATGCATGTTGGCAAAGCTAAAATAGTTGTATTTTGTTGTTGCAGTGACGGCCGATGTCCTTCTCCTTTATTTTCTGTTGTCTTCTGAGATAGATGCTTAGATTAACCACCTAAAACAACATAGAATTACATAACTGAAATTAAACGGTGTACATTAAAGTAACATTGATTTCAGTAGCCTACAGTATGTCTTTAGATAGCCCTAGAATGTCTTGTTGTTTCATACAGTATACACTATACAGTATTTCACATACATGATACATGAACATTTACGAAGTATAATTAAATGATCACAGGCATTCTTAGCCCTAGAATGGCTCTTGTTGTTTCATACAGTATACAGTATTTCACATACATGATACATGAAAATTTATGAAGTATAATTAAATGATCACAGGCATTCTAGGTCTATAGTCTATATATTGCCTGTCAATGACAATCCCACATGTTGGATTACATTATTATATGCTTATATACTACATGAACTTCTTAAATGTTGACCATAGCAAAAATGACAACAATAGGAATAATACGATGCATGCAAAATAAATACAAATAAAAACTAAGGGAAATAACGGACTTCATTATTATTAGCACCCAGACAGAGTAAAGGCAGTAGCCTTAATATAACGGCATGATTTCTAGCGACCATTCTACAGATATATGAATTTCCACTTACTTGGCTTTATATCGCCGATTATTGTTGCACATGTAAACAGCACATCGGTGTGGTCCACCTATTTTTATGTTTATCAAAAAATAGTTTAATATTAGAAAATCACGGAAACGGTCAGAATCGCAATAGTAAACAAAGCGGGCTAGACACTTCCTGGTCCCTTTTCGACCCAGAATGCTCCGCGCCTACCCACAATCCACCGCGTTCTTTGCAAGATGGCGGTATCCGCGAAACGGCCTATGCACAACACCAACAGCATGTCTGTCCAGACATCACGCACTACTTTGCATCCATGCAACTGTCATATTTACAGTACAATACCCATTTCTATGAAAGAACACATTCTTGCGCAAGACCACCAGCCTGTTTGCTGTGACGTCAAAATCGTCACCACTTTGCAGAGTTACACCAACTCCGTTCACTTCATGGGGCCAGTCCAATGGCGCATTGTATAGTGACACACGCGTTACATGAACCAGGGTGTGTGTGTGCCTAGTGTCTACGATGTGTAGCCATCCGTTACTACATGTGACGGCCACAATACTGGGTTTAAAAACACAGCTCCCACCACGATTCCAGGTACCAGTCTTTTATGCCATTTATATGGCATAAAACTAGAATACTTGATTTGATGCAAATTACAAGTAAGCGTAGCTAACAATGTTTGCATAATGCATACGAGCTAGCTAGTACAAACAGTGTTTGTTAGCTTGTTAGGTGACAATACATGCTTCTCAGGAAGGAAAGAGGGGGATGGTCAGAGTATAGTGCAAAATTGACAACAATTTAACAAATAGTTGAGCATGTTTTACACTCAGTTAAATTGAGACATTACAAATATGATATGCATATAATATTGCTACACGCACAGCTATTATGGCTTGTTTCGTTATATGATATCAGTCACGTTGAAATACCATGTGTAATGAATAATGATCCATAACAAGACTACAGACATTTCTGATTTGGTGTAAAAACACCTAACACAAACAAATAATACAAGGTAAACTGTCATGTTGGAAATATTCAAGAAATATCTTTTGTGGCTACGCATGGACCCAGTTTCACCTCTCTGTCCTTGGTTTTCTGTCTCACTAGCACACTACTTAATTAGTTTGTTCATTCATTCATATATGTATTTATATTTGAATGGCTACAATCATAAATGGCTTTAAATGAATAGATCTTGTGTGACGAACCTGGAGGCCTCCTCTGTTTCAGTCACCAGCCCTGGAAGAGAGGATGGGAATGTCAGTGTCAGCTAACCAACAACACCTGTCAGTACACGCAAAAAATAATCTTTCCAGGGCCCAGGGTCAATTATAGAAGATTCAAGATTCAATCATTTATTTGCCATGTCAACAAGTTGAATTTGTCTTGGTTCATACTCAACATATACAGACAACCATAGATACACAAACAAGAAGGACAGGTTTTCTTTTCCGCGGAGCACATCATGCCACCCAGATGCAAGCAGAATATCGTTCAGAATCATACAGTGACTCACGAGACTAGTCCGTCAGAGAATGCTCATTGCTCCGGGCAGCGGGCTAGGGCTCCACCCAACCCACAGACCCCCTCACCCCCCCCCCCCAAACATTTTTTTAACGGATTTACATGAATCACATAGGTCCCATATTTGCAGTGTTGGGCGCGTTACTTTAAAAAAGTAATTAGTTATAGTTACTAGTTACTTCTCCAAAAAAGTAACTGAGTTAGTAACTGAATTACTCTATTGTAAAAGTAACTAGTTACTAGGAAAAGTAACTATTTGCGTAAAAATATTGTAATATGTCTATGAATTTGGATTGTTTTTGGGAGCAGGTTTCACAAGGTGCATAGAGTAGAACAGCATAGACAGGTACTTACAAGTTACAACTTACACATAAGACATAACCTTTTGCCATGAGGGAGAAATAAACTTCAACTTAAAATATTTATTGAACCTAAACCAGGTGTAATTGCCTACACCAGTGGCTCTCAAACTTTTTGGACCTCAAAAGTCCAACAACTTCAGACAAGACAACTGGTAGACAATACTGTCTAATTAAAGACACAAATTGGCTCAGAACTTAAGACAACTAACTGGTCAGTGGTCACACACAGACACACACACGTCCGTCCGTCCGTCCGTCTCTCCCCCTCCCATTTACTCGCACGCATGCATGCATGCACTGTGCACTCGCCGGCATGTCCACACCACGGACAGCGCAAGGTGCTAACGTTGCTAAAGCTAACTAGTATCAGCTACATTTGCAGCTAAACTATGGGATTAACTGGCGAGTCACAGACTGTGGGCGCGTTCGGAAATACCACACCGGAGCACACTCTCCTATTAGTTTGCATTACACAGTGGGCTCAGTGCGCTATTTTCGAACGCGCCCAGTGTGTCAAAAGTCCACACAAACTTTTGCATGTCAACCTAAGCACAATGAGCACACTGAGCACAATGCAATGCTAATTCTACCCACACACATGTTTTCGTTATCCATTCACTATTTTCAAGCTGAAAAACGAATGTTTGCGCCAATGAGACGCCGAACAGAATAGTGTGTGGTAAACTACAAACAAGTATGTACCATGCGTTGGTTAGCATTAGCTAATTAGCATTAGCCCCGGTGACAGTTGTCATCATTGGGAATTGTTTTACATTTTAAATGTCTTGATGGAAAAACATTTAACTCACACTGGGTCGCTATGTTGTAGCCGACAATCCTCCCGGAATATTCACCAGTGAGGGGGATAACTTTGTAATATGCTATTGGCTGTTTGTATTCTTTTTGGAAAAATATAAAAAGATACTCCTGTGGAAAGGCTATATTATTTTACTTATATTGACCCTATAAACAATTTAGTATTATTTAGTATATGTAAGGTTTTGCACACTCTGTGGTACACTGTGTAAATTCAAACGTGCAAGCCTCATAAATAATATGAGTTGTTTGACCTAAAAGATGCAATAAACATTATATCACCTTATAGTACAACATACTTTTTCCTCATCTCTAAGGTCTCCCATACATGAAATGGATTCTTGTATAAAAATATTTTACTGCAAAAGTGGTGAAATTGATATTTAAAGTTATACACCTCAAACTAATAATACAGCCTGTCCGTCTGGGCATTAACCATCCAGCATAGGCTGCCAATTTACAATGACACGTTGGAATGTGTTAATTCCTCGCGTTTGATATGGTTGGTCACTGTTCCATAAATTAGTGCCAATATTTCACCATATATTTCCTCAGTTACAACTATTCCCTACGTTTGGTCTTTTGATTAATTAAACCTTCAGAAGTGTGTGAGTGATAAATGTAAATTATATAATTAATATGGCCTGCAATTGTAATGCTGCCGGAGAGAACCACAATGTTATATATGTATATATATGTGACCATGGCACGTCAGTGCACCCCAGCCATGCAGTATTGGTACTTTTACTGAAGTAAAGAATTTGAGTACTTTTTCCACCACTGCGCAGGGTGGATGGAGGTCCCAACTTCGATGCTGACGGCCCCAAAGGAGGTCTAACACTGGAGCCCTGCCGTCACCCTTGGCCAAAGTCAAGTCGGAATGGTGGGTCGTTTAAAAACTATGGAATAAAGTGCCTCCACTCCGACAGTTATTCGACAGAATATGTCGAAATACTGTAAACCCCAATGAGTACGAAATACTCAAATCGTTTAGCGGAAGCATTTGCCTCAATTCTTTTGAGTTGGCAAACTAAAAGGTTAGAGTAACTCATTACTTGAAGTTTTTAAGTTAATTGTACTTCAATATTTGGATGACCAAACTCAAAACATTGATGTATTCAGAACTTAACCCTTTTAGTTATGAAACTCAAAAAATAGATGTATTCAGAACTTAACCTTTTCAGTCATGAAACTCAAAAATGAGATGTATTCAGAACTTAACCTTATTAGTTATGAAACTCAAAAATGAGATGTATTGGGGCACGGTGGCACAGTTGGTAGTGCTGTCGCCTCACAGCTAGAAGGTCCTGGGTTCGATTCCCGCTCGGGGTACTGTGGGTGCTGGCGGCGTGTTTCCTCCTCCGCGTCATCAGTGCCCATACCCGAAGGCGGGGTTGGCGAAAGGGCCTTTCTGTGTGGAGTTTGCATGTTCTCCCCGTGTCCCCTAGGGCAGGTACCCTCACAAAAACATGCAGTAATCCTGGTCTCTAAACTGCGTCCCCCTGGCCAGCCGGGGCGCCTGATGGAGGGGAAAGGAACTGGTTGGAATAACGTGTTCCTTCCACGCGCTACGTCCAACCAGGGAAACTCTCCCCTGTCAGGTGTAAAGGAGCAACTTGGACACTCAGGCATGAAGGGAGCATGAGGTCAAGTCCGTTGCTCTCCCCAGGTTTTTGTTCTACATTATTAATTAAATATGTATTATGTCAACTCAAACAATATTGTTCTAAATTAAACCATAGATTATAATCACAACTCAAAAAACAGTATTTAACGTTCCATGAACATTTATTTACATGGAACAGAACAGTTGTTCCAACAATGGCAATGACAATAGCTTTCCTCCTTGAAATTGTGCAAAAATAATAAATAACAGCAGCAGTTTTTCAAAAATAGCAGATCTAAAAGCTCATAGCGGGCACAGAGTGCAGCTCTACAAGCTTGTAGATCTGCTTTTTGAGAAATTGTGACAATGTGGCACAAATGTTTGATGAGAAATCCACACCAAAACACATGAATGGGTCCTATAATCCTGTCCCAACGCGTGAATTCCGTTTGTGTCCGAGCATAGGCATGGTAAACCTCCGTTTGTGTCCGAGCATAGGCATGGTAAACCCCCGTTTGTGTCCGAGCATAGGCATGGTAAACCCCCGTTTGTGTCTGAGCATAGGCATGGTAAACCCCCGTTTGTGTCCGAGCATAGGCATGGTAAACCCCCGTTTGTGTCCGAGCATAGGCATGGTAAACCCCCGCCTGCCTGTGATTGGCCTACCGACACTGTCCTCCGAGGTATGCTGGATAGTCTGATACGAGGGTGGTGGGAGAGTATGTAGAGTAGTATGGTATGATACAAGAGAACGCAAACTAATATTGTTTATTCCGTATGCTTTGATGGAATAATGATGAAACATTATTGTACTATAAAAAGGTATATTTTCCCTTCATATTTATCCTTTTTAGCGTAATAGTATTAGTTTACTATAATTAGATTAATACACGATAAAAACAGTATCAAAGCAAACAGCAATAAACAATAAGTTTGCCTCTTCTACAAAAATAAAACGTACAAGTTAGTTACAAGGCTGCATTCTGTCACGCGTGTCAAGCTGTCATTCTCTTGTAGCCTGTTATTTATTTCTCAATCTCACCACGGAGTAACCTGCGTCTGAGGACAGTCAAGACGGGCAGTGCCAGTAGACCAATCACAGGCAGGTGGGGCGTTACCATGCCTCAACCATGCCTATGCTCGGACACAAATATAATTCACGCTGTCCCAACATGTTGGCCTTGCAGCGAGAATGGTAGAAAGCTAGTCTTATTCTAAATTCTAATGCAGGTATTTTAGTAGGCTAGCTCCAAATGTTTGTCACCCTCGAAGCTGCCGTTTATACAGAACCCAGGGGCCTAAATTGTTAGGCCTGTTGAGAACTTCATCGCTGGGGGAAAAGACATCCAGGAGTATTGTTATGAAGCTGTTCTCTCAATGAAGTGTCCTTTAACTTCACATTTCTGAAACTCCATTTGTGGCCTAACAGAATCTGCTCTAGAATACGAAGATCATGCAACATTGGAGCAAGTACAGCTTCATAACGATACTCTTGGACGTCTTTCACTTTAACTAGCATGCCTAGTTTAGTTGTATATTGTGCAACATTGATTTGTAAGATTTCTGAATGTTTGCGAGTATGTGAATGTGCCGAGACGGTTTGCAATTTCAGGAACTAAAATGCTAGGTTCTGTATGAACGGCAGCTCAAGGGTGACAAATGGTGCATCTGAGAGTGCCAGGACTACTAAAATACCAACAATAGGTGGTGGAAAAGGGTATGAAACATTTGTTTGCGTGGATTTCTCGTTTAAATAAAAAACAAATAACAAATTAAATAAATAGACTGACAAAACAAATGAAACAATACAGCAATGCAAATTCTATCAAATATACAAATGTAAAGTGCGTGGCCCTATAGTGTTCCTATAGTTTTAAACCTGAGGCATATAGTGGAACAATTGAAAGTGCAAACAATTAAGAGTTTTGACCATACACATCTGCACACATGTAAAAGCGATAAAAGCTATAAAAATGTCTTCCTCCCCAACCACATGTCACCTGCTACCAAGGAGCCCCCACCAGGGAAACCTACGTCATAATCTTCTCTCACAGGTGCCACCCCAGCCCGTAGGAGTAATTGCAGTGACAAGTATAGCTTCCCTCCTCCGAACACGAGCCAATTGTGTTTACAAGGATGCTCGAAAAAGCAGATGCACCGTGTTTGATTCTATCCCCCAGACCCCAGCTACATTGGTCAAAAACTGAACTAGTGTAGCAAACTTTAGGACCTTCAGGTCATTTGATGCAAATGTGTTTGGTTAACTCTTACAACTACTTTTTAACAGTTGAATACATCCATAAATGTCATGAACAGATTGTAAACATACTAAACAACTGAAACTGTCACGAACAATGTTTTAGTAAATACCACTTAACATGAATATCCTTGGAAGACAGGAAAAATAAATGTTGAGAATCTTATCCAACTACAGTATGTGCTTTTCATAGTGTGCTCGTAGCTTGTAGAGTGGCCATTTCTGCCCTCCACAATCTATATATTTTTAAGCAAATCGTTCTTAAGGCTCTGCAGTCTGAGTGACAGTTTAGCACTGTCCAAACCCATCAAAACCTTCTGGAAAAAATCAAACGTGTTGGTCAGTCCTTTGGGATAATTAAGATGCAGTGCGTAGATCAGACCAAACAGAACAACGGCAGCATCTGGAAATTGGGGGAGACTGACCACTGCATCACCTTCAATGATGATGGTTACTTTCTTTGGGTTGTAGTGGATTGGCTGCTTGACATTTTCACCGGCTGCTGCAGCCGTCAGGAGGCACACCGCACCAAAAGGCCCTGGATCATCATCTTCCTGAAGGAATGACAAAAATGCACATCACATACTAATCACATCACTGTAGAGTTACAAAAAGAGCTGGAGAGATGGCCAGATTGCCAAATGGCACCCAAATTAAGAGCTTCACTGAATTAGTCGCACTCGCATCTGTTCTGCAAAAGATGGTATATAGAGAGAGAGTGTGTATGTGTGTAACAGCTCAACATATAACATCACAATCCGTGGACTTCAACAAGACAAAGGCAATGTCAGTCCTGTAACCAAAGAGGTTCACCCAGCACCAGAGTCCTTCACAGAGATGGTTATATTGGCAATAGACGTCCTAGGCACCTCACAGCTTTATTTGATAAGGTCTGTGGACGTCTCTAGCATCCAACGTGTTAGGCAGCAAGTGTTTAGAGTTCATCGCTGAAAAAATGAAATACCATCGGCCCAAACAAGATGTTTTTAAGTTAATTTAGGTCTGTAAGGACTCACCGTGCATGTCTTGAAGACTGCAGAGGTATCCTCTCGCAGAAATACAGGAAGAGCATGGAGCACAGTGGTACGCCTTGTGTGGACATCGGATCATTCCTATGAAGATTAAAATATAAGTGTACATTTGTAGACATAATTTACAAATTAATCACAATTAGCCTGAAGAGCCTTAGGGACAATGCCAGTTTCTATGCTAAATCATATTTACCTGTTCATCGTGGACTTTTAAGATTTCAGCCAAAGCCTCTGCAATTTTTCCACTTTGGAATGCTTTCTGACTAAATATGGCCATCAACCGTGGAGTCTGACGATCCAGCTGCTCAGCATAGAATCTATTTGGCAGGTTCTGGTTTGTAAGGCGCTGGAATTCGGCATACACCTACATTAAACAAAAAACAAGCAAACAAAGTTCAGATGTTTGGTAGATTATTGTGTGGGGTATTGCCCTAGGAGTTTAGAAGAGCATGCAATGTTGCCTTTTACATCCCCTGGATGGGAAAAACAAATGGGGACAAGTTAACTTCCAACTGCTCAATGGTATAGGATTGTGGTTGTACTGGTTACATCTCATGTGCGAATGTGTGTGTTAACTGTATGGGTGTGAAGCAGGGCATTGTTAAATCACACCCATGTGAACGAGCGGTGCAGGCTGTGTGTGTCCCGAATGCAACCCTAATTAGTTACAGGGGTCAATGGGTGGTTATTCATACATACATAGAGACATACACACAAAGTTGGTCATTGGAGTCAATGGGCCCCATTTTGAATGTCCGTTTTACAATGGGGTAATACATAAATTGGCCTATATTGGCCTCGCTCTGCGCACAATGGTATTATAGAAGCCTTATCGTCCCGTGTTGAACGCACACACGTATGGCATACGGCGTTCCTGAATATTTTAGCATTGTGGGAGTGTCCATATGTTAATTATTTTCGCTTTGCGCAATTTGCTATTAAGCCCCTTGACCTGCGCATAACGATTAGACGTGGGTCTGACCAGCTCATAAACGCAAAAAGCAGATAAAGCACTGTTTGATTTTACACTTGAGCGGCTCTGGGACGCTGCTGGAGTGTTGCCAAGTCTGTTTATTATAAGCGGCTTCTTTTTCTGTAAAGTTGCTTGTAAATATTGGTAGTTGTGCTTGCTTTTCTTGTTTCTAAAGGTTTCTCCTAATGTTGTTTAAACCGGTGATCCTCACACAGCACATTCCCATGTGAAGGATCCCCAGATGAATGCATTTGCCCAACTAAGGACTAATCCAAAAATGTAATTACATTTTTCCAAGATTACTTTTGAAAATAGCAGATCTACCAGCTCACAATGCATCACATTCATTCATTAAAACTATGAACTCTGACTGCAGGCGGATATATAATGATCATTATAACAATGTGCAAGAAAATATTTAAAAAGATGGAAGAACTTTATATTTGTGGACAATCAAAATATGTTTTTTATTTTAATGTGGTGTCATTAAAATCAATCTGGATATGGCAGACTCACTATCTAGAAAATAAAAACATGGCACTTCATTTAAAATAGGTTATAGACCCCTGTTATATGCGCTTATTTTGGGATTATTTTTATAGACCTATTTACTTGTTTCTATGAGACATGGCAATAGCTTTGGATGCGTCTTTCTTTTGTGAAATGTTGAGATTAGAAACGGCCACAATTCTTTCATTTCTAAACCTTAAAAAAAAAAAAAACATCTCCATAATCCTTGGGAAGTTTGCTTTCATACGCTGTATCACACTCGATCCAAGTCTTCTTCAATAAAATGCTACGAGCGAAGACCATACCATCACGGAACCATACCATCACGGGCATACGCACCACGCATTCAACTCATTACTCATTTCAAATATAATATAATTATAATTTAAATTTAAATATAATTTTACTGGTGTTTCTCAATAGAAACAACTTATTTTGAGGCATAAAGGTGACAGCATGCAGTGCAATAGGAATAATTAACCCAAATGTGACAAAGTCATATGTCATGTCTTCTATGGTGCCAGCCTGAAGAAATGTAATATAACATCCCCAAAGTGCGCATTCTGTTTGTGACATCAGCTGACTGGTAAAGAAAATAGTACGGACATGTTGATTGGGTAACTCTCAAACACGCCTTAAACACTCCCATGACTAATTCAAGGCCGTTTTGATAGATGATGGCCATATATTGTTGATTGTTCTCTCATTTACAGGAGTCATGAGGACAGACAATACGGATGTCGTTTTCAGCCTTCAAAACGTGAGAGGAACTGCTTAAGAGTTGTGTTCACCTATAAAGAAGAACATTCCCTTTTCCAAGCCTTCATGTCATCATTTCAAAACGAAAACCGCTATAATGAAGTTATCTAATAAAACGTTTACATGATGTACACCTGCTTGCTGCTCATTGACTATATGTAAACAATGAAAAAAAGGTTGCACCCCAAATCCCATATACTGTTCATTTGAACGATTTCATTTTGCTGGGGATTGCTTACTATACAGTTGAACTATGTAGGCTACAGTATGCCTAAAACATAATATGTTACCATATCCACTAATTAAAAGCATGATGACACAATGTTACAATGAAACATGTTCTCTGAAATTATTGGTAGTCGCACATGAATATGAAACGTACATTTTGTTTTATTATAAAATGCATTATATCTCCCTTCAATGTCAATCACAGACTTTCTTCATGGTGTGACTTGACTTAATCCTCTTTACCCCGTCGAGGGGCATAGGGCGTCCACCAGAGATCTCCATCTCACTCTCTTCTGGGCCTGCGCTTTTGCTTCCTGCCAGCTCATTCCATCTTCATGGTGTGGGAATGAGGAAACAATTCTGAGGAAAAACACGTTTGTTTAGTGATACTATGGTAATTTATATATATTTAGTTTGCTTTGCTATAAAAAGCTACATGACAATTTTCAACCGTAAGCATGATGCGTCTGCAGCGGCTCTGTCTAATTCCTGAAGAGTGAATACTTTCTTCCAAAACCAATCCAACCGTTTACTGGTTCAAGAAAAAGTAGAAGCAGACTTCACGTTGTACAAGAAAGGGCTTCATGTCATGTTTTTCAGTCATCCACTCCAAAAAAGCTAGCAAAAAGTGGACTTATGACAGTCAACAACGTGAGGTTTGTTATTATTCTTGCAAAAAGTTCTGCAAGCTGTGAAGGTTGCCAGTTATTTTACTTTGTGAGAGAAATAAGCAACCATGTCCATGCAAAGTGCAAACAAGCCCAAAAACAAATTATGCATTATATTATGCACATATTATAGGCACATAAGCTGGCTATTTAAAAAAAACCATGAGTGGATAAAGTGCAAATGTGGAATATCTTTGAAACATTTGAACACATATCTAATACAGGGCTCCATGGCACAAATTACGTGTAAAAATACAACTTGATTTGGGGGTCCTTGGCATGTTCATGGAGAACCACTGGTGTAAAAAACATTTGGAAGAAAGCCCAAATATCAACTACATTTTAGAAACAAGCCAAAAAAAAGAAACCAGTGAACCACCAATATTTACAAGCAACACAAATAAGCCCAAAGTTGCTTATAATAAGCAGACATGGCAACACTGGGTCACTTCCATGTGTATTTGTTGTTTTTTGAAAATGGGAGGATAAAGTCACACCTACACGCAGCCTCCCCCTGAGGAACAGCACAGCGAAGCATTATGGGCATTGTAGGAATTCAGCAATCCAGTCAACCCCTAGTCAAATACACAGACTTCATTATTTTTCTGGTCAAAGGGTGCAAATTTCAAATTGTGCTACTGTTATCTATTACAAATACCATTAACATTAAAATAAGATCAGGTTGTGTCAGGGGTGAAGTGGCCCTTTAAGAGTGGAGATACTTACATTTAGTTCGATGTGGTGATTGAGCAGGGCCTGTAGTGTAACCGGGCCCGGGGGAGATATGGTACTACGAACACGAACCAACCACTGCAAAGACAATAATGGAAAATGGTTGCGCATGATGCAAATCCACACACAAAATAATAGGTCTAATGAGTTCAGGTGTTAAAGCAAAAAAAAAGCCAAGATGGAAAATTATTTTCAGCCAATCAAGCACAACACACTTAGTTGCGCACTGGTGTTGCATGCAGCAAATCGGAATGAAATCATTTCATGCAGCCAGAGACAGACATACTTGAGGCACTGGTGACAGGAGCAGGCTTTGCTTGTTCGGTTGATTCTGATCGACCGCCAATAGGTTTTGGTTATGGCGCTCTCCATGGTGCTGAACCGAGGCATAAACCTTAAATAGCATACACACCCGTTCAAAACGAAACCCTTCCTAGATATTGAGTGGCTGCGATTACATCATGTATTAATTCAAAATGAACTCATTCCGAATAGATTCATAATCTGTTCTTGCACTCACCTGTTTACATGGGACCTGAATAAAAGTATTCCTCTTTTACATGGTTCCCGCCTACATTCTGTATAGTAGTGTGTATATCTGTCTGTCTCATCATGATTTGTGTGCATGGGGATCTCATTTTAAACAAGCTTTATGCTTTATGAGTTTTCCAGTTTAGTAGACCTTGTATTGTGAATTTGTACTTCCATGTACTGATGTTCTCATACTAAATAAAGTACATCACATCAATCAATCATACGCCCGGGCATGGACCAGGGGCGCTGGTGGGCATGGGGCAATAGCCCCCTTGTGCTTCCGAGTCCGCGGCGGAGGTCTGTCGCTCGTAGGCAGGCCGGGAAGCAACGCACCGACTCCTGGCCAGGCAGAGTGATATGCGGTGCAAGCCTGCGTTCCTTTGTTATTGCCGTTTTAATGTGAAAGTAGCAGATCTACAAGTTCAGACCAGTTTCTTTTTTGTATTGGTACCAGCCACGGTAAAACTTAGGCTAGCCCTACTTGTCACATTTCTCATGTAGGTATGACGTCGTGCATTAGCACATGGTCGTTATAATAATAAATAACAATACATAAACACCCAACCGCTCATGGTTATTATAATAATAAATGGAGAGAGAGAGAGAGAGCAACACTTACAGTCTATGAAACAAGGCACGCTCATTTATGGCAAAAGTAAAAAAGTATTGGCATCAAAATATATTTAAAGTAGAAAGTAAGCTATAGGCTACTCATTATGCCGAATGTCATGTTTTTCTTGTAGGCAATTTTTAAGCTTTGAAACATGCTGCAACTCATTCACTGTGACGAAAACCCTCTTTCTGCGCCGAGTAGCGCACAGTACTCACACTGGTTGAATGCGGGGTCGACTTAGAGATTATTTGATAGGTCATTTTTGGCCAATTCTGACAGACAGCACTAGGCTACTAAGCATGGACATGTGCAATAATGCATGTATTCCAAACATTCGGAATAAAGTGTTTATATGGTCAATTCCGATTGGTATATACAACCCCTCCAAACCCAAATTCATTCGGGTCAGACCGGAATGGAATATTCTATTCCAATCGAGGTGTTTACATGAGCATTTCTATTCTGAATGAATTCATTACGAATAGAAGTGTATTAATTCCGAATAAAACTGTCTAACTGCAGCCACTATACTGATTGAAATAGTATTAAAACTTAAAACCTAGAGAAAGACAAATAGCACCTGTATAGTATAATAAACAAGAAGAATAAAGGAATGACTTGCATTCCTACACCGAATCCCATGGGGAATTGACTGGTCAATTCGAATTATATAGATTGATTTATTGAATACTTTATTAGCAGTCTGCAAAAAAAAAGCACAGGATAGTACAGTTTAATACATGGTCTTCTAAGAGGATTATAGCCAAGAAAGCACTATAGCTTGGTTCTATGTGTATTCAATTCATCAAAACATTTAATGACAGACAGAACTACAATACAATATGCAAACATATCATATATAAACGAGTAGTAGGCTAATCAAAAAGACAAATATGTACAGTAAACAGTTTGGGGGGGGGGGGGGGGGGGGGGGGGGGGGGGGCTTTTCACAGGGGGCCAGTTCCGAATTGCAGCCACATGTAAGTGGTTTTGAAGGAGGTTAAGGATTCACACTTTTTTATAACTATTGGTAGGGCATTCCACATTTTTCCACGAATTTACAAATAGCCTACACATTAATGTGGGGGTCCTTGACATGAAAATGTTTGAGAACCACTGGTTCAAACAACAATAGGAAACAAGGCAACTAAAAACGAGGCAACCCACAACTATTATTTAGAAGCAACTTTACAGAAAAAAACAAGCCCAAAGTTGCTTATAATAAACAGACATGGCAACACTGGTTAGACTGCTAGGACTTGCTTTCCAAAGCCCTGATTTTGGCAGATAGCATCCCTGAGTGCATTGTAAAGTTCTACAGCCTGGTGTCTGTCATTGGGAAAACTCAAATTCTGCTCATCCATTACAGTTGTACATAGGTCAAAAACGTCTTCAGGCTCTCTGTAGATCAGCGGTGTCTGGTGAGACCATGAAGTCATCTGTCCCCCATAGCTGAGGTACCATGAACATGGAATTTGGGATCCCACTAGGACTGTGTGGGTTCTCCGTTGGCCGGATCCGGTGCGCATTCCAAACAGCCGCGATCTCATTCAATTCTTCCTATAAAACAATTAGATCTTTTTTTTTTATAAAAAAATAAAAATGAATAGAATAAAAAAACTGGGTCTCATCATGGGTTCTTCACATAATAAGTATAAGCTAAACACTACTAGGCTTTAGGTGAATCCACAGAGCACTGCGGGGTGCATTCTGACACCGTTATAATCGCGCCAGGGAAGCCCTCTGTGGATTTGTCTACATACACTGTAGGCTACTAGACATTGAAGTTATACAACCACAAAATTCTGTACACACCTAGATTATGTTTTTAAAGCACAACTGCACTAATGCCTTGTCCAGGAAATCTCCACCAAATAGGCCCTCGTCTTTCAGCTCTCCAAATAACTCGATCCAGTATTCAGCCCCTTGTCTCCGCAGCATACCCCACCAACTTTCAATGCGTTGATTTGCAGTACTGGCACCTGCTATGTAGCTTCTGTCCCCTGCCCTGTCGTCTTCTCCGTCACGTCTGAAGAACCTTTGGATGTCTCGCACAGTCACATTCTCAGTTCCAAAATCAGTCCGTATAATTCTCGGGCATCCACCAAACCTCTCCACAGCATCCATAAAGTAACCTGCAATGACTCACGGGTTACTGCTCGCGTACGCGGCCTTAAGCCAAATGATCCTACGAGAAAACCCGTCTATACAGCCATTAATGCAGATTCCGTATGTTTTTAGTTTATCATAGGAATCTACATGACAAATAAAATTGGGTCCTGTGGAAAAAACATTGTCTGCGCTGGAGTCGACGGTGACGGCGTAGCGCTACGCTCTCTGGGTCAAGTAGTTCAATGATCATCCGAACATCCTCTTTTCTGGCTCGAATACCATTTTCCAAGCATTTAGTGTGCATCCAACGGTAACCGTGGAGACGCCCTGGCCCATCTAGTTGACTGACAATGACATCTATAATTGTCCCAAGGTCAGCAAAAGTACAACGGCAAAGCTCATTTGCTTTCAGAATTCTATGAAGATGTCGTAGACTTATTAAACAATGTATTTTTTATTTAATACCAGTAGGTTCACACATTTGACACGGCTGACTGGGGAGAAAAAACAGTGCAGATTTGCAGAATAAGCTATTTGTGGTCTAGACTACCATCTAGTGGATCAATTGTGTAACAGCCGTTAGTGAAATTACATCTGCATTTACCATTAAAAATTTTAATTGAATGTAGGCTACATATTTATTACCAGAGTTATATTCAAATGTATACATGAATGAATACATTAATGTTATTAATTCATTTAAAAACATATATTGATGCAAATAAATCCAATGCACAGTATAACAGCGTGTAATATTGCAATCACTTGCAATATTGTTGACACCATTATATCAGCATGCAACGCAATTCATATTCACTGCAATGACATCTACCGTTCAAAGAATGCAGATAAATGTGGTACTGTCAACAGTACTGCAATCAGTAACAATACTGACATAAAGAGGACGCTATTTTACATGTGTGTGTCCATCCATCCACCCATCCATCTAACTAGAGTCTGTGAGTTCCAATATTTGTCTTGCACAGAAATATTACAGCCAATAACTGTTGATGGGAAAACAGTATTTATCCACAATGCATGTGGTTTGAGAGGTGATTCACATAATTTAACTTTTATTAAAAGTAATTCCTCTTAAATTCAGCACAACACATCACTCATTTCTGAAGATTTGAAATGCGTTTCTATGGCACTGTTCTGCTCAACAAGAAAACAACGATGATCCGTTCTTCACATCGCGGCATGCTTCCTGGTCCACTCGATGTCTCAGTGTTCACTCATTATAAAATTGTTGGTCTGTTTCAGTCCCGCTGCCGTTTCAGCTAAAGACAAAATTAACTGAAGCTGCTCATTCAATGGCGGGGCATCAGCCTCATTCCTGATCGTCCAATCAAATTCCACGTTGCTGTCCAAGCCGCATTCAGACTCTGCATCGTCTATCCCAGCAGTGAAGACCCAGCCACGATCCGCCCTGGTCTCTTGTGAGGCGTGCACTCGGACACAGCGGGTCTGATTCGGGTACTCCCTCCAGAACCACTGCACATCCGACAGGCGCCGAGCATCGCTGATCATCCAGACAGGCTGTTGGGCACCTCTAGTGGCCAGTCTGCAGAAGAATCCTGGGTCCTTTTCTCTCTGTCTCTCTCCCCATTGTATCATATCGGCTCTGTACTTCTCTTTATACTCACTTGCTCCAAGTAGCTCCCCAAAGTCTAGACTGTGTTCCAGTGCATACTGCTGCTTCAAAGGACCAGAAAGACGCAGAATGCAGCACGCATCAGGACCAAGTCGTTTATGAATTAAATCAGTCACGTAATCTTTCCCGGATTTTCGCTTCCCACTGAACACAAGAATGAGTTTTGGTTCTTCTACTGTCTCCATTATGTCAGTCTCCACAAAATATTTGTCTACATGAACCTCTAGTTTTTGCAGCAGCCCTGTTATTGTTTACCTCACAATCCAAGATGTCGTAGACTTATTAATGAATCCATGTCTGGATGCAAGTGAACCAAGGATTCCATTGTATGTCAGTCCAATATGAAAATAAAACAAAATAGCATCAAGCATTTCCATTGTATGGCAGTCCTATGCGGGGCAGCTGTGTGTAAGTGAAGGAAATAGCCACCAGCCTGTATTCAGGCTATTATGCGGATCTGGTGCAAACACTTTAATTAAGACGTTTGAACGGCATAAGGATCTCGAGCGCACGTCCTAATAAGACGTTTGGACGACATAAGGATCTCGAGCGCACGTCATAATAAGACGTTTGAACGGCATAAGGATCTCGAGCGCACGTCATAATAAGACGTTTGAACGACATAAGGATCTCGAGCGCACGCCTTTTATGACGTCGCCACGTCATATATGACGTTCGCACGATATCTGCTCTATGTCACTTAAGGGCTACCACAATGTATTTGTGTGCGCTCCGCGACGGGCGCGACGGCAAACATAGATTTTCATTAATTTTTCAGATCATTGTCATTGCAGTGCAAACCATTAAGTATAGCCTAACTTCATAGGCTATTGTAAGATATGTGACATATTTCTTTCACCCGGTATTATTGATGTGAGTCGATCAAAACATTATAGCCTATAAATTATAGGATATAATGCTTGACTTGTCTTGTAGCCTAGGCTATACAGTATACTGTATAATGCCAGCTGATAACTGTCACGGCAGACAGGGAACCCAGATGCAGACAGATCAGACAAGGAAACGTGGTATGATGCAAAAAAACTAGGAAACGTGGTATGATGCAAAAAACTAGAGTATTTATTCACTCCAAAACACAGAAGTTCTTCAGGCAAAGTTCAAGGCAAAATTTAACTCAAGTCCAAAAGGTATAAAGTCCCAGTTTCCAAAGCAGAAAATAATACTTAGGTCTTCAGTTGGAGCTGCATGGAGAGGTGGTCAGGCTGGCAGGCAGGTACTGAGAAAGGAGACCAACAATTAGGATCAGGCCAGTAGAGGAGCGGAATATGTTCTTGAGTCTTTAGTACAAAAGCACAGAGGTGTGCCAAATTTTGGTGTCCAAATGCGGAAGTGCAGCTAACATTGAGCGCTCGGTTGCACAGGGTTTCCTCGTCAAGAAACCACGGGTCCGCCTGTAGTCCTTCCTCTTACCACTAGGGCCCAGCGCTTCAACATTGGAGTGCCTAGCTGGCCCCTTGGTCCAGTGTCCATTCATGGGTTCTTTCTGACATGTTGCATATTTATTCCCCATGTGATTTATTTTTAACAATCAGTCGGCATAATAATGTATTAACTTTAGCTCTGTTGCATAGACTGCTCTGTTGTTATGAAACCATCATTAAGCAATGTAATCATATTGTGTAAAGCAATGTGACATTCTCTTTCTTTAAGACTAAAGGCAACCCTTGACTGTATAGGAAAGAATGAATAAATATAGCCACATAACACATCGATCATGACTTATGACTATAGGCTTCCTCGCCGTTCTCCCAATCTTGAGGGGAAGACACTTGGCCGCATATTGCTGGTATGCGGCCAAGAGACTCCCCTCAACATCAATGAGGGCCTCCTCAGCCTCGGTCCAGGGTTTCCTCGATCCGGCTGGCAAATAGAAAGCCCTATCCAGCAGTGGGTCGGACTCCGCGTTCGGGTCGAGTAGCTGCGGATCCACCTCCTCGAGTGGTGCTGGGGTTTCTGGCAGAAGGCCTACGACCCGGAGCTCCCTCTCCACCTTCTCCTTCTCCTCCCTCTTCTTTTTTGCAGCCGCTTCTGCTGGGGTCTGCATCTTGTATGGGATTTGGGGGCCCAACCTTGGCAGGTCCAGGTGGCCAAAGGTCCTGATTGTGTATCTGCTAAAGATCCTGAACGCCTTGAGCTCATCAATGGTCCAGCTCGCATCCAGCAGCAAACGCCTCGTCATCCTGTCGTCGACGAACTCCTGGTTCATATATAGGCCAACACAAGATATGAGGGCAAGTATGTGGACCAGTCTTCCCTGCTTGACTGGGGAGGGGTCATTTACAACTAAGCTGGGGAACCTCTCGAGCACTGTTCCCATCCAGGGGAACCCCAGCTCTGTGTACTTGACACATCTAGATGCAAACACCCCTTCCTGCTGGAGCTTCTCTATGACACGTGTTGTGAAGGTGTCCACTTTCAGCACTGTCATAAAGGGCGCTTCACCCTCGTCGTGAATTGTCACATAGTTTGGGGCGTCCCAAATGGCACTGGTGTTCCTCTTGGATGTCCAGTAACGGACCTTCGGAAAGAACACCGGCTTACAGACCCTGAGCCCGGCCAGGAGCACTGCTGCCGGGTCCTTTCCTGCCGCCTGGACAATCTGCACTGCCCGGCCAAAGCATAAACCTGAATGGTAGTGCTTTACCCTTGATTGCATACTTGTGTTCTCCTCAATTAAGTGTAGACTTTTACACTTATTTATTTAAGTTCCTATCCTATGACTTTGTAAATAGTTGCATTTACTGAGAATTGTTCAAATGTTATTCATACAGATATTTTACAACTGAATTAGAAGTATTCACTTTTTATTTAATTTCTAAGCTAAACCTGTGAGCATGGATAAATAAAATAGCCAGGCACATTTTGAACAGGTATCGCATGCAAATATGAAGTGATTGTAATTCAAATTCACTTTCTTTTGAAAGTACTGCAATGCAACAACAAAAAATGAGTGATTTGATTGAATGTATTTGGTGATAGCAGGAAAGAGCACTTCAATACATACAGCAGACAGACACCGATGATTAAAACACAGTAACGCCCTAAGGCTTAGACCCTGCATGGACTTCACTGGAAGTGAAAAGCCCAAGAATGAGTGAAATAGTATAACAAATCATCAGTGTCTAGCCTTTTGCCTTTTGTAAAAATGTTGTTAAATTCTCAGCTTTTATTATAATTTAAAAAAAAGACAGCTCAAATAAGCGGACGTGTCTCTACTGGGGAGATTACCACAACCACTGTGCAGCTGATCCCAACATGGATCCCCAGCACCGCAGGCCTGAAAAGGTATACAATTATATACAAAAAGTATACAATTTAGAGAACATATAGTGAACAAATATTTTATATATATATTATATATATTTTCAGGCCAGTGTAGCCTTTATTACTTTACATTACTACTTTATATGGCTTGTACTTGAAAGCCGTTCTGATTGTGCTCGCTCTTTCTTCAATATGGGTGAGAAGTGAACTGAGACGGAACTCACTGAAGAACAAGAAGGCAAAGGTTATGCCTGTGGTGTTTGAGAAACAATATTCTATTCTATTCTATATCCTTCCATTATGTATTGTAATCTGATAATACATACATGTATTAATTCCAATATTGTACAATGACCAGTGTATAGAGCGCCGCAGTCCCGCCCCCTTTCAGAAAAGCGAGTGGCCCAGGAAATGAAAGCCCCATGCATTCTTCCATCGGCACTTCGAATATAATTTATTTAAAGACGGTTACGCCGCGGACAAAGCCAATTCGGATCGTGACGAATCATGACAATGAACACAATGTTTTGGGCCGATCAAATCATTAGAAAGAAGAAAAGAAAGTCAGGAGACAACACTTATTTGTTTTGTTTTTCGTCTTATAAATTATTTGATCGGCCCAAAACATTGTGTTCATTGTCATGATTCGTCACGATCCGAATTGGCTTTGTCCGCGGCGTAACCGTCTTTAAATAAATTATATCAGAAGTGCCGATGGAAGAATGCATGGGGCTTTCATTTCCTGGGCCACTCGCTTTTCTGAAAGGGGGCGGGACTGCTGCGCTCTATTGAGATTTGTGTTATCCTTGAGGCATATGGTCTATTGTTGACGTGTTGGCATGGAAACACCATCCACTGTTGGTCACCTCACCTGCTATATGATCCAATAGATTAAACTCAACAGTATGGGAGCAAGAGGTTTATTAATGAACTTTTGCTTGAATGATATAGATAGGCAGAGCATGGCAGCGCTCTTACACTTGCTTAACAAAATATGTTACAACACTGCTTGTTTGTAATTTTGACATCATACTGTAATTGATAATTATACTGAACTATAGCTTTGATGCGAGTATAAGCCATCGTGTGTATGCTATTCAGTATAAAAAGACAAACATCTCTCTATCTCTCTGTGTGTGTGTGTGTGTGTGTGTGTGTGTGTGTACAAAACACTGTGCAGCTGATCCCAACATGGACCCCATATAAATATAATAATATATAAATAAATATATAAATAAATAAAAAGTACATTTAACACAAATTGATTGCACCGAACTTGAACATTGCAGAGAGGATGAACTGGCTGTTCTCTCTACTACATTTTAAACTATTTATCAACCATTCTCTCTAGTAAAGAGAACATATATATATATATATATATATATATATATATATATATATATATATATATATATAGAGAAGAATAAAACTAAAATAGGGGGTCCTGGACAGGTTTTTCCTAATGATGTGGACACACGGCCTCCTGATTTTCGGCTGAGCAGGGAGCCTCTCGCAGTGATGTTGACCTCATCCTCTCCTGCTCGTCCTCTGGGGCCACAACATCCCCTGCATCCACACAGGTGTTGTGCAGGACGCAGCATGCTGTTATGACCTGAAATCATATGGCGGGGGGGTAAATTACACTTACTGAAAAAGTCTTCTTAACCACATTAAGCCTATATTTTAGTTGACTGGTGTAGTGTAGGAACTCTATAGGCTGCTCAGTGATTACTTACATATAGGGTACGAAGGTGTGATGCACCTCCTGGGCATGGAGGAAGATGGACCGCCACCTGGTCTTCATCATGCCAAAGGCACGCTCGATAATGCCGCGTGCCCTGGCATGATGGTTGTTGAACCGCTGTGTGGCATCGCCAGGTATTGGCCGTCGGTAGGGAGTGATGAGAGGGAGTGGGAGTTGGAGGCACGGGTACCCTCCATCTGCGAGGATGAAGTGGTCTGGAGGAGGGTAGTTTCCTTGACGGTACAGTGGGCTGTAGCGCAGCACTCTGGCGCCGTGCACCGACCCAGGCCGATGGTCACACAGTGCCTGCAGAATAATGGAAGCAAACAGCTTCCTATTCTGATAGCACTGGTGGTCGGGGCCGGTTGGTGCAGTAATTCGGACATGGCAGCCGTCGATAGCTCCCGCTGCTCTTCTAAAAGCATGCAGGTCTAGCCAGCCTTGCAAACCCACGGGTCACTTCCTCCAGGGCTTCAGGGGTACTTGGGAAGTGGATGACCCTGTGGCGGTTGGCCACCACCTCCCTTGTGACCCTGTGGACAATGCGGTGGACAGTGGAACGAGGAATGTCAAAGGCATCTGATACCACCCTGTACGATGCTCCACTTCCTAGCCAGTAGAGAAACACCAGGGTCTCAAATGTGGCACCCCATCCATGGGGTGCCACAATCAGGCCGTTTGTCCACACCGTTGAAAAACCTGACCAGGACAGGGACATGCAGGTTGACCCTGCAGTACGGACCTCTGGGGCCTCTCGGCTGAGTTAGGGAAAGAATGAGAATAATTAGGTTGGTCGGTCTTATACTCTGACACACTGAGTGTAACTGAGTGACAACATTTGTAAGATTTGTGTTAGATTACACAGTAAAATAATATTGTGATAAATTTAGGCTATCCATTTGGAGCTGAGAGTTGGCCTGGTTTAACCTTTTCATTCATGTAAATGCAAATGTGATTAACTAAGAGTAGCATTCTGATTAATTAATTTCTCTCAGTTGAATTAACAGTTTATACTCACTTTACAGTAGGCTATATAGGCCTATTTGTTTTAAATGTAAAAGTAGACCTATATTGTCAAAGTTAAATGACATTATAGCAATACACTTAGCCTAAATGAAAACGAACTAGCTGTTAGCTGGCTGTAAAGGTATAGGCATGCATACACAACATATCCATGTCACTTACTTGTTCGTCATTCCTTCCCAGCCTGAGATAAAACAAGCGCCGACGAGGGCGCTGTTGAACCTCCAACTCTTCCAATATCAAATATAAAATAAAATATAATGTAACTATTTCCAAATCCATGTTGGCACTTGGCAAGCAAATTAAGCAAATCGATCGCAAAAAGAGGGACAACTAGGCTCTATAGGAGACTGACGTCACTGACGCGGGAATATAGAAGCGGGAATTTATGCCAGTATATATACAGAAGAAGAATCAAGAAGATCTACAAGTGCCGCCGCGCTATGAGCTTGTTGATCAGTTATTGATCGTGCCTGCTGTGCTGTCTAAGGGAAAAGCCTTATTTATCCACCAGGGGGGGGTGGTGAAGATGTGATTTCATTTTTTTATTTCTCCCCAGCCTCCAAATATCTTTTTGTGACTTCCCCCAAGGGACTACAGGAAAATATATGACATAAACGATATGTATATTCACACCAACATTATGAGAAAATAAAAATAATGCTCACATTTTCCTATTAAATATCACCCCATTTGAGGTCAGGGGTTTGGAGGTTCCATGCAGTTTATGCCCTCTTGGCGTTTACAAAAACACCCCAAATGAAACGCAAATTGAGCAACTATGATCTAGTTTTCATATTAATCTCTCGCTGTCAAAAACAGTGTTGTATGGATGACAGCCGTGAATACCAATTGTGCCCTCTCTGGTTTTATAAAAACTCCCAAAACGGCTCTTTAAAGAGCCACCCGTTTATATATATACTAGCTAATAATCCATGCTATATTGTTTATGAGCAGCAAAATCAGTTTAAATACAAATCAAACAGCAGATGCGACGATGGTCTGTATTCTGTCCAAAAGTAAAAACATTTATCATTATGAAGTGAATATCCTTCCTTTCAGCAACTCTTTGCAACGAGTCGGGACTCAAGTTAAATCAGATTCGACGTAGTAATAATAACAATAATAGAATAGCTTTTATTTATATTGCACTTGACATTTGGGGAAATAAAACAATTGGAAACAAATTGCATGTAGGCTGTAAATATCCACAATAGACGCTCATATACGCTACCTTGTTCCGTAGGAGAAACAGGGGAAATTGCTTCGGCCTATGCCGACAAAGGAGAGTTAAAAACGGGTACGTATCTCTGCTGGCAGCCCCCAAAGCGAGACCTACGGCTCTCTGAATTCTCCGACATCGTTGTTTGATATTTTTAAATAGGATCTTTTATGATTAATTGACCACACATATGAAGTTTAAACAACTAAATACTCCCCAAAAATAACAATAATAAGAAAGTAAATTCCGTGGGCTAAAAAAGTAGTTTCTAGATCTTTTAAAAACACTGCGGTCAGTGCGGAGAAAACAGTAATGGCTGCCAGTTGAGAACGCTGAGCTCCGCTTGGCTCCGCCCAGCTCCACTCGGCTCCGCCCAGCTCAGCCCAGTGAACGTGTCCCAATCCACAGACAGCACTCTGCGTCCACACTATGCCACCTACACAGGGTAGTGCCCCGTTAGTGCCAGTGCAGTGACCTACGTACCCTATCCTACCTAGTACCGCACCTTGTAGGGTGAACCCCCTGATTCACCCAATGTCGTGGGGGTACCTGGGCTGCACGTGGAACAGTTCCTCCAGGGCGAGTTCGTACTGGTAGGCCTGCCAGGTCGCGTCGAATCCCCCCAGGAACCCGTTAGCCTGCATGCGGGTCTCCAGGGTTCCCAGGAGGAATCCCCCCACTGTCTGGCAGACAGACATGAGACCCTCCCCGCCACGGTTCTCAAACGGAACCAGCATGGGTTCCGTGGCGAGGAGGGTCTTCAATGCCTCCATGTCAATGAGGTCAGAGGCGACAAGGCCTTTGGGGATTTTTCCCTTCTCCAGCCGGAGAACCCCCTCCAGCCTTGCCGCCATCTGGACCGTTAGTTTGGACACTCGGCTGAGTTTCCTGTCGATTTGGGCAGGTTTGTGGTCCAGGGGGCTCTGGAAATTGGCCGCCTCGTGCAGGGTGAAGGCGGTAAACACCCTGCCACGGGTACGGCCAATTACTCTGTGGAGCCCAAACCTGGACCACAACAGGTCAACCGACTCCCATCGATCCTTCACGGACACTGCTGCGTGCACAGAGACCGCTTCTACGTGTTGTAGAAGGGCCTTGTGCACCAGGTCCGTGAGGAGGACGGGAGTCGGCGACTTCTGGCCAAATCTAGTGAGGGTCAGCATCACCCTCAGACCAGACACTGTCATTGCTCAATACCGGGCACTTCCACTGCTCTATACTGGGTGGGGGTGTGGAGGGGCTTTCTAGCACCTTTGGTGCAGCGGCAGGAGGAGAGTGTAGCCCACCACACACCGGCTGCGCGTTGCTGCGTGGCGCCGCGCGGCGCGGCGCGTTGCGGCGCGTTGCTGCGTGGCGCCGCGCGGCGCCGCCTGGAAAATAGAACTGTGTTCTATCGGCGCGCCGGGCGGCGGACGGAGCCGGTGTGCGTTAGGTTCATTGAAAATAATGGAGGCGGCTGTGTGCGCCGCGCGGCGCACGAAGCTGGTGTGTGTCGGGCTTTAGGCTCCATACTGGGTGGGGGTGTGGAGGGGCTTTCTAGCACCTCTGGTGCAGCGGCAGGAGAGTTTGGCTCCATACTGGGTGGGTGTGGGTGTCGCACCCTCGGGGCCAGGGATTTGTTATATTGGTGGACCACCAGTGTTGCCTCCTCCAATAGGTCCTCCTCCAAAAGGTCAACAGCACACTCAAAACCCACCTTTTCAAACTGGCTTTCCCTACATAACCCCCCCCCCCCCACACACACACACACACACACCCCCTTCTTGTTTGTCCCTCTTTTGATTTTGATTTCTAGTTTTTAACCTTTTAAACCTTTTGAAATAGTTTTCTAATAAATATGTCTGTACCTCTTTCTGTAAAGCGACTTTGGGTACCCAGAAAAGCGCTATATAAATCGTATATATTATTATTATTATTATTAACAGACTCAAGACAACAAGACATTTTAAATTAAAATCACACCAGTGTGAACTGAAACAAGTGTTTTGGGGCTTAACGGGGCGTCATTTTTTTTAATTGATGGGGTCGAACACTGAAAGGGGTCGAACACTGAAATAAGCTTTATTTTTATTGCACAAAAAATATCTCAACAAAGCATTCGCTAGCATTAAGATATTCTCGCACAAATAATGTATTTTTAGGGTCCTATACGGTATATATAGAATAGCCCATAAATGAATTGCATTGAATTGAATGGGATGTATGGGGAGAATTATAATTATTTTGTATATATCCTCTCTTCATAAAAATAATGTAAATAATAACCCAGGCGGCACACTTTACTACTTATTTCGATGGAAACAACACCCCATACATCCCATTCAATTCAATGCAATTCATTGAGGGCTCATGGTAGCGGAAATAGCCAATAAGGAGCTTTTGCACAAAATAACACCTGGACCTCTTTGATGGGGACGTAACAACCACAAAGAAAGGTAAGAAAGCCTTTTAGTATGGAATTCTCCTTTAACCTTTTCCACCTCGGTTGAATCTGTTCGGTTCTTTTTTCCCCCCTGCCGAATATTGGGCAGGGAGGCCATGCTAGTTAGACTATGTATTGTTAAAGTGAAGAAGGAAATAAGTTGTCTTATTAATAGAGTAGCCATTCAAGTTAACCCTGTAAGACCCAGCGTTGCTTTTCGGTAACATTTTTATTTTAATTAATTACTTAATTATTTTTATCATTGGTCATGATATTTGCATATAAATACCCCCCACAGAGGCTGAAATTCACACAAATAAAAAAATTCTGGCATTTTTTTAACCTATGACCTTTAACCCTAATAAAATTAAGTTAAATAATTGTAATATACCGTAAATCCTCCAATAAACTCCTCCTTTCTATTAATTACCAGGCCCCTAATCACCGGTGATGGCGTTGAATTAAGTAATAAATTCCGGCCTCCTTTTATGAGCCGGGGTTTTTTGTGCTTTTTTTTTTTCAAGTGCCGTATCTGTTACTTTCGCTGCTCTGGCTGGCTGTGCCTGCCTGTCACATCAGCGTCCACTGTCCAGATGCCGTGGCCGCGCTGCTCGGCTCGCACACAATACAACAACAAAGTTAACTTCGGGAGAGAGCCCCCACAGGTCTGCCCTTCATGCAACGAACGTTGGTTCGATAAACGGCAGATCGATGAGCGCACGGGGGGTTTTGCAGCCCCATGCGCCTTGTGGATCTCTCATTTTATGGAACGAACGTACCACCGGTATGCTGTTAGCATATGCTGTTAGTCTCTCTGGGCGCGTTCGGAAATACCACACCGGAGCGCACTCGCCTATTAGTTTGCATTGCACAGTGGGCTCAGTGCGCCATTTCCGAACGCACCCTCTCTCTCTCTCTCTCTCTCTCAGACGTTCTCTCTAACACGTCTCTCTCTCTCTCTCTCACGTGCGTTACGTCTCTCTCTCTCTCTCTCTCTCTCTCTCTCTCTCTCTCCCCCCTCCCGTTGAAGCACTGCAGTATTGCACTGTTCTGATTTGATATTACCGGTATATGAAATAGCCTATCATACATTTTATTTTTATGTTATTATTTGCATCTGAACTTGTCAGTAGCCTAACTGTAGAACTTTACCACAGTACTGTGGTAGTCTATCTCAGTTGAAGTTATATACCGGTATATTTGTGAATGTGACCAGATTTGACTGAGGGACTGCCATTGTATTTTTATGTTTTTCATGTCATATGAAAGAAGGGAATCATATAGCTTCAAATGATAATGACATCGGTTATTCAAGTTAAATTGATGTGTTGATGTTATTATGGTATTTACCATAGGCAATATGCCAATAATGGAAAAACAGTTAAAATGACCATTGAGCACCTGCAACTGCACTGTTCAATATTTCATGATGACTTGGTTTCAATAGGCTACATGAGCCCAATACATTTTACTGTGTTCTAACTGACCCAAAATGTGATTTGTTCATTATGATCAGTTTGAAAAGTAGAAATACGGGCCTCCTTCTTATAGCTGCTTCCTTCCAATAAAAGCCCGGTATCTTGATCGGTTGAGACAAATAATAGCCCGGGTTCCTAAAAGAGGATTTAGGGTATGTTTTTTTTGTTATTATTAGAATGTCTAGAACATGTTTTATTCATTATTGTGAAAGATATCCCAAAAATGTAAATTATTAATTTATTACTTATTATTTATTTTACTTTTTATTTTAACATAAGTCCTAGTAGTACAAAGTAGTAGTAAGGTTGAAATCTCTTTTTTGCAAGTAGAAATAATTATATCCGGGTCTTACAGGGTTAAAAGGAAATTAACATAGTGTGTGTAGCCTATCTCTCTCTCTCTCTCTCTCTCTCTCTCTAGATATATATTTTTTTATTTATTTTTTGTATTATTATTATATAGTTCAACTAGCCGATCGAGTCATTGTGAACTTGTAGATCGGATATTTTAAAAGGTTTTTTTAAATAGTAAAAAATTGCCAATTAGTTCAGGGATAATAAGGGTTAAGGGGTGGCGCAAGATATAGCCCTAAATGAAGACATTATGTACTACACTGTATGGACCATGGACAGTGGCTATTATAATGTACAGTAAGATTCCCCTCTTTTATTTTTATACCAGAAAAGAGATGTTGTGCTTGTTCTGGAAAACAGGGGTTTAAAAAATATATGAACAATGAACATACGTTTAGGTATGCTTTTAATGTAGGTATAGCAGGTCCATATATCCATTGAATATATAGCAAAAATCAAACCACATTAATAAAATAAAATAAATGATTAAAACAAAGATTGCCATGGTCAGTGTGGTAAAACAATAAAGACTGATTTCACAACCTACAACATTCCCAAAACATCTTGATTATTCCATGACTTGATAAAATCCATAATAACGATATGATAAATTGACCAAAACTTAAAGCTCTTACATGTTGCTTATGCACAACAAAAGGGACAGGAGTCTACCAGTGCGCCTCATTCTAATACGCACTGGTCTAACTCTAATCATTTAATTAATCAGGGCCGCGCGCCCGCCGCATATGCTATGGGTCCGATACTGCTACGCACGCCCATCGCATATGCTATGGGTCCGATACTGCTACTCCCATTCCTCCATCTCCTCTCAGCTTCCAGCCTCTTTCCTTTTTCCTTTTCTTCGTCGAGACGCTGAAATAACACAGGCACTATTACACAACTCCATATAAAAACACCTTCTACACTTGGCACACGATATACATTCAATATAAATTCTTGGTGATGTATTCACACGCTCATGCACACACATGCGCATGCACACATGCACACACACACACACACACACACACACACACGCTTTTTGAATGACCTTCCGATCCTTAGGCTACGTATCATCTTTAGGTTTAAAAAAAAATGAAACCAGCAGAAGATCTAAAAGAACATTTCATATCATCACTTACTTTATTAATTTCGCTGAATTTCTTCTCTTGTTCCATCTTGCCAGTGAGCTTAGCATGTTTCCTCTTCTCTGCCTCTCTCTCTGCCTTCTCCAAGTCTATTTTCATCTCTGTAGGAAACCAATGACACAGCATTCAACAGAAAAACACTGTCACACCCTACAAAGTCGGGATTGTACCTCTACAGTATGTCCCATCAGCCCTGAGTTTCCTCAACCATAACCATAACCACTAGGGGGTGTAACGATATAGTAACTGCATCGATTTTCGAAGTACTGTATTTCAAAATGAAAACAGCAACTACTTCATGTATTGTATCGTTTGGCAATGGAAATACATTTTGTGTATGGTATTTAGCAATTTACTTAATTAAATAAATGTCAAGTATTTTAAATAGTTACTGTATCGATTTCAAATTATTGAAAGTATAAGCTTGATTGATTTACTGACTGACTTTACCTTTTTCTCTCTTCTGTCCTGCAGTGAGGCTTTTATCTGCTGCCAGTATGGCCTTGCCGACGAGTCCGACCTCCTTCTCATCCAGGTATGTCTTCAGCACCTCCTCAGCCTGGACACACACGCACGCACGCACGCACGCACGCACGCACGCACACACACGCACACACACACACACACACACACACACACACACACACAATTAGCCTACACCTCATCACCAGTATGGTTACATTAATTTAACATTCTCTGACTCAGACAAGAAGTTGTCAGGAATCTGACTCACCTTGACTCCTCTGCCATCTTTACATCTGTATGCATCAGTCATCTCCTTGAGGTCCTGGCTGAACGTCTCGAATCCTCCAGGGACCGAGTACAGACCAGCTCCCACGTTGTCCTCCAGGGATTTAAAGACTTGTTGGATGATTTTTTCACATGCCTTCCTGGACTCGTTGACGTTCTTCTCACGCATCTGATCATATTCCTCCTGAAGTACACTCTAAAAAAACACAGTGGTAACAATGAACATGCATATATTCACAAATGGGTTAAGTGCAGAGTGTGCTCCAATGTGTATTACACAGTCCTAAGGTCTTATGTACGTCGGATAGGGAACAGTCAACAACCGAACGGAGATTTTTTTTTTTAATCACACCCGTGTGAAGTGAGGGGCGCTCTTATCATCTTCATGGCGTAAAATAGACACTATGTCCATTCCTTAATTGTCAATGGGAATTTAATGTTTGTGTAGGACAAAGTATTTACACCAAATAAAATACACAAAACAAACATATAGGCCTAGCTATGCCTTTACAAATACAAGTGGGAGGGGCTCCCACAGTGGAAAGAGAAGAGACAGGGACGATGAATACCGAGAAGCCACTATACAAGGGATTGCAGTTAAACAACAGTTTAGTCCCGTGACATGGGACTCAAAAGCACAATCATTTTGACTATAGGATTTTGAGGATTTTTAAAAGTGTTGCATAAAGTGCACAGAAACACAATATGAAAATAATGGATGATATGATTCCCAACACATACCCAAAGCTGCTTCAGGTATCGATGGTTGTTGTCTTTGAAAGAACGTTTTGTGAAGAGTGCCAGGGCTTCTTTTAGACTGGACGAATGGATTACAGACAGCTCCTCCAAGGTGTTGGTGGGGAGGCATACCGACTGCATTCTCTGTCCATAGAGGACCCGGGCCTGCTCAACAGCTTTGCCATTCTCAATCTCAGCCAGTGCCTTAACAGCATTTTCCAGACAGGGAACCTCTCCACTATGGATGGCTTCCGCGTATGTCTCTGCCAGCAGACCAAGCACTGTGGAAGATAGACCCATTCAGCAAGTGTGTTCAACTATAGTCATGATAGAGATTTTTGCAATGATGTATATGCCAGACAAAAGTCAGATGCTAATTCCATTATCAACCTACAACAATCAAAATAGGTTCCAATCTCGGCAGAGTGGTACGTCTGTATCAGGGGGGCAGTCAGACGGATATTTTGTGAAGCCACTAAGGAAATGAAAGTTCATATAATGGCCTGTTGTGGCGCTGTCATTGGGCTCAAAAAAACCCATAGCCCCATAGAAGTCCATGTATTTGGGCCCAACTTCACCAAGACTGTATTACCTTAATAAACATGGTCATGAATAGTTTTTGCTTCCAGTCACTAGTTTAAAGTCTCATTTCTAATGTCATAATATTCTTTTTGGAAAATTATGGTCCCATTTATTAAAAAAATGACCATAAAGTCGCGCATGTTCTGAGGGGCGTGGCTACCGTTACAGTCTATGAACGGGATCCCCCACCCACTCGAGTCAAAATAAAAACCAACGAAGAAGAAGGGGGAAGTCCCGCCTCGTTGTCTGGGCCAGCCAATGGGCCAGCTGGCCTGAACTGGGCCAAAATGGATCTAGAAAGATGGCGACTTCCATTGCAAGGACTGACAGGCTTCATTTTACGTTCACGTTAGACCCGCGGAACGCTTTGTCCATATTTTTTACAGTCTATGGTCTGTATACCGAATATTATGTGTTATAGAAGTTTATACAAGTTTTTAAAATATTTATATAATATACAAATATCTTCCTCACAATAAACACTTGATTTAATTGTCAGAATGCAAAGTGAACACAGGTAGCAGATTTATTTAAATCCCTCAAATACTGTTGACTGACAGAAATGCCAGACACTCAGTGGCTGCAGTGTACATTCAATATTTTAATCCCACTTACTTCTGCCGGTGACCTTTACATCACAGAGAGTCTTGGTGTTAGACTTGGTATAGATGTGTTCAGTGAACTTGTTGGCCTGTTCAACAAAGTCTTCATCGAGGTCATCATCAGTCATTTTCTCCATTTGTTTCAATAACTTGGCTTTGGCCGGTCTCTCAAACACAAAACAATGGCGAGACAAGAAGAATTTCCGAAGGCAGGCACGGGGTTCGTTATACTGCTGATCCTCTTGACCTTTGACAAAATGAAACAAATACAGAAAACAATACCTTTTAGTGTAAATAACGTCTGATGCCTAGATTACATTTTTGGAAATTTCAATTACGGTGTATTCAAATAATTCGTGAAAACCTTGTTTCTCCCTGAGGACGTGTTCCAGGTACTCGTCTTCTGTTATAGATCTCCCATCAATCTCCAGCTCGAGTGCAAAATCTCGCACAGCCCACACAAAGGAGGGAAAGGAACCTACATATGTACTATAATCATTCTCATCCTCATTGGACTTAACTCTGATGATCTTTGTCAGTTCTGTCACATATCTGTAAGGGGTGGTGTTAAGGTTTACAAAAGAACCTCACACAACAGTGACAACACTGGGTTTGAAAAGCATTTTACAGACTGAGCAGGGATTTATACTTCGATGTGAGCAACTGAAAAGACATAAATGCCTACATGATACATTTATTTAGTAATAAATACTGAATAAATGTTTGTTAAGAGGAAAACTGTCCCTGAAACTCTCTTTGGAGCTAGAAAGCATCTTATTGCTGTGCACTCACACCCTCTCATTACATTCACAATACCAAAGCTCTAAGCAGGAGGATGGTTAATTTAGTTCAAAAGGTTTATCTGCATTTATGGAAATTGGAAAGACATACTGTAAACCTTGTTTAGCATTTGCCAGAGCTTTCCCAAACAATATACTTGAGCTTTGTCCAAATGTACTTCGACTGGAAAAGACTATTCTAATTGAAAACATGCCAAATATAGGACTCAATAGTACCAGACATAATATGAGTGAACACATATAATAATAAAGAGGGAATAATGAGTGAATAATGTGAAGGATACTGAAGGTTCTCCATGGATTTGTTATCAATGACACCCATGCTGTTGTAGACCAGGGTGCTGCTGAGCAGAACTGCCATGGCAAAGATCCAGTTGTCATTCTTCGAATTTCCCTGAAAGCCCAATAAATTGTTTGGACGTCATTTTTAATGAGATTAATGAGTATTAGAATAATTTACAGAGTGTGGGGGAGTGAACGCCCAACTCCACAAACCCCCCAAACCTCTGACGTCACATCCCCGATCCCTTCCTGTAAAACTTGATTATTTATAATGGTAAAATGCAACATGATTTGAACATGAATGATTTTAACAAAATGGCGTCTCACCGTCCCAAAATCTCCCAGTCCCTCTGTATCCAGCAGCACCAGAGTGTGGTCAGTCTTTCTGGGGTGAGGTACACACCACATCCAGATGCCCTTTGTCTCGGATTGGACGGTGGATCCCAGAGGGAATCCTTGAGGATGGTATAATATGGGACAATAACGAACCAAAACTAGAAAATATTTTTCATGAAGAAACAGTGTGGGCTCTCTACTCGATGATGGCGTGTTGACCCACATGACATCACAACACCCTCCCCCTCTGCCTTCCTATTGGTTGACCCATATCAGAGCCATAGAGTAAGACAGAGTTGCGATATCTTAAATCCCTTTATTTTAGAATGTTTTTAGTAATAGTACAACATAAACATTACAGACACTGTCACTCTCCAGGGCTGCATGAACAGCACTCGAGCCCTCAGTTTTCTGATGCCTCAATGTCGTAAATCTGTCTTCAGCGTTATTCATAGTATGGATTTTCGGTGGTGGGGTGACCACCGAACTACAACATGACATCACGAGCCGCAGCCCTTCTTTCTGTTTTTACTCACCACCGCTCAACATTATTTCAGCTCCGGTGGTCACCTCACCGCCGAAAATCCAGACTATGAATGAGCCTTTACTCTATGGCTCTGAACCACATGACGTCACAGCCCAGAGGGCAAACGGCCCCGGGAATAATTACGGTAACTCGCTATACTCAAGCCCACAAGTACATTCAATCTATTTCAACTAGACTATCTCATTTTATGCTGAGTCTTAAAAGGCAAATGCCAAATTAGATTGATCTGAACTATGTTATTTGGGGACTTTGGAACACATACTGTATCATGAGTTTAAACACGTGTCTTATAATGAAAAAGCTCACCTTTGTTTGCCCCAGCCAGCCTGTTCATGAGGTAGGACTTTCCGGATCGGAACATGCCCACTACTGACACCACGACCACTTTCTGCTCGATCTGCTGTAAAATCTCCAGGCTACTGGGAACCATACGGAGACTCCCTTCACTGTCACTCTCTATCAGACATACTGGCTTCTTCATTGATGCCATGACGGTCACTGCTAGTGGAGAAAACACAAACAACACAGAGGGACATGAGGATAATAATGGGGT
Source organism: Protomyctophum bolini (assembly GCF_963924005.1). Taxonomy (NCBI): domain Eukaryota; kingdom Metazoa; phylum Chordata; class Actinopteri; order Myctophiformes; family Myctophidae; genus Protomyctophum; species Protomyctophum bolini. The sequence continues at coordinate 48,488,158 of NC_137868.1, forward strand.
ACAGGCTTTAGTTTATACATACTATTGGTCCGACTGTCATTAGACCGACAACTTACCTCTAACCCTAAACGCAAGCACGGGAGCAGCGCATGTTCGACCGCTGTTTCCGCATGTACGCGGCTATACCTAAATAAATTATTATTGTAACGCCCAAATACGAGACCTATACTTTAGGCAATGCCGGTGGCCGATGGCCAGGAATAAAAGTTTAGAGTAGACGTGTGATTTGCTCAAGAATCTCAGAGACAAACATTGTACTTTTAATCCACTACAATTCTTTGAAAACTTTAGTTACTACTTCAATTTTGATTAGAAAACCAAATCAGCCCACATTTCAGCCATTTGAAAATAGCAGATCTACAAGCTCACAATGTCTCGCATCGCGGCACTTTGATCTGCTACAGGCGGCTAGGCCTACTCTCATTGATGATACACTCTCTTCAAGTTGCTCTGTAAAAGAGCATCTGCTCAATGTAACGCGGTGTCTGATCGTATGCAACCATCTGCCTACTGTTACTGTGAGAGCAATGGTAGACTAGGCAGGATTTCAAGAAAAAAATGCTATAATTCTAAAGTGTCATAAATTAACACTGAGATAGTCCTGTGTGAACAGGGGCACACGTTCTGGTCTCAATGTAAGTGGTCTCAGAGTCTTACCTGCTTCAGATGTAGGTGTGGAGACACAGAGGAAGTAGACAGGTTATGAAGTTTAATCACCAAGGACCTCGTCGCAGCTCACTGACCTCTCTGCTGTCTACTGGTTCTTTTATACAGTATACTGGCCAATCAGAGGCCTAGCCAGCTACAGCCAGAGGGGGGCAGTTTCCCGCCCACTTTGCTGAAAGTGGTAGAAAGTAACAAAGTTAGAGCTACTTTTACTTTAGCTTGAGTATTCTCATTCTTCAATAGTTTATACTTCTACTACACTACAACTGAGAGGCAAATGTGTTACGTTTACTCCACTACAAGTATTTGGAAACGTTATAGTGATAATTATATTTTTTATTATTATTACAAAACAGGCTACATCAGGGGTGCCCAAAAAGGTAGATAGATTGCGATGATCACAAAGGCTGTGCAGGTAGATCACATGACATGCCCCTAAAGAATATTTAATTTCAATATATTAAAAAAGGTCATCTGCCACTCAAATTAATGTGACTTAAAGCAGTGGTTCCCAAACCTTTTCATGTCAAGGACCCCCAAATTGACACTTTAGGCCCCCATTTGAAAATATATGCCAAGGGCCCCCATAAGAGAAGGTTCTGGCAGTGATTTTCAACCATTTTAATTTCAAGGACCCCCAGTTTGACCTGAAATAGGCTACGGTCCCCCATTTCTATCTCGGGGACCCCCAATTTATATCGTAAAATCAAAGTTAATTCAACTCTGATAGAGTGTACAAATGGAACCAAATGGACCCGTTCCTACTGTATGACTATCATTTAGCTGGGGACCCCCTGGAACTCTCTCAAGGACCCCTGGGGGTCCCCGGACCTCACAAGGGCCTGTGGGCTCCAACCCACAATACAATACTTTGTTTTCAAGAGTGTTGCTGTGCACAAACATCGGTATAGCATTACAAATTAAACACCCTACTTAAAAACCCTACTTAACCACAAAAAAAACATACAAAAAAAAAACCCTACCCATTCCATTGCCCCCCTCTATTACCCATTCCAAGTGCATTTGGGTACATATTTAAACTATTTTCAGCATTATTTATGTGGATCTTGTTGAGCTGGTCGTTTTGGAAGTAGCTCTCAAGTAAAAAAAAAAAGTGGGGGCACACCATGGGCCTATACATTCATAGCCTGGGTTCCAGCCTTTTTCGCTGCGTTCTGCCGATCTGAAAATCAGCGCATTGACATCTTCAGATCCGCGGAACGCAGCAAATAAGGCTGGAACGCGTATGCTACTACATGGTGGACAGTAACTGAGTAAATGTACTTACCGGTAACCCATTTGGTCCTGACGTCGAGTCAGTTTTCTGAAATAGCCTAATAATAGCTTAATATGCTTCTGCTTACTTGGAAGTGTCTTTATATTTAAAACAATGTAGTGTTTAAAAGAAACAAGGAAACCAGATACATATATATGTTATGGTGTCTATATACTGTATGTCTATATAACATAACGTGAACCAGAAACTAACATGAATTAAGACATTGAAGCAGCTGTACCAATCACCGGGCAGAGTACACAAATCATCTCATGACACAACTGATTACAATCAACCAAGGAGAGTTGCACAGCATGAGCTGCTGTTAGGATTAGGATATCAAATGGAACACAGCCACCTTAAAGATTACTAATCATTGTGTGTATTTCTGCACTGTCTGCATTGAGTGACCTCTTTACATACTGTATGCATAGATGTATCTACTGTTTAGACTGATTATATGTTCTCTGTGTACCTATGACCCTAGATTACTATGTCTTAATGCATTTGATGAATTACCTCCTGTTTTCCTTTCTTAATGCTTACTGTAAGGCCTGATTTACACTGGCAGCCAAATCTAGCCTGAATCAGATCTGTGTCACTTCAAGATAGAAATACGATTTGCTTAAAATGGATAAACCGTCAATCATAATATTCATAATGTTTAATTTTAAATCGTGCTGCTGGGCTACAAATACAACAATATTGTTCCGTCCAGAGCAGTTTTCTATATGTCAGCTTCTATGTGTTCCTGAACTCTACTACCAAAGTTACGACTTACTATGTATCATTAGTACACATTAATTATCAGACAATCTCATCCAGAACAACTCACAAAAGCAATATCAGAGTAAATTGCATTGAACCCTATAGTAAACAAACAGAGTGAATTTGGTCACATAAGTAGATTGCAAAGAAGACAAAACAAAAACAATTTGGTGTTTAAAAGATAACAGCATCTACTACTATAGTAACAACTACACCGAAAGACCCAACAAACTACCGTCACAGGACAACATTTGATTTATTTATTTAGCACAGTATAAAATAATACAAAAATGGGAAATACGTAGAAAATAAAATAAAGGAAAGTGGCAGGAGGACGCAAGAAGTCTCATTCTCCTGGCTGCTATTTTCTGGCTCACCCTTGGCATTCCATCATACAGATTTGTGTTGGTAACATGTGTGCTCTTACTGATGTTGATCATCAGTAAGAGCACACATGTTACCAACACAATCATTGCAATGCAATCATTTTTTGTCAGAAATAAACCAATGCCGCTGTTATGAAGTATAAAGGGGCTGCAGTTCTTTCTCTTCCACTGTATTGGCGGGAGAAGACATATTATGTTTAATACCTTGCCAAAGCAAAAGTGGAACAATCAAAACAAAATAATTGTCAAAAGTCGTTTAAAGTTAATTTCTATGGTTGTACAGTATATGTAGGCCTACAGTGTTTCTTCATTTTACAATTCAGGCAAAATAGCAGATTATGCTCTTAATCCACAGCGATTTACAGTAAGCAAGAACAACACGAGGTAATATGTCAAATGCATAGAAATGGTCATCTGGGATCATACTGATCATACGTGTTCCATTTGATATCCTATCCTCCTCCTATCACAGCAGCTCACGAGTCTTTGCTGCTGTGTTTGCACATACAGTAGTTGTACTTCGCCCAGCAGATATGGGGGTGTTTTGTCATCAGCCATGTAATGTCCCTGATGTATTGGTAGACTCTACATGTGTGTGCGTGCGTGCATGCGTGCGTGCGTGTGCTCGCCTCTCACCCGCTCGTCTCTCTCTCCCTCTCTCTCTAATTCCCCTGCTTCACAGCAGTATCTATGTATTAGTTTAGTGTGAATAGGAAGGATGGAGAGGATGGGTCTCATCTGTCTGTGTCGATGTTGTGTTAATTAAGAATAATTAAAATGCGCATATTAATGCTTATAGTTTGATATTCTTTCATCAAATGTTTTTCAGTGCTGAGTATCTTCCTCTCCTATGGACACAGTCAAGGTGAAAATGTAATTTAATATCTATTCTCACATTCTCATTCTAACAGACGGGGGCTCCGTAGGTTTGAGGTTCTGGCTTATTCACCTAAATCCCATGGGCCTTAATGGTCCGGTCTTGGTCTTGTTTTTTTTTCTTTTCGTTTCTTTTTTGTTCAGCTATTGTTTATCTGCACTTACCCTACCCCCCTAGATAGCACTTTTTGTAGACTTAGATAGCATTTGATACAGTCTTATGGCATGTTATGTAGACAGCACTAGAATTGCATTGAGTCATAGCACTTCATAGTACATATGAATAGCATAGTATAGTATGAGTAAGACGCGCAAACGCGGGAAGCGAACGCAGCTCGTACATATTTGGGTTTTGGACGTATAGCTGCTTTGGGGACTCCTTATATGGTGCCCCTTTTGTGCCCATATATGGAGCTGAGTGGACCTGGCCCCTTTTGTGCCCATATATGGAGCTGAGTGATTGCTGATGCAACACACTCCATATTTGGATAGCGGGACAGACACACGGACAGACAGACAGACACACAGACATGATCTGCTAGGTCTCATAGTAAGTGCTCACTGCGTTCGCAATAATTTATATGTATAGTTTCATTATATAGATATTCCATTGTTACGTTCTTAGCTTACGCATGTTTCATGATAACTACTTTTTATGTATGTGATGTATTGCCATGCTTTTTGTTCTTGCCTAACGTACATCGCTCTGGATTAAGAGCGTCGAATGAATGCCTAAATTGTAAATTGCTTGTATGTCTGTTCTGTGTATAGTCTGTCCTGTTTGTCTGTCCTGTAAAATGTGAACCTTGTAACCACTGCAAACCTCGGGCTGGGATCCATCTATTACCACACCAACGTATAGTTTAAACAGTGAGAGTAAGATAATTGATTTGTATTATCAGTCTGGATAATATCACAATATTAAAAGTTATTCATGTGAATATCCTGAGTCAGGGGTTGTCACCCTCTGGGGGTCCCCAAATTATTTTCAAAAAATTTGCAACTCAATGGCTGGAAAATGGAAATTAAGAGTTTACATAGTATGCGGTGCATGCATAAACTTCCCTTAATGATTACATCAGTATTCATTTATGATGTATTTTCTCTTGGGTGTGGGTCGCGAGTAGCCTGGTTCCAGCCCCTGAATCACTAGCCACATAAAAAAATTATGTTCAGGCGATTTAGGGTCTGGTGACGCTCCCGAAGGAGGTCTCAGACTCGGTTGGAAATCCAACCGACGAATCAGCGTCGTTTCAACTCGATGACGTCAAACAACAGTGCCGTCCAGACACAAACAAACATGGCTGCCCCCACTGCGGTAACTCACGGCCGTATCAATCTGGCTATTAAATTGACGTATGATAAATAATTTCTTTACAGACACGAGCGATTTTATAAACATCATCATCCGACATATTTTACCGCTTTTGTTTACATACTAGTAGCGCTCGTTGGCTGTGTTTGTTTGGTTAGCAAACAGGTTAGCCATAGCCACATGATTGACACAATGCCATCTGCTTTCCTACTATTCTGATTGGTTGGTATGAACCAATCACCGAAGACTGCCTCTTTGGCAACGCCCATCCCAGAAACGGTTGTAGTAGGGAGGGCGTTCAGACTGAATAATGGCGTGAAACGAAATGAAAATTCAGACTGAGTGTCAGGCTAGGTCGCGAGCCATGGCCAAAGCATTTCCGGGGGTCCCCAGCCAAAAACGTTGAGAACCCCTGGTCTAGAACATAAAATGGTGCCTGGCCATGGGCTGCTCTATATAAAACTAACATTATTACACTCTGAAACATGGCTTACTGCAGTGACATTCCAGACAATATAGAGTAAGCATCACTAATGTTCTTTATAGATCTGACATGTGCTCCAAGTGTGGAGGAGGTGTGGCCGTATATGTTTCCACTGAGCTCGTAAGTGAGTTAATCATACCCACAGTGCAGGAGCCTCTACATTTTGATGATATTATTTTCATGAAAATACATACCTAATAAATAACTGTTGGTAGAGGCCACCCTCTGCACCCTCTGAGTTAAACGAGTCATTTAACTGTATAATTTCTACTATCAATTCCATTCCCTATTTTGGGTGACGTTAATAAAAACTACCTACATAAATCATTTCATTTCATTTCATATTTATTTATTTAATTTCAGTTTGGTTTTTACATATTCATTTTACATATTTTTCTTTTTTTACATATTCCAAAACTGAAAAGAAAAGGAGCAGGAAGAAGATAAATCTTATTTATACCTGCCCCTATCAAAAAAAAAAAAAAAAAAAACAACTAACAACTAACCCTAACCCTCACCCTCACCCTAAAAAGAGAACAACAAGACGAAATAACATAGAGCTCAACAAGAGAACAAACAAAAACAAAACAAAACAACGCTGAGGGAACAAAATAACACTTATCTAACCTTCTCGTTCATATTTTATCATTTTTTCCTTTTTAAACACTTTCTTAAACTGAAACACTGTTGTACAACTCTTCAACTCCTGGTTTTGTGAATTCCATAATTTTATACCTGTGAAAGAAGTGCACATTTGTTTTAGTGTGGTCCGGGCGAACAGATGTTTAAAATCATGTCTTCTTCTATGGTTCTCATCCTCTGAGCTAAACACAAATGACTTCTGTAACTGTATTGGTAATGATCTGTTTTTCGCTCTAAACACCACCAATAATGTACGTAATTCAACCAAATCCATGATTTTTAAAACACCTGATAACATAAAAAGCCTATTGGTGTGTGCTCTGAAATCTTCTTTATACATGATTCTTAACGCTCTTTTTTGTAACATTATCAAGGGAGTCATATTACTCTTGAATGAGTTGCCCCATACTTCCAGACAGTAAATAAAATATGGTAAAACCAGTGTACAATACAACATCCTCAATAAATTCGTATCCAAATCATATTTTACTTTGTTCAAAATAAAAATACTTTTTGCCACCTTGGCTTTTATATATGCTATATGATTTTTCCATGATAATTTCTCATCTAATATAACACCCAAAAACCTAAATTCATTCACTCTTTCAATATTCACTCCATCTATAGAGAGAGTAATTTCATCCTTTTTCCTATTAGAGAAAATCATAAACTTGGTTTTCTTCAAATTCAATGATAACTTATTTTTATTAAACCATTTTTTTAATTTATCCATTTCACTTGTAATACTTTCTGCTACCTTTTTTAAGTTATCCCCTGAACAGAAGAAATTAGTGTCGTCTGCAAACAAAACAAACTGCATTAACTTTGACACTTCACAAATATCATTGATGTACAAAATAAAAAGTTTGGGTCCCAAGACCGAGCCCTGCGGTACCCCACACTCAAGCTTCATATAATCAGATTTAAGATCCCCCAACTGTACATATTGTTGTCTGTTGTGAAGGTAACTGATCAACCAATCTAGCACTACACCTCTCACCCCATTAATTACTGAACCAACCTGAATCACACCTACTACTCAGACACTGCTTGATACGTCTAACTCAGATTTATCACAAATCCAAGCTTCTCTTCAATATGACTTTTACAAAATTGGCTCTTGCATATATAAATTACTGCTTAATAAGTCTTATTATGTTTTTCGGTACTAGTCCTGAACTCAAATCCATAACAGATTCCTTTACAATAATTATATCCAGCAATGATGGCACGGCTTGGCATAATGTCAACATAAAATATCTCGGCGCATGGCTGGACCCGGAGCTCACGTTCAAATCTCATACCTGTATGTCTCATGTTTAAAAAAAAAAGGTTAACTTTGGAATAAAATGCTTTATATACTGTACATCAAGACATTTCTTTTCACTTAGTCTACGTAAGAAACTGGCTTTGCAACTAGTAGGCTACATCCACTGTTTCACTATTGTGGTGTGGTTCTTGTTCCACTTAACACGGCATACAATAGACTGCAGATTTGTCCTTTTCTTACACATCATTGGTCATTGTAAATTAGTATGACAGACTTCGATGGACACCTTTACATGTAAGACACATGCATTGGCTACAAGTAGTGTTGTTTTTGGTTGTTTTAGTGTTGTTTTCAGTCACGTTTTAGTCACCTGGAATGTATTTTGGCGGGCCTTGATTTGGTCGTAATGACTGATTTTACACTTGCTGAAAATAGCCGATGTACAAGCTCACAACGCGTCGCGAGTTTGTAGATCTGCTATTTTCAGCATGCAACCCAGTGTAAAATGACTTTTACTGGATCTCTTGTCCACTAGTCCGGTCCCTTCCTAGCATTTTAGTCTAGTTTTTAGGCAGTGTTGTGACTAACGCCCTTACATGCGTTACGTTACATAACGTAACTATTTGCAGTAACTTGTAACCTAACGCTTTACATTTCCCCATTCCATAACGGCGCTATAGTTATTGTGCGAGCGTTACCCGCGTTATGGCGTTATGTCAACTTATGTGATCAGTGAAAAAAGTCTGGCCATGCAGCTCCGTGAGTCTTTCATACAGGCGTCTCTGTGCTGCTGAAGTGAAGGGGGCAAATAAAGTTGTGAATCGATATAATTCAACTAAACTGCGGGAGAAACACAGATGTACAAGCCCAATGTGCTGTGCATTGTGACGGGTAGATAACTTGTAGATCTGCTACTTCCAGCGCAGGAAGGGCTCATGCTTATGACGCTCTTTAACTATGCATTCAGCCAGCCAGTGAGACTCACAACACAGAAGTTGACAGAACACACACGCACTGCAGCAGACGGAATGCACAGGCAGATCCGACAAAACTTTGCACACATCTGTGCTTTGCCTTTCATCCACGCTTCCATAGCCTTTTCAATCTTATTTCCCATCCACGGGCACAAGCAACGTGATATCAGCAGCTTCCACCCGATCTGTGGTGGTGTTCTGTTGACGAGGGAAGCTACTAGCTAGCATGGGAGCTAACGTTAGTTTCACTATGTATACTTTCCCTCCGTTCCCCAACCCCTCACACTCGCTGCTGCGTTTACACGGGCAGACACAAAGACGAATGGGTATATCATTTGGAGCTTTAACAATGATAGACTGTATCGTTGCGTCTGCCTGTGTTTAATGGTCTGGGTTTCACTGTCCAGAGCAGGCAGACCTGTCAAAACGATGCACTTCCCAAAAGTCAGAGACGTGCCACCACCTATAAATTCAAACCCACATCTGGAATATTGCTATCTCATTCCACTTTAATTTATTTTATTCCATAGTCTTAGTTTTTCTCTAATAAAGTTGTTTTTATTTGTTTTCTCATGTTCTCCTTGAAAAGTGTCTTTAAGTACTCAGAGAAGCTTTATATACATAATATTATCACTATTATTATTACTACTTGTTTTATTGCCTATGCTTATGTAGAAAAACAGCTCACTGCTCAGGTCAAATATGCCTATTGATATGCGATTAAAATGTGATTAATTGAGATGAATTCATCACAAAGCCTCCAATTAATTAGATGTCCCAAGTCTCCCAACCCTATTCTTTATAGATCTAGCTTAAAAACAAAAAGTTCCTATATTCGGTATTCAGTTTCGGCCGTTTTTTATATTATTATTTTTTAAAGTAAAGTAAAGTAAAGTAGTTACTTTCATAATTTAATGTAAAGTAAAGTAACAAATTACTTTTTTAGATAAGTAACGATAACTATAATTCCTTACTTTTTAAAAGTAACTTCCCCAACACTGACAGTTATACATTTTTTTATTATTATTATTATTACATTTATTTTATGTGCCGAGCAGATAGAGGTTTGTAAGCCCATCACAGATAAGAAATTAATTGATTTAGTTTATTTAAGCCATTACCCAGCATGCTTAGAGTGTCGAGCGGCCATTTTTGAAAAGTGAAGTTTTGAAACTGTATATGCTGTCGTTCGGTCCAGGAAGCACCAATCGCGCCAAAACTGGTCCCATTGCAAAGCCACGGAAGTCTAGTTAATTTATAATACAGGTTTCATTACTGTGCGTCGTTTGGTTGGGGAGCTAAAATTGTTAGAGTGAAGACATGTAAAAATCGGTTAGGATAATTAATCCTGTGCGCTTTTGTTTATAACAAGTCCAAGAAAGAGCAGATCTCAAAGTGCTTGGAACCATTTTAACACTTAGAATGCTGAAAGCGTTTCTAAACGCTTTATTATACTCAACCTTGCTATGCGCATACCGTTTTTATACGTTTTATGGTCCAAAAAACGTTTTTTTATTGATTACTATAGTTCAACTATACTGTATTTGCGCCCGGACAGCAAAAAAAGCAGCACCGATCGGATCTACAACCCTCCGATGGCGTCATCAGACCGAAACTTATAAAAAGGGCCGGATGCCCTGCTCCCCTTGTGGGAGTAGGTAGTATTGTGGAGACACGTTGACATCGGTTTTTGAGCAGAGCAGTTTGAGTGAGCAATCGTCCATTTAGTCCATTTAGATCACATAGTCGTCCGTTTAGTAGTCCTTTAGTATATATTATTAGATTAGTTTATTATTATATAGGTATAGTTTAGTCTTTAGTCCGTCCGTTTAGTCTTTAGTTGTCCGTTTAGTAGTCCGTCCGTTTAGAGTAGTATACGTCCATTAGCATACGTCCATAGTATAGGCCACGTTAGTTCGTTTTTTCCAGTTAGGTTTTGTTTTTAGTTAGTAGTAATAGTAGGATTTAGGGATCAGTGTTCAGTGTTTTGTTTGTTTTGTCAGTCTAGTGAAGTGTAGTTAGTGTTAGTTTAGTGAACTGTTTGTCTGTGTCTCCCGATTCCCCTTTCCCCGCGTCTAGTCGTTGTCCGTCGCCATTTTGCGACATGCCACGTAGGCGCCCCCCCCAGCTCCCCTTCCCGGTCAGTCCTCGATCGCCGAGTGGCTTATGGCTAACAAGGTGGAGGACGAAACCGATTCTGAACCAGAGGCCTCTGGTTTCGAGGAGGACACCCAGGCTGGCCCTAGCCTGCAGCAGCCTTTGGAGCGTACTGTGACCAGTGCAGATGTGGCGGCGGTCCCCCTTCCACCACCACCACGTCGGTCTTCGCGCGTTGCAGCGGCTGCTGCGGCAGCTCCTCCGCCGTCTCCCGTCTCCTCCGCCGTCTCCTCCGCCGTCTCTCTCCCCGGGAGAAAGTGACCAGGAGGACGAGGAGGTCATTGACTTTGAGGACGACTGGAGCCCCACCAGGGAAGACCTGGACGAGTACGACCAGGAAGGCGGTAAGAAAGAACCTCCATTTTGCAATTTTACTGTGAACCTTATGCCACGTTAGTTTACTGTGCTACTACTAAGCTAAATACTGAATCGCGTTTTGTTACTGTACTTTCTAATCTACTGTGAGTGAATCCCTGAGACCCTGTTGCATCTGAATCAATTATAAGACGAAAATATCTAATGTATTGTTAGCGTGCGTCTGTCTGTGTGTCTGTCCCGCTGTTACTGTATAGAAATAACTGATTTGGATTATGTAGCATCTGCACGACAATATAAAAAAAATCATCCCATCCATGCATCCCACCAGCGGCAGTCTCCCTCCATGGGATGAGCAGCAGAATGTTAGCATCATGCTAGCTGATGCTAACATTCTGCTTGCTCATCCATCCTAACCCCCGCTTTGCTATCATCATGCTGGGATGCTAGCATGCGCTCATCCCATCCCAACCCCGCATCGCCACCAGCGGCAGTCATTCCTCCATCTCTAGCCCACTTCACAGGGGTGTGATTTTTATTATTACAGTAGAAGTTCACAGACCAAACTGTAAATGGGTTTACATGACTCAGTCCGTATATCCGTGTAGCGAGCTGTAGTGAATAAGTAGAGAACAGATTTGCACCGCTCACTTCACAGGGGTGTGATTTTTATTATTACAGTAGAAGTTCACAGACCAAACTGTAAATGGGTTTACATGACTCAGTCCGTATATCCGTGTAGCGAGCTGTAGTGAATAAGTAGAGAACAGAGTTGCACCGCCCACTTCACAGGGGTGTGATTTTTATTATTACAGTAGAAGTTCACAGACCAAACTGTAAATGGGTTTACATGACTCAGTCCGTATATCCGTGTAGCGAGCTGTAGTGAATAAGTAGAGAACAGAGTTGCACCGCCCACTTCACAGGGGTGTGATTTTTATTATTACAGTAGAAGTTCACAGACCAAACTGTAAATGGGTTTACATGACTCAGTCCGTATATCCGTGTAGCGAGCTGTAGTGCATAAGTAGAGAACAGAGTTGCACCGCTCACTTCACAGGGGTGTGATTTTTATTATTACAGTAGAAGTTCACAGACCAAACTGTAAATGGGTTTACATGACTCAGTCCGTATATCCGTGTAGCGAGCTGTAGTGAATAAGTAGAGAACAGAGTTGCACCGCCCACTTCACAGGGGTGTGATTTTTATTATTACAGTAGAAGTTCACAGACCAAACTGTAAATGGGTTTACATGACTCAGTCCGTATATCCGTGTAGCGAGCTGTAGTGAATAAGTAGAGAACAGAGTTGCACCGCTCACTTCACAGGGGTGTGATTTTTATTATTACAGTAGAAGTTCACAGACCAAACTGTAAATGGGTTTACATGACTCAGTCCGTATATCCGTGTAGCGAGCTGTAGTGAATAAGTAGAGAATAGAGTTGCACCGCCCACTTCACAGGGGTGTGATTTTTATTATTACAGTAGAAGTTCACAGACCAAACTGTAAATGGGTTTACATGACTCAGTCCGTATATCCGTGTAGCGAGCTGTAGTGAATAAGTAGAGAACAGAGTTGCACCACTCACTTCACAGGGGTGTGATTTTTATTATTACAGTAGAAGTTCACAGACCAAACTGTAAATGGGTTTACATGACTCAGTCCGTATATCCGTGTAGTGAGCTGTAGTGAATAAGTAGAGAACAGAGTTGCACCGCCCACTTCACAGGGGTGTGATTTTTATTATTGCAGTAGAAGTTCACAGACCAAACTGTAAATGGGTTTACATGACTCAGTCCGTATATCCGTGTAGCGAGCTGTAGTGAATAAGTAGAGAACAGAGTTGCACCGCCCACTTCACAGGGGTGTGATTTTTATTATTACAGTAGAAGTTCACAGACCAAACTGTAAATGGGTTTACATGACTCAGTCCGTATATCCGTGTAGCGAGCTGTAGTGAATAAGTAGAGAACAGAGTTGCACCGCCCACTTCACAGGGGTGTGATTTTTATTATTACAGTAGAAGTTCACAGACCAAACTGTAAATGGGTTTACATGACTCAGTCCGTATATCCGTGTAGCGAGCTGTAGTGCATAAGTAGAGAACAGAGTTGCACCGCTCACTTCACAGGGGTGTGATTTTTATTATTACAGTAGAAGTTCACAGACCAAACTGTAAATGGGTTTACATGACTCAGTCCGTATATCCGTGTAGCGAGCTGTAGTGAATAAGTAGAGAACAGAGTTGCACCGCCCACTTCACAGGGGTGTGATTTTTATTATTACAGTAGAAGTTCACAGACCAAACTGTAAATGGGTTTACATGACTCAGTCCGTATATCCGTGTAGCGAGCTGTAGTGAATAAGTAGAGAACAGAGTTGCACCGCTCACTTCACAGGGGTGTGATTTTTATTATTACAGTAGAAGTATTTTTCTTATGAAAGCAGAGAGTCTTATGTTTCATACGGTATATAGTATGTATATGTCGCTAGAGGCCTTATTTTGTGAATATTGAGCAGTTCAGGTCCATGTCTTCTATGATGTTATCTCTGGTGGGCACAAGCTGAATTCAATGACCAATTACTGTCAAAACTGTATATGTGTACAATGTGTACTGTTTTCCTCCTAAAAGTAGACATTCAGGGCTTTCATTCGGTATACAGCTTCGGTACACAGCTTCCGGTGGCGCTGTTCTGCGGCGACACGGAGGCAGGACCCAGCTGCAGCGTTTGTTGAACTTGTTTGTTGTCTGAACACTCCGTGCACGGCACTTATGTGGGGTGGTGAACTTTTGGGATACTCACTGACGAGAGAAAGAGGAATGAGGAGGATGGCGTTAACCCTTACCCTCACCCTAGCCCTTTTTTGACACTTCTTCTTAAATAATTCGGTGACGCTGAGTCGATTGGTGCAGGTCTCGAGTGGCCACGACACTTGGAAGTGGGTGAAATGGCCTTTTAACGTCCAAATTCGTGCAAAAAAGGCCTTTAAAAAGTGAAATCTTGAAACTGTATAGGCTTTCCACAAGTGGTCCCGTTGCAAAGCCACAGAAGTCTAGTTTCTATTCCATATAAGTTTTATTACTGTGCGACCTTTGGTTGGGGAGCTATGGTTGTTAGACTGAGGACATGTCAAAATCGGGTTTTAGAATTAAGCTTGTGCGTTTTTGGTCATTGGAAGGCCTGGAAACATCAGATCTCAAAGTGCTTGGCACCATTTTAAAGATCTTTTCATGTTGAATTTCTTAGTATTTATTACAACCATGTGCAATTTTAGTTGAGCCTTTAATGACAGTTTGAATCACGAAAAAGACGAATATTTGGAAATTTTGACAATCCCGATTTTCCAGATTTTCGCCTTCATCGGCCTGTAGCTCAGGGTAGGAGCATCCCACGGAAACCAAACGCATGTTATAGTATAGTTCAAAGGCTTGTGAATCCATATGATACTTCGGTGTCCCGTAGGGCCGCTTAATTCGTCCACTAGGGGTGGCTGAAGTTTCCTAAAAAACTCACTTTTCAGATTTTGAAAAAAACCCTCACCCTAGCCCTTTTTTGACACTTCTTGTTAGCCTCATAGGCATAGGCGGCGGGTGCGTTTTACCTTTGGGTAGGCTATAGAATTGCGTTTGGGGGGGACTCTCGCGGCGGAGCGAAGCGAGGCCGCCGCCGCGGATTTATTTATTTATTTATTTCCCAGATGGTCTAAAAATGAGTTATTTAGCATACTTTTACCAATGAATTAGCCTATACAGACAACGACTTTTGGACGTCTTTTTCTCAAGTCTCGAGTCAGTCAGTGTAGATTACCCGGCGGTGTTGCTGCCCCTCCCGGGAGTCGCGGCTCATGGCTCTTCACAGACGGCACAGAGACAGCAGTCACTCCGCTGAACGTGTCAGTGTTGCTGCAGTGGTGTGAACTGTGAACCGTGCGGGCACTGAGTTCTGACAGCCGACTCACAGCTTCTTCTTCTGAATTAGGCTACTTTATCTTTGCCTTGAAAAATACATTTTGCGTTTTGCTGTTTCCCAAAACAAACCAGCGTGCGCTACTCTTTGCTACAAAGCGACTGGAAGGACGAGGTTTACAGACACACCAATAGTAGTCAATCATATGCTGATTTGGCCAGTTGCTGTAGTCGTGTATAGCCTATATCCGATCAGCGATCACCAGGGGGCAGCGACAACACACACACACACAATAGCCTTCTATAATGCTGCGCACATATGTTATATATATTTAAAAAAATACCCAGGATAATTTTTGGGAAGGCTAAGCCTTCCCTAGCCTTATGCACCCGCCGCCTATGCTCATAGGATAAATGCCTAAGTCATTTTACTTCACATTACTCTGGTAAGAACATTTATATTGCTTTGATTAAGTGTAGGCCTAGCTTCAAAGAAAATGGCACAGAAATTGCTAGCTCACATTACTTATTGCATTACTTATTGCTAGCTAGCTAGCTAAGCTAATGTAAGCTAATGTTACGTTTTGTAATGCTGTTAGCACATGCCTCATCACAGAACCAAGCCTTTGGTATTCTTTGAAAGCTTAGATTCTTGGCTTTCTAGTGCCAACAACCTTATTTAGCTAACTAGTAGTTGTTTAGCCTAACTAGCCCAGTATATAACAGCAAATATTTTATATCTGTAGTAGCAAGTTAGTTTCAGCTTTAGAGTAACACAAGGCAATTTATCCAGGAGTCTGCCCTCTGAATTTAACCAGTGGTGTAAAGTAACTAAGTACATTTACTTAAGTAATGTAAAATGCAAGTACTTTTTCCACCTGTGAATTTAACTAAATGTTCTATTTCATTGTCAGGAAATTAACTTGCTGATACTTATTTAGAGAAAGACTATAGACCTGAGGATGTCTGGATTTTACATGGATACCGGGCAACATGAAGAAGAGGGAGTGGGGGGAGTGGAAGAGAAGAACAGAGATCCTGAGGAGGGAGAGGAGGGGGACTTAGGAGCGAGTGAGAGAGAGACACGGAGGAGGAGAGACAGGGAATCTGAAGAGAGGGAGAGAGCCCCTCTCTCTCTCTCAAGTTCTGGAGGAACTTGGAATAAGGGGAGAGCGTAGTGCATCCAGAGCAACTTCTGATTCATGGTCAGAAAATGAAGATGATGACACTGTCCTGGATCCAGACTACAAAATGAAAGATGACTGCACAGATAGTATTAGTGATGAAGACAAGAAAGATGACCGCACAGATAGTAGTAGTGATGAAGACTCGGCTAATGGTTCAGAAGAGGGGGGAGAAGAAACAAGAGCTGCACTTGAAGGTCCCACTGTTAAACGTCATAAGCGTCAAACCCCAAACCTGTGGAAAGAACAGGTGATCAAAGAGAAGAGCCTGAAGGGGGAATTTTACAAAAACAGAAAGGGACAGGAGAAACAGCCAAAGACCATGGGCCAACCCTGCACATCACATCACAGCACTGCTTAAAGTCAATGAAGCGAAGGTGTGAGGAGCTGAGTGGTGAAGATAGAACAGAAATCTACAACCATTTCTGGTCCATGTCGACCTGGGACACACGCAAGGTGTATGTCCTCTCATTAGTGGATAATGTAAGTGGTTAGTCAATTTTCAATTTTGTAATCTCTTCTACCTTCTTAGCTCATCAGCCTGTACTTTATTGGTTTCAGTCCAGCTTGAAATGTAATGCATCTTGGTTGGCTATTTTACTTTCCCTTATCTCCAGGTCCCTATAAAGCAGAAGAGAGGTGGTGGTGCTTCAAGGAGAACAACGTCCATGTTATACCACTTGCAAATGGCAGATGGTCGTAAACTACCTGTGTGTAAGAGTCTGTTCTGTTCAACCCTTGGCATCTCCCCCAGAACCATCGGATTATGGTTAGCCCTGGACACCAATAAAGATCCACCCAAACCCAAGACCAATAAGACTGGTGAGTAAAGAAAGAACATTTTAAAATTATCCAGAAATGATGGGACTGATGGGTCAAGATGTTAGTTAAATTCCCTTGCAAGTCCATTCTAATTTCTATGTTTTCTTTGCACTTGTTAGGTCCTCATGCACCCATATCTGATGCTGACCAGACCTTCCTGAACCAATGGCTCTCTGGGCTGCCTACTGTTCCATCCCACTACTGCCGCTAGACTCCCTCCTATCAGGACAAGAAGTTTCTGGAGCCAGGAACTGTTATAAGTGACCTGTACAAGGAATACCAGAAAACTGCTGGTGAAAGTGGAGCACGGGTCGTGAGTGAGACATATTTTCGAAAAGTATTCAGTGAGCAGAAATAGTCTGTGTTCATACCACGAAATGACCAGTGTGATGTATGTGTCGGTGCCAGAGTAGGGAATATAGATCAGGATGCCCTTGCCAGTCACAGAAAATTAAAGGCTCAAGCCCAGGAGGAAAAAGCAAAGGATAAAGAGGCATCCAGTGATGAACTGTCAGTGTGGACAATGGACCTTCAGTGTGTTCTTCTGTGCCCTAAGACAAAGGCGAGTACAATGTACTATAAAGCAAAACTCCAGATGCACAACTTTACTTGCTTTAACCTGGGTAACAAAGATGGGTATTGTTACCCCTGGGAGGAGCATGAGGGCTTTCTCAGCAGCCAGCCTGCAGTTCAAACACTTTTCTAGAAGCCAACCCTAACGTCAAAAAAGTCATTGTCTGGTCTGACGGCTGTGGCTCCCAAAATAGGTGTTGTACTGTTGCAAATGCATACCTAGATCTGGCCATCAAGCATGGTATCACCATAGAACAAAAGTTTTTGGTTTCAGGGCATACACAGATGGAGTGTGACTCCATGCATGCATGCATCGAACGGCGTACCACGAAAGATATTCACACTCCACGTGATTACATTGTCATCTTTGACACTGCACGTTTGCGGCCATCCCCGTACAAGGTCACCCAGGTATACCACGACGATTTCATGAAGTTATCTGGGGCCTATATCACCAACATCCGTCCAGGTAAAAAAGTGATCCCACAGTCCATGACCTTCGGGCTCTCCAGTACTCAGGAGATGGTAAAATCTGGAAGTCTGCTATGTCGTTTTGCGCCCACGTGCAAAGCACACACGGCCAATATTTCGCTCTCACGCGGCAAGGGCCCCCTGGCAATCCTTTGCTTAGAGCCCCCTGATTGCTAAATCCGGCCCTGGCAGTCCCACAATGAAGGCTTGGATCATAAGCCTCTGCAAGCTGTACTTACATTTTTTGGATTAATTGAAAATTGAGGACCCTGATGTAAACAAGTATTAGAACTTTTCATGGTTCCATCCTCAAAGTAGCAGTTTTTGTATTGACTTGAGCTTTCGTTTGAACAATGTATTTCACAGTATGTAGAATGGGTAGATTTCAATCAATCAATCAGTGACATGAAAACATTCACATACCTATTCTGTGTAGCTTTATCACAGGCTGCTTCAGCATGACTGCCTGGTAGATCTGTTCCTTCTCTGACGCTGCAGCTTCAAAAAGCCCAAATAGTTCATCTCCTCCTTCGGTCCACCCTGATGGTCCACATTTGAGGCCCGCTTTTACCGTCTGGGATGTGACTTTACTCGCTGACATGTCGCTTGACTCAGTCCTCTGCTCTGCTTCCAATCCTGACTGTTCTCCGACTCGAGCACGAGCTAGATGTTAGTCCACCCAGATGGAGCGAAGTAGACAAAACCGTGCACAGAGCAAGGGTCCCAACGGAGTTCCATACAGGCTCTACAAAAATGCACCGGATGTCCTGCGATTCCTCTGGAAGTTGATGAAAGTCGTGTGGCAGAAGAAGGAGATACCAACATCCTGGCGGAGAGCCGGAGGGATCCTGATCCCCAAGGAAAAAGACTCCTCAGAAATCGGCCAGTTCCGCCAGATCAGCCTTCTAAATGTCGAGGGAAAAATCTTCTTCAGTGTGGTCGCGCACAGACTGGCAGGATACCTACAGAGAAACAACCTGATTGACACGTCAATCCAGAAAGCAGGTATCGGGCTTCTCAGGGTGTGTGGAACACGCCAGTGTGATCTGGCATCAGATCCAGGTCGCCAAGAGGGAGAAAACAGACCTCCACGTGGTGTTTCTGGACCTCGCCAACGCTTTTGGCTCAGTTCCTCACAACCTCCTGTGGACAGCCTTCAAGTACTTCAGGGTCCCACCAGCTCTCACATCACTTGTCAAGGCCTACTTCCAGGATGTCCAGCTCTGTGTGACAACAACAGAGTTTACTACATCATGGCACCATCTGGAAGTGGGAATCATGGCCGGCTGCACCATCTCCCCACTAGCCTTCACCCTGGCCATGGAGGTCATCATCAGGGCCTCTCGATGGGTGGTTGGAGGACAGCGAATAAAACCTGGCCTGAGGCTGCCGCCGATTAGAGCCTACATGGACGACCTCACAACACTCACCATGACCAAGGCTTGCACTGTACGGCTACTGGGAAAGCTCCAGGAAAACATTGAGCTGGCCCGCATGAAGATCAAGCCGTCCAAGTCCAGAAGCATCTCCATAGTCAAGGGGAAGCTGGTAGACCACCGCTTCCACATTGGCGAGGAACCCATTCCAACGGTCACCGAGAAGCCTGTGAAAAGCCTAGGTCGCTGGTATGACGCCTCCCTCAAAGACAAAGAGCAAGTAGAGCAGCTCAGGAAGGAGGTAGTCATTGGCCTGGAAAACATAGATAAAACCCTGCTTCCTGGCAAGCTGAAACTCTAGTCTCTGGCGCATGCAGTACGGACTACTTCCTCGTCTCCTGTGGCCACTAACACTCTATGAAGTCCCGCTCTCAAAGGTGGAAAAGCTGGAGAGACTGGTCAACTCATATGTAAGGAAGTGGCTCGGCCTTCCCAGGTGCCTCAGCAGCATTGGGCTCTATGGAAAAGAGATGTTACACCTACCCATTTCCAGTCTGGCAGAGGAGTACAAGTGCGCCAAAGTAAGACTGGAGATGATGCTCCTGGATTCAAACGATCCATTTGTAGCCCAAGCTGCCCCCATCCTGGCCACTGGGAGGAAGTGGACCCCATTGGTCGCAACTGAGCAGGCAAAGGCAGCACTCAGACACAGGGACATCGTGGGCCGAGTACAAGAGGGGAGGAGTGGTCTCGGCCTTGGGGCCAGTACACCAGCCTGGAGCAAGGCCAACCCATCTCAGAGACGCAAGCTGGTGGTCCAGGAGGTACGTCAGGAAGAGGAAGCAGGAAGGCGCGCAAAGGCTGTTGCGCAGGCAAAGCAAGGGCAGTGGATGGCATGGGAAGGAGTGGAGAAGAGGAAGATCTCCTGGAAAGATCTGTGGGAGATGGAGGCATTCAGGGCGAGCTTCACCATCAGGGCTGCTTACGACGTCTTACCTTCTCCTGTCAACCTAAGCCAGTGGTATGGTGAAGACCCCACGTGCCCTCTATGTCCAAGTCTAGCAACACTGAAGCACATCTTAGTGGGATGCAAGACCAGCCTCACCCAAGGTCGTTACACCTGGCGGCACAACCAGGTGCTAAAGTGTCTTGCAGCAGTGCTGGAAAGTCGCCGGACAAGCGTGAACTCCCTTCCTCCCCCGTCATCCCGTTGGCAGCCAACACCATTTGTTCGGGAGGGCAAGGGTAAAGCAAGCAGCACCACCGCAAAACCAGACACCGGGCAGCTTGGCAGAGCACGGGACTGGAAGATGCTGGCAGACCTGGACACAAAACTCTGCTTCCCAGCTGAGATCGCATCCACCAACCTGCGACCAGACCTGGTTCTGTGGTCAGCCTCGCTCAAGCTCGTCTTCATCATCGAACTCACTGTGCCCTGGGAGGGTGCAGTGGAGGAGGCCTACGAGCGGAAGATGCTGAGGTACGCCGATCTCGCAGCAGATGCTCAACAACAAGGCTGGAAAGCGAAGGTCTGCCCAGTGGAAGTAGGTTGCAGAGGGTTCGTAGCTACCTCAACATCTAAGCTACTCAGGGAGATGGGAGTACGAGGGAAGGCCCACCGGCAGGCGATCAAGGACCTCTCCAGGGCTGCTGAAAAGGGGAGTCAGTGGCTGTGGATGAAGAAAAAGGACCCCACATGGGCCTTCAGATGAGTCGTGACAGCTAGTAGGGAGTGAACCTGGGACGCTGGGATTCACTGCTGAACCCTCTGGAGGTGTCGTGGGCCAGTCAGCGAAACACCCAATAAGGAGGGCCTGCCCACCTGATGACCCAAACGATGTCACTGCTCATCTGAAGACCCACAGTGTCTCTCATCGGTGCTTCGATTACCAACATCAATCCTACACAACAGGTATGCGGTCAGGCGCAAGCTTGGCTCAGGGAGGAGCCATGCAGAGTCCACTGCACTTTGGATTACAACATCATTTCCTGTGTTTCATGAATCAGTCCTCTGCTCTGCTTCCAATCCTGACTGTTCTCCGACTCCCACATCAACACTGGACAGAACCACTCTTGCCAGATTGTGAGGCAGAAATAAGCGACCATGCAGGTCTATGTATGAAGTATTTGGAAAGCTGATCTACAAGCTCACAATAATAATAATAATAGTAATAGTAATAAAAAAGAAACGCACGCACTAGATTTGTGTTTTTTGGGTCTGACAAATACACACATGGTTCTCAAACATTTTCATGTCAAGTTAAGGACCACTGGTCACATGGTCTCATGGATTTGAAATGTTTCAGAACTACTGGTTGAAACAAGCCTGCCTAAATAAGAAAATAACTAGGCCTACACTTTAGAAACAAGCCCCAAAAACGTGCAGCCCACAAAGTACGAATATGTACAAGCAACTTCACAGAAAAACAAGACCAAAGTCGCTTAGAATAAGACATGGCTGCTTTGGAAGCACTGCGCATCCGCGGTGCATGGAGGTTGAGTCACTATTCTTTTTTTCCCTCTCTTCTCTGTGACAAACTTTATTTGGACACAGATTACACACAAATGGACATTAATACACACTGAAGACCATCAGTTATTTAAATACATCATACATTATTAGAGTGAAAAGAGAGAGAGAGAAAAAACAAGCATGTAAGCACTTTTATTTTATTGTTTTACTAATTGTTCAGTAGAAATGAGACACATGAACTGTTTTTGATTGAAAACCTGAAAAAGTGATATACATATATTTTATTTTGTATTATTTAGTTAAATGACAAAAGGGTAGACGTAATACACTGACACGGAGCAAGACAGGAACGCCCAAAAAACGTCACATCCGGTTTTTTACCCATAGCAGAATTTTCTATGGCTGCCAATGGAACTTTTTCCAATCCTTAATCAAATGCGGACAAACATCTATGCCGATAATATCTAACCTGCGGAGGTAACGTGCCTTGTCCACGGGCAACAGATCTTTCAACGTATGGCATTGCAAATACTTTTGATAATCGCTACTCTGCGCAATAATATTGTTTTGGAAATGCCGCAAATTGCATTGCAGTGAACGAGAGCAAATCACAACTTACCCTGGGGGTGGTGACTCCGACCTGAATATGCGTTGTCGTGTCAGTGTATAAGCTTAGGCTTCAGTCCACCTTTTTTTTTCTCCCAGACTAAGAAAAATAAAAACTGTGATGAACTAAGAATGTTTTTGTATGGAAAAAACTAAACTAAATAATAAACTAAACTAAACTAAGTGACAGGACGAAAAAAAAATCATTTAACTTTCATAGAGGCAACATTTTGTTAAATAAAATAAAAAACAATAACTAGGTGTGAGCTTGTAGATCAGATATTTTCACAATATATCTGTGGAACCAAGTCAAACTAAATGTAATGCCTCAACTCAGTTCTAATATGATTAGTATTATTCTTTGGGGGGAGGGGTGGGGTGACCCTGGTTCTAATAGGCCTATGATTATTTTAGGTGGTCCCCAGTTCAAATGTGATTATTTTATGGCCTGAAAAAGTTTGAGAACCACTAGTTTGAGTCATGGGGTTTACAGCATTAGCATGTATCTTCAACAGGGGGTCCGTCCGGGACCCCTAGAGTGATGCATGACTGTCACTGATAGAAGTTAAGACAATGTCATTGCAAAGGTGTACTCCTACTAGATGGCACCAAATATTATTGAATTGTGGAATGACCGCATGGAAGTTGTCTATTATTATTCAGGAATCTTCAATGTCTTTCAGACCAAGGACCAATCAGCTGAGAGATATATTATGCATAATCAATTAGTGAACTTGTGCAAACAAGGGACAAAACACACAACAACAATATGGATAACGGTGATAACAGAGTAGAATCAAATAAATACAACAATAAAACTAATATCGGGGGTGTTTGTTTGATTGATTGATTGAGAAGTCGTGTAAACAAGAAAACGAAACAACAGAAATAGCGATAATTGTGATAACAAAGTGGAATCAAATACAAGAGGGGCTAATTGTTAAGATTGATTACTTTATTAACAGTTTGTTGAAAACAGTAAAGAACAGCTCAATACAAGGTCTGCTCAGAAGAGGATTTGTTTCCATTGGGGTTCTCCATACTCAATTCATCAGAACATTTCATGACATACAGATATACAGTAGGCTACTATGCAAAAACATCATATAAACTGGCGCCTCCTCTAGTGGTCATCGGAGGGGCTGGCGCCCGTCAAAAATAAAAATATGTACAGTAAAGTTGTGTACAGGGGCCAGTTTCTAATTGCAGCCGCCTGTAAGTGCTCTTTGGGAGCGGTTTTGAAGGAGTCCAGGCATTCACATTCTCTTACGACTGTTGGTAGGGCGTTCCACATTTTGGTGGGATAGGAGCGAAATGGATTAAACCCCGTTGTTTGAGCCGAACCTGGGTTGAACGTGGTTTTTGGAACTCCCTCTGGTGTTGCGATTGTGGACGGCATTGACATTGTTGAAGTGGTTATGGGTCAGGCCTCACGGGTGTGCCACGGGTGGGCCAGAGGGGCCCCCGGTGCGCCGGAGGGGGCCCTCAGTTCCAAATTCTGCCCTCTCACTTTACGATTTATGTACATATTGTTTTATGATGTAAAAATGAGAAGTGCCCCCTCGCCATTTTCACTCATTTTATCCTGGAGCTGATGGAGCCTGTACGTGGGTGTCTGTGTGGTGTAGTGTATTTTGTATGACAGACGCAGGCACAGGTTTGTCCTCCTTTGCCCGGCCCCCGCTGTCTTCCTATTGGCTGGCCTTTAAACAGCCATAACTCCAGTTCTGAGCATGCTACAGGTCTCAATTTCATCAAAAAGAAACTTCCGGTTTGTCTGATTGCCTGTAAATGTTACCCACACTGTCTCAGGGGCGTGGTGTAAATGTGGTGTAAATGTCACCCACACACTGTCTCAGGGGCGTGGGGTTAAATGGTGCACTCTATCAACTGTCGATTAGACCATAGAAAACTAGCAAAATGGTTTTAACAAACGTCTTGGACTTTTAAAGTTATTCCACTGAAGTGCTGATTCTATTTGAACATGTTGTACGTATGTAAGTAATCTATTCAATACAATTTCTGTTGAGCTTATTAATGCTTTTATATTTTAAAACATTTTCTAAATATCAGAGCAAATTTAAGTAATTTCAGCAATTTTTCCTCCACTTTTCCAAAAAATGCAAACACATTTACTGTATAATTAACTAGCTCAAATAGCTGATCTGCAAGCTCTCAACGTGTCACGAGGGAGCTTGTAGATCAGCTACACCAGTGTTACCTGCTCTCTGACTACATGAGATCTTTAGAGAGTCCTGTATGAGTTATCTGGTGATGTTTCAGAGTTCTGCTGTACCTGAACCGTTTACCACACTGGCCACAGGCGTAGGGTTTCTCTCCTGTATGAATTCTCTGGTGGTTTTTGAGGCTGGACTTGTCAGAGAAGTGTTTTCCACACTGGTCACATCCATAGGGTTTCTCTCCAGTGTGATTTCTCTGGTGGCTTTTAAGGTAGCTCATTTGAGAGAAATGTTGTCCACACTGGTCACATCCATAGGGTTTCTCTCCAGTATGCATTCGCTGGTGTTTTTTAAGGATGGACATTCGAGAGAAGTGGTGTCCACACTGATCACATCCATAGGGTTTCTCTCCAGTATGAATTCTCTGGTGTTTTTTAAGGATGGACATTCGAGAGAAGTGTTGTCCACACTGATCACATCCATAGGGTTTCTCTCCAGTGTGAATTCTCTTGTGGTTTTTAAGGGTGGACATATGAGAGAAGTGGTGTCCACACTGATCACATCCATAGGGTTTTCTCTGGTGGTTTTTAAGGATGTCCATTCGAGAGAAACGTTGGCCACACTGATCACGTCCATAGGGTTTCTCTCCAGTATGAATCATCTGGTGTTTTTTAAGGACGTCCATTCGAGAGAAATGTTTTCCACACTGATCACATCCATAGGGTTTTATCTGGTGGTTTTTAAGGATGTCCATTCGAGAGAAATGTTGTCCACACTGATCACATCCATAGGGTTTCTCTCCTGTGTGAATTCTCTGGTGGCTTTTAAGGTGTGCTATTTGAGAGAAGTGGTGTCCACACTGATCACATCTATAGGGTTTCTCTCCAGTATGAATTCTCTGGTGTGTTTTAAGGCTGAACAATACAGAGAAGTGTTGTCCACACTGATCACATCCATAGGGTTTCTCCCCAGTGTGAATTCTCTGGTGTGTTTTAAGGGTGGACTTGTTAGAGAAGTAGTGTCCACACTGGTCACATCCATAGGGTTTCTCCCCAGTGTGAATTCTCTGGTGTGTTTTAAGGGTGGACTTGTCAGAGAAGTAGTGTCCACACTGATCACATCCATAGGGCTTCTCTCCTGTATGAATTATCTTGTGTTGGTTGAGATGACCATTTCTGCTGTAGATATGTTTGAGTTGGGCAGGAAAGACATCTCCATCTGTGATAGAGATTGAGGAGAGAGGGGAAAAAATACCAATAAGATGTTTTTAAAAAATATGAAAGCTGTGTTATAGATAGAATACTTTATTGGATATTTAAAAACAATCCAAAAGTGTCAAATATATCGCTCCGGACACGGCCCCTGCCCAGTGTCCTCCATATATGGCTCCGGACAGGGCCCCTGCCCAAGGTCCTCCATATATGGTTCTGGACAGGGCCCCTGCCCAGTGTCCTCCATATATGGCTCCGGACAGGGCCCCTGCCCAGTGTCCTCCATATATGGCTCTGGACAGGGCCCCTGCCCAGTGTCCCACATATATGGATGGCTCTGGACAGGGCCCCTGCCCAGTGTCGTCCATATATGGCTCCGGACAGGGCCCCTGCCCAGTGTCCTCCATATTTATGGATGGCTGTGTGTGTGTGTGTTTTCTTTTTGTGTGATACAGCTGCGCCCTCTGGTGGTGGGCAGGTGGTGTTACAGCGTGACACACAGACACACACACACACACACACACACACACACACACACAGACAGACATGATCTGCTAGGTCTCATAGTTAGTGCTCACTGCGTTCGCAATAAGGCTGGGAGCTACTGTACACATAAAGGACCCTAAGAGAAGAACCCACAGCAGGGGAGATGGGGTATCCAGGGTCAGGATCTAACTATGACCAGTTAGTGTGAAGATGGAGCCATGCTTTAAGGTCATTATTAACTCACTTGCTGCTAGACTATTCTGCAAGGCAGTCCCACAGCAAAATGTTCTCTTATAGCGAGAATCACACTGCATGTAAAAAAAACTAATACTGTAATAATAATAAAAATCACACCCCTGTGAAGGGAGCAGCACCGCTCACTTCACAGGGGTGTGATTTTTATTATTATTACAGTTTTAGTTTTTTCTTATGAAAGCAGAGTCTTCTGTTTCATACGGTATATAGTATCTAGTATATAGTATCTAGTATCTATAGGCCTTATTTTGTGAATAATAGTTGTTCAGGTCCATGCCTTCTCTAAAGTTCTCTCTGGTGGGCGCAAGCTGCATTCAATAAACAATTACTGACAAACTGTACATGGGATCAATGTGTATTGTTTTCCTCCTAAAAGTAGACATTCAGGGCTTTCATTCGGTGTATAGGATATTACTTTATTTGTGTTAATTTTTATATCTGCCTGTCAATGTCTGTGACTTTAAACCTTCAGAACTCTGCTTTCATGAGTATGATGCCTAATCTATCTCACATATCTGCTTTCATTGTCTTGATCACAGTAACAGTCTTGATACGTAAGGCTATAAAAACAGTTCGGTTCAGAACTTCAGTGTTACGGTGAGGGATACGTGCAATGTGGGTTGTTTGCAAGCTATATACATGCCTGGGCATGCCTCTATTTCGACACCCTCTTCTAAGCACTTTTCATAGGACGTAAGACATCATCATAACAAAATAACCGTGCCGTCCCTCGGCGATACAATCCGTGATAATTTTCTTGTTTGTTCGAGTTTGATGAAGGAAGGGAGACCCGACTTTAGATCCGTTTCCATCATGGGGAAGTTGGGTGTTCCGACAGCGACACACTAAACACACACAAGAAACAAACACTCAAACAGGAGCCCTCCCTCTCCTGAGACATGCAGGCAGGGAGGGGGGGAGGCTACGCTCGCAGCCTCGCATGGGGGCAGCCATTGTGTGATCGTGTGAGATCTTATACAATGAGCATTTGAGCCCCTCCCGTCCTGAGTTTTCAGGAAGGAGGGGGGGGGGGGGCTTTTTTTGGGATCACGTGATCGGAGTGTTGTGCTACCATCCAGTGCTAGTTGGTAAAGTGCTCGGGTGTGTAGAAAGGCGATTGAAAGTTATCAATAAAAACATACAGTAAACGTAAATGTCCCGTTCCCGCATCGGACCACTGGGAATCGAACCACGTGAATCTCCCGCTCCAGCATTCAAATGGTTAAAGGGAATTTTCACCGTTGGCCGAAACTTCAGTCGTTAACTTAAGTCAATGTTAAAAGTATTTGTAGTAGATATCAGTAGCACAATTTCATATTTGCACTCTATGGCCAGAACAACTATGCAGTATGTGTGACTAGTGATGGACTGGATTGCTGGATTATTACAATGACCATAATGCTTTGGTGCACTCCCCTCCTTGTGGAGAGGGGGGGGGTCTCTGCCTATTGCATAGTACAGTACTATGCATAGGGCATACCCTACCTGGCAGGTGAAAACAAGCCACCAGATTAGCATTTGAATGCCTGATCTGCATGTGTACAAGGGGACAGGCAACGCGGTCCACCCCCCACCACCCCCCTGCCCCCGGGCCAGGATAAAAGAGGTGTTAAGGTGCGTTCAGACTTGGATGGTTAGAGTGGCGCGAGTAATGATACATTCAGGTCTAATTCCTCATGGGGGCTCGAGCCCCGCCGCCCCCATGGAGTCTACATCACTGTTCGGAACAGAGGCATCTAGGATCTTGAAGACATTTTACAATTTAGGCATTTAGCAGACGCTCTTTACATTAAGCAAGAACACAAAAGCATGGAATTACATCAATGCATTTATCATGAAACATGCGTAAGCTAAGAACGTAACTAGAACACATCTATATAATGACACCATACATAAGCCTATAAACTATACATATATACTATACTATGCTATACATATGTACTATGAAGTGCTATGACTACATACAATGCAATTATTGTGCTGTTTACATGACATGCTATAAGTCTGTTTCAAATGCTATCTAAGTCTAAAAAGTGCTATCTAAGGAGGTAGGCAGGGTAAGTGCTATGGGCCATGATGGAGTCTGAAAAGGTGGGTTTTCAGACTATGGCGAAAGATTGGGAGTGATGCTGCAGTTCTGATTGCAACGGGAAGTGCATTCCACAGTTTTCGGGCCAGAAGGAAGAAGAGTTTGGGACGTGTGGAGCGTTGTCCTGGCGTTTTTAGTGAGCGTACTTTCAGCTTTCCTGCATTGGCTGATCTGAGTGAGTGGGAGAGTTTGTAGGGCTCAATCATGCTTGCAAGATATGGGGGAGCCATACCTTTGGTTGATTTCAATGCCAGCATCAGAGTTTTGTATTCTGTGCGGGCAGCGACCGGGAGCCAGTGCAGGGAGCGGAGCAGGGGGGAGACATGTGAGAATTTTGGCTGGTTGAAGACCAAGCGAGCTGCGGCATTTTGGATCAGTTGGATAGGCTTAAGTGCACATGCCGGTAGGCCAGTAAGGAGGGAGTTACAATAGTCAAGTTTTGACAAGACTGTTGTCTGGATTAGGAGCTGGGCTGATTCCTGGGTGAGGAAGACCAGACACAATGAGAGCTGAGATACTCTCCTCCACTCTTAGCCATCTACCAAAGTGGGCGGAGGTTAAGATGAGACCTGGGTTTCAATTTTAGCAGTAACCTCACAAGCTTGTTTTGGGAGGTCTGCAGCTTGGTCTTCAGTGGCTTAGAGATACCGCTGTACCATGAAGTACAATCAGTGTCTTAGAGACACCTCTGTACCATGAAGTACAATCAGTGTCTTAGAGATACCTCTGTACCATGAAGTACAATCAGTGTCTTAGAGATACCTCTGTACCATGAAGTACAATCAGTGTCTTAGAGATACCTCTGTACCATGAAGTACAATCAGTGTCTTAGAGGTACCTCTGTACCATGAAATACAATCGGTGTCTTAGAGACACCTCTGTACCATGAAGTACAATCCGTGTCTTAGAGATACCTCTGTACCATGAAGTACAATCATAGTCACAGTGACACTGAATGAGAGCACAGAGGTCCTCATAGCACTGCTGTTGACATATAAATCCTGCCTTGTTTAATGATTAGCCTTCCTACTGATAGCAGCAACTGCCAGTTGGAACATTCAAAGGACAAACATTCAAAGGACAAAGATCTGTGTTTCTGTGTGCGTGCCGTGCATGCGCACACGCACGCACACACACACACACACACACACACACACACACACACACACACACACACACACACACACATGCACACACACAGTGCATATCTACAGTTTAGTGCTAGGCACTGGTGTAATTTCTTCAAGTGCACTCACAGGTACGAGTAGCGACAAACATGTGCTTTCTGTTGAAGATGAAATCAAAGTGTATACAGTGACATGAAAACATGTACATACCTATTCTGTGTAGCTTTATCACAGGCTGCTTCAGCATGGCTGCCTCATGGTAGATCTGTTCCTTCTCTGACGCTGCAGCTGAAAAGCTGTCGGACGACATCTCCCCTTCGGTCCACTCTGATGGTCCACGTTTGAGTTCCGTTTTTACCGTCTGAGATGTGACTTTACTCGCTGACATGTTGTGGTCTTTTTCAGTCTGGGATGTGACTTTACTCGCTGACATGTTGTGGTCTTGAGTTGACTCAGTATTCTGCTTCCTCCTGACTAAACTCTCTCACATCAACAGTGGACTGTGGAATCAACCACTGTTGCCAGATTGTGAGACAGAAATAAGCGACCAGGTCTATGAAAACAAGCCTAAAGAAGCTAAGTCCACAATCAGCTATTTGAAAATAGCAGATCTACACGTATCTAAGGGGGTGGGGTAAGTGCTACGGGCCATGATGGAGTCTGAAAAGGTGGGTTTTCAGACTACGGCGGAAGATTGGGAGTGATGCTGCAGTTCTGACTGCAATGGGAAGTGCATTCCACAGTTTTGGAGCCAGAAGGGAGAAGAGTTTGGGACGTGTGGAGCGTTGTCCCGGCGTTTTCAGTGAGGGTTCTTCCAGCTTCCCTGCGTATGGGTAACCAGTGTAATTGTATGAGTGTGTGTTTGATATGATCGAATTTCCCTTTCCTTGTTAGTACTCTGGCTACTCTTGGACAAGTCTAATGCCTTTTGTTGTTTATATGCATACCACGTAGGCTATACCACTTCCACTTACTTTCTGTACATTATTATTAATAATAATAATAATTATTATTATAACGAAACAACATAGGGAATACCGGTATAAACACTCTATCTGTGATAGAATCCATCCATCGCTTTCAAATATTTGAATGTTTCCACTTCCTCCCAAAAGTATAGCTGTGCCTTGAGGGGCATGCAGGCCAAATGTGCCATTGATGTAGATTCATATTTATATATATATCTAATTTTAAATATATTTTTTATCCCACGATTTTGTAACCCATTTTTCACCCCTGTGTCAATCATCTAATCTAATGTGATCCTGGGCTCTACACACCCTCCACCAACCTAGTCCCCATATATGGGGGACAAGGGGAGAGCAACGGACTTGAACTCATGCTTCCTTCATGCCTGAGTGTCCAAGTTGCTCCTTTACACCTGACAGGGGGGAGTTTCCCTGGTTGGACGTAGCGCGTGGAAGGAACATGTTATTCCAACCAGTTCCTTTCCCCTCCAAACTGCCTCCCCCCGGCTGGCCAGGGGGAGTGACCAGGATTACTGCATGTTTTTTGCGAGGGTACCTAACCTAGGGGACACGGGGAGAACATGCAAACTCCACACAGAAAGGCCCTTTCGCCAACCCCGCCTTCGGGTATGAGCACTGATGACGTGGAGGAGGAAACACGGCAGGCCTACATAGGCCTACTACAATCAATCAATCAAGTTTTTTATGTCTGGCATGAAAATAGGCCTATTGTGTGTGTGTGTGTGTGTGTGTGTGTGTGTGTGTGTGTGTGTGTGTGTGTGTGTGTATGCGTCCGTGCGTGCGACCATTCAGATTCAGCCATGGAAATAATTCTATACCAGTCGTGACAGCTGGTCTATGAAAAGAGAATCAAACTGTAGTGTGTTTAGTGGAGCATGTATGTCTCAGCCAGGTCATCTCTGACGTCATCCATATGATGTCATATTCATGTCCATACCAGGCTATATGGAGGGTCACATGGCTCCATATTTAGACTGATTTATAGTGGTTTGGTGGGTATGAAGTCACAAAATGTGAAACAATTAAGATTATAGCTCTGATCACTGCCTATGTCACGCCAAGCTTGGCCAATCAAATGGGGATGTCATATTTGTAATTTTAAGAAAGATACGATAAGACAGGGGTCTAATTAACAGACACCGTTGGCATGACAACCACGACAACCAAATCCTTTAAAATGAATTGTCAAATGAACAGAACATCATTTAGTATAGTATAGCATAGCTCTCAGCAGAACGTATGTCGATGTGAGCCCACAGACAGGACCAGAACGGGACCAGAACAAGAGCGACACGTGTCACTTGTACTAGCAGGTGAACAACATCCTCCTCGTTCCTCACCATGCCCGTGGACGTCAGTGAGTGGGGCGGCGCCCTCAAGCTGACGGAGGTGGAGGAGCAGCCGGCGCGCGCGCTCGCCGTCGCGTACGGCCCGGTGGCCGTCGACAGCCTGGGGAAGGTCCTCACGCCCACGCAGGTGCAGAACCGGCCCACCGCCGTCCAGTGGGAGGGCTGCGACCCCGACAAGCTCTACACGCTGGCGCTGACCGACCCCGACGCCCCCAGCCGGAAGGACCCCAAGTTCCGCGAGTGGCACCACTTCCTGGCGGTCAACGTGAGGGGGAACGACGTGCGGAGCGGCACGGTGCTGTCCCACTACGTGGGCTCGGGCCCGCCCAAAGGCACGGGGCTGCACCGCTACGTGTGGCTGGCGTACGAGCAGCCGGCGGGCGCGCCGCTGGCCTGCACGGAGCGCGTCCTGCCCGACAGCTCCGGGGACGACCGCGGCAAGTTCAAGATCAAGGCCTTCCGGAAGAAGTACGGGCTGGGGGCCCCCGTGGCCGGGACCTGCTACCAGGCCGAGTGGGACGACTATGTCCCCAAACTGTACAAGAAACTGGCTGGGAAGTAAAAAACTAAAATGGTCAAAACTAACAATGAAAGAGTTTTTCTTCGTGTCAAGGACCCCCAAAGTTATGCATCTGTGTGACCCTCATTTTGAAAGATTTTGTGCCAGGGAGGGACCCCAATAGGAGATTTGTCTGATACACAAGTTTACAATGTGAGGCACCCTGGTGGACACAGACAGGGGGAAAAAACATGTATCGCTCCCTTCTGGCCTGGCCAGGGCCAGGGCGGCGCGCCACTGGCTCAGGAGCTGCATGGAGTCATCTTGGAATCGGAAGGTTTCCCGTTCAATCCTTCGGCCTGCAAGACACAAACTGTTCCCCATGGGTATAGGTTGTTCCACACACTGAACCTCTGTTCCCCATGGGTATAGGTTGTTCCACACACTGAACCGCTGTTCCCCATGGGTATAGGTTGTTCCACACACTGAACCTCTGTTCCCCATGGGTATAAGTTGTTCCACAAACTCTGTGGTTCAGACTCTATAGTGCTCTTCGCAGCTTCCTCGTGTCCTGGCGGCTGCGCCACAACAACTGACACAACCCTGGTATAGGCCACCCAGCCTGGCGGAGATCTGCGCCTTGCAGGCTGCGGCGCTTGGGTGGCGCGACAGTGGTAAAGCGCCCCGCCCACCACCGCGGAGGCCGGGGGTTCGATTCCACCACGGTGCATCCGGCTTTGTCGTGCGCCAATCTGAATGTCATGTATTTGGCCTTTTGGCCATCCTCCACCAGGCTGTGGATATATTTGGTGCAACAGAGTATAAATCAGGCAAACAGTGCTACGACGAAGCTCTCTTTCTTTTTTTTTAATTCTATGATTAAAATTGCCTACCAAGGCAACGAGGTATAGGCCTAACGGAGGCTTAGAAAACTGTTAATACTAGTAGGCCTATGTCTTTTTAAATCAAATTGGAGTCAATTTGATTTAGTAACTAAATAATGCTTTTATTGACACTAATTGCCAAAAATCACGGTTCTGTGTCTCTGTATAATTATTCATTTCAATGTCAATGAGAATATAAAAAGTAGCCTATAGTATAGGCCTACAGTATTCAGTATATATATCGTTCGAATATGGCGCATCGTTCGAGGTGAGGAGCATGGTGCCCTCTTGCGAGTGCTGCAACAGAGGTTGCTAACCCCCTGTTGCCCTGCCAGACTTTCCTGGAGGTCAGCTGTCTCTCCAGCGTCACCGACCTTCCTCGGTTGCCATCCAGACTTCCCTGGAGGTCACTGGTTGCCCAGGGAGTTCAGTTTGTAAATACATCAAAGATGCGAATATGATCCATTTCTAATGGATGCCTTGGCCTGGAGGAGAGGTCATCAGGTGGTCTCCAACCTTCTTAGAGTGTTTCAACCCTCAACCACTACACTCTCCAGTGTATATATATATATATATATATATATATATATATATATATATATATATATGCAACGTAAAGGACTCACCTTGTAGCTGCATTGTAGAAAAATGTGGTGCTCTTGGTGAAGGAGAATTGGACTTCTGCAGGCAGATCTAGAGGATCGTCACTATGCATGCAGTGAGGAATGCCTTCCATATATTCATGGAAGGAAGGAGGAAGACGAGAGCAGTCAGTCAACTAATGTGGAGTTTTTTTTTGTTTTGTTTTTTCTCCGGCACCCCATTCCGGAAGCGAATATAACTGTCAAGGATGTTGACATTAGACCGCCCATTCCATTTGTACACTCTCAGAGTTACAGATCTATCGAGGTCCACAGAGTTACCCAGTGTTAAATTTGACAGCAACTTTTGATTTAGTTTTAGTCATATAGTCTTTTGAATTAAATTCCATTTCAGTCAGTCTAGTTTTAGATGACTAAATCTACAGTTGTGTGATCTGCCCCCAAAATATCCCGTCTGTGCATGCGTGCATACATGAGTGCGTGCACGCACGCAGTGCCATATTTATAAGACTTGCGGCCCATGGGATAACTAGATAGAGTCACTTTTGATCTGCTATTTTCAGAACGTGACACCTGTGTGCAACCAAGCATAACAATAATCTGTGGAAAAAGGTGGCCGACGGGTGTGAGTGAATACCAGAAGAGTCGCCCCTTTACCAACTCACCCCTTTACCAACTCGCCCCAGGCGTACAGCTGGCGGAACTACGAAGCCTGGTATTCCTAAAGTAACCAAAGTAAATTATGCTTAAACGGTTAAACCTAACCTTATTCCTAACCTTAAACCTCAATAAAACTATGCCTAAACCTAACTCTATACCGAAACTTAACCCCAGTAAAACTATGCCCTGAACTTATTTCTAAGCTTATTCTCATTAAAACTAAATAAAGAATACAATAACTGCAGGGTCCGGCGTTAAAAAAATCGAGGGCCGAGATGGTTTAGGGGCGACGTACCAGATACCGTTTGAGTCGACAACATTAAAACTGCACAGGCCCAACAATGATAGCTACTCAAATATACATCAGACTCACTGATAGGTCCTCTTTCTCTGCTTCAGTTCCCTTTTTCTGCCGTACTGAGACAACAGTAGTGCGTCCATTTCGTCCTCAAAGTGTCTCCATGCTGCAAGAAACGTAAAAATAAAAGAGATTGAAATCAGATATTTAGTCTACTATTGATAACACGTAGGTGTAGAACCATGAAGACCCTAGGCCGATTCTAAAAATGTCTCCTAGAACTTTTTCATGTCAAGGTCTCGAGGACCCCCAAAATGATGTTTTTGGCCGTCGGCTCCAATCTAAAAAATAAATTGAGATGGGAGCCTCCATAGGCACAGATTTGAGTTAAAAATCTTCACTTTAAAAGTACTATATAGATTATAGGTTTAAAGATTTGCACAGTTTAGTTTTTGAAAGGAACAGCAATGTCCGTGTTCACCTATGTGACGTTAATGAGCCAATGACTATGAGTACCAGTAGGGGAACAGAGAGAGAGAGAGAGAGAGAGAGAGAGAGAGAGAGATAGTATTTGTGCTGCACTGTTGCCTGCTAATGCGAGAGAGAGGAGAGGAGGGGGGGGGGGGGGGGGGTGTTGCACCACTCAGTTCACATGGGTGTGATTATTTTTCTTCAGATCTACAAGCTCGTATCGTGGCACAAAGTGACATGCTATGAGCTTGTATGCTATTTGGTTTTTATATCCAACCAATGTTATATGTACAATAATAATGTGTGGTTGTCATGCCTGGATGGTTTCACGCATGCTGACTTGACACCACTGGTTTACAACTTTACACATCACACTGTATCACCAATATCTGTTTTTAGTGTTTCATGGAGGATGTTTGGTCAAAACTCAGTAGTGGAGCTTTGGCTAGGCCTCTTCCATATGGCCAAAATAACACCCAAACTACACTTTTTTACTACTAAAAACTAAAAACTTTTTTTAAGTCTACTAAAATGTGGACAATTCATGGTTCACACATGGCTCATGTTAAAGGTTTAAAATGCCTAGTTAAAAAAGAGCTGATCTACAAGCTCAAGGAACAGCTATTTATCTATTCAATTTAAAGGGTTTAAATGGTTAATTTGAAGTGTCTTATTTAAAATGTTGACTTTTATCATTTGTCTACAAATATACTTTAATACATTGGTATTTAAAATATTTAAATTTACATTGAATTGAACACTTAAAATGCATTTAATTGTTTAAAACACATTTGCTTGTTTAAAACACTTTTTTGCTTAAAAACAAGAATTGTTGAAAGGAAAACCATTTGGTTAGAAAATAAGTTGTTTAAAGAGAAGATTATCATTTGATTGGCAATGTTGTTAACCTTTTATGTGTCTCTGTTTGTGAAGGTTTACAACAGTTCAAAAGAGTTGTAAAATAAAATTGGATTGAGTTGGGAAAACTGAGTTGTGTCCTGTGTGTGGAAGTGGAACGTAGGAAAGAACTTGACAGAGGATGTTCAAGGTTTATATGTACTGTTATGTCTTGTGTACAGCTGCATGAAGATACAACTTGTATTTGTTCAGCTTGGATATTCTATCTGCATTGATGACAGTTGCAGTAATCACAAGGGGGTTGCTTGTGCACCAGTAGCAGTACAGAGTGTTGCCAGTAGAGGGCAATGTGAACCCACACATGGAAACAAGTTTGCAGGTGTGGGAACAAGTTTAGGGAAATTTGGCCTTAATGTTGGACCAATCTGGAACATAAATGCTTACTAATAGCTTTCTTCACAAATATAGTTCATAAAGGTGTCTATCACCTCTGAACCCAACCCAACTCCCTTTTTTAAGTTGTCATTCTGCTTTAAGTAGCATGTGACAAGTCAAACTAGCTACATGGGGTTTTCATGATTCTGTAGATCTGCTATTTTTAGTGAAGAGAATAGGAAAATAACTCAAATGCAGTGCAACTGCAGGTCTGTTGTAGGCTATTATACTACTATAATACTACCTACCTATACCTATACCTAACTACCTACCTAACTCCTAACTACCTAACTACCTACCTATACCACCTATACCTATACTACTAATGAATATTTTATTTCCGTGTCAAGTACAGCAAATTAAGACGGTAACAACTACAGGCATTGCAATTCATTTTAATTGTATATCAATATTTGTCTTTTCAATTAAAATGTGTTAGCTCATCAACACTCAAGCGACCGAGCAGGTCTCCTAAACAGAGTAGGTAAATCTGCGTCCTATGGAGAGTGGAATAACCGATGAGGGACCCTAGGGTGCCGCCGTCCATAATTCAGAAAAGGTAACCGAGGGTACCGAAAGGGGCTAAGCCTCCACTAACCTTTAGCCTCTCTGAACAGGTGTGGCTGTGCATCAACGATCCAGCGGTAGATGGGGAAGTGGTAAACTTGTCCTTCTGGAGACGTGATTTCAACCTTGGAGACGAACCAGTCGGGCATCCCGAAGAAGAGGGACCGCTTGTCCAGCCTAATCACCCTCAGCTCACCAAGACTCACGGGATGTTTCACAGAGAAAGTAGTGGTCTGGGGGGGAAAAAACACAATTCAGTTCAATTCAAAGGGCTTTATTGGCATGAAAAAACATTGCCAAAGAAAAAAGTGGAATAATACAATCAAAACAAAATGTAGGCTATTATGTACAATTGGAAGTCAGAATCTCCAGTAAATCAATTTCTATGTACCGAGATCACTCCATGCAGACAGTGCAGGCATACACAAAATGATTAGTTATGATTAAATTATTGAATGATTAAATTACTAACGAGAAGGTACGTGGTCTGGAGAAAACACATTGAGAAGTGTTTCTCAAAAATGGCAGACTCCCCGTTGATTCTCCCTTGCTTAGTTCAGACAGAAGTCAGACTTACCTTGGCCCTGCCTAGGAAGAAGTTGACAAATCCCCAGAAGCTGAAGAGCAAGGTGTGTTTGCTCTCGCCATCCTTTCCCACCAGCTTGATGAAGACCAGAGTGAGCCAAGAACCGGGCACGGTCACTGTGTAGCATTGGTCCGAGGTGCGCTGGGGGTCGGGAGAGGGTGGGTGGTTAGGTTTAGGTGTCTGCCCCGGGGGAGGTTAGGGTTAGGGTGAGGGTTTGAGGTAGGTTGTCGATCGGACCAATGGACCGTCGGCATATTGACGCGGACCCGTTCACTCTGGGGAGGAGAAGGAGATGTGCAGTGTTTGACAAACTATTAAAGTATTAAATGACTGGTGGTGGTGTCTATCTATGTCTCTTGTTTCCCCCGGGCCCTCCAATTCTTCCCGATTGTAGCCTAAAATAAATTAAAGAATGATGATTGCTGGGAAATGTTGTCTCTCCTGTTGTCCCTCCAGTGCAAAATCTGACGTGTTATTGGAGGACAACATTACCCAGCATGCCAGAAATCAATGCGTCATTGCGTCATGAGACAATTAACCTGGCGCGGAAATTGAAAACGAACAGCAGACAGGTCTGTCTCTGACAGCGAGTGAAAAGTGAAATAATCAGTGAGTGAATGATCCATATTCCGCTGTGCAACCATGCCGCCTAAGCCTTACAAACATAAATGTGGCCGTGAAAAAAGAACCGACAAAAAAGAGCGGGACGAGAAGAACGCAGAGCTACCTAAATTAGACGCATTTGTTGTAAAGGTAACACGGAAACAACCTGGTGCAGACGTTCCTCCTCCTCCTGACCCCCCATCCCCAACAACAACAAGCCCTTCAACACCACCTGATCACCCGACGACATGCCCACGGCCACTGCCTTCAGCCACGGTGTGTCAACTACCATGCAGCAGCAGGTAACCTTGCAGATAATGAGATTACAGTGTACTATAAACTTATATTTATACATCTATTAGGGTGGCGCCGGCCCCGGCAGCCATGGTGCTTATTAATGTAAATAACATACTTGGTTTTTAGAGATAATTTATCGGCCTATGTTTGCACTTTGCAGGCATAACCAGTCAGAACTGTCAGATTCAGAACAGCCAAACAGTTCAATCACAGTGACCGTCAACACACCAAGCTCGACCCAAGAGCCTGCAAGTTCTGCTGACCTGCCAGTGCCTGACCATGACAATGAGAAGGAAATGGAGGTGGCACCGGCGGAGTCGGACACTAATTCAAATGCAGAATCGGAACAGGAGCAGCAAGATGAGTTGGACTTAGACAATGAGAACGAGCCACTTCAGCAGTACCCCACAGACCGGGGCCTTTTTGATGAAAATGTTTCAGCTGATATAAAACGGTATATCCTAGTTACAGGGTCTTGTAAACCCAGAGGCCCTTTCCCAATGAATGGAAAAAGCAACCGTTCTTTTTCTGAGGCGTATTACCATACAACAACACAAGCTGGTTTACAACTGCCCCGTAGCTGGCTTTGCTACTCTCCTAAACTGGATTGTGCGTACTGCGAGCCATGCTGGCTATTTGGAGACCGCAATTCAATACATTACCACAACAGATGGGTGAATGGAGTCAGAGATTGGAAGAATTTATCTAGCAGGATAAAAACCCATCAGTCCTCTCAAATGCACATTGCAGCTTGTGTCATATATGAACAGTGGAAAAGGCATGGCGGCACAATTGATGCGCAAATGGAGAGGGATGTGCGATTGTGCGTAATGCAGCTCTCTTTTGGAGACAAGTGCTGGAACGTATCGTTAATGTGACACTAACGCTAGCCATTTGCAACCTTTCATTCCGGGGGCACAGGGAAAGTTTGGGACAGCCGGGCAGTGGGAATTTTCTTGAAATTATCCAGCTGCTGGCAAGCTATGACTCTGTGCTGAAAGAGCTGATCAACCGGCCTGAGGGCTCAGTTAAATACCTTAGCAAGGATATCCAGAACGAGCTAATATATATATTGTCCCAGCGAGTTCAGCAAGACATTACGGCAGAAATAAGCCAAGCACCGTTATTTTCTGTGATTATGGATACTACACAAGATTTATCCAAGCGAGACCAGCTAAGCCAAGTATATAGATACGTCACCATAGTAAGAAATCCGATGGAGGCTTTTTTGGGATTTGAGGAAACACCAGATACTTCTGCAAGCGAGCCGGAAATTAAAATAATCGACAGCATTACAAAACACGGCCTGGAAATTTCCAAATATCGTGGGACTGATATTATCTCATCTGTTGCGTCATAAGATGTGATGCATTGCATCTCCCGCCATAACAACCATAGACTGTTTTATGTCAAGTAGAATGTGTAGCGAGAATCATGTGCATCCATTGGCTGTTCAACTTTAAAAAGAAAGGCTAAAAAAAACAGTGGCCCATCTTAGCTGATCAGGTGGCTTATTTTACATGAAAATGCTACATCTTAAAAATATGTGACAGCTTGTTTCAGAAGCTGTAGGGACTAAAATATTATTTCCTGCCCTATGTGGGAACTAACTATTTCCGTAGACAACGCCCTGGTAACGTCTGTCCCAACAGCCAGGAATCTTGGTGTTGTCCTGGACAGTCAGCTCTCGTTCAAAACTCACATCACAGCTGTCACTCGATCCTGTAGGTTCACACTCTATAACATACGACGAATTAGACCGTTCCTCACCCAGGAATCAGCCCAGCTCCTAATCCAGACAACAGTCTTGTCAAAACTCGACTATTGTAACTCCCTCCTTACTGGCCTATCAGCATGTGCACTTAAGCCTCTCCAGCTGATCCAAAATGCCGCAGCTCGCTTGGTCTTCAACCAGCCAAAATTCTCACATGTCTCCCCCCTGCTCCGCTCCCTCCACTGGCTCCCGGTCGCTGCCCGCACAGAATACAAAACTCTGATGCTGGCATTCAAAGCAACCAAAGGTATGGCTCCCCCATATCTTGCAAGTATGATCGAACCCTACAAACCCTCCCGCTCACTCAGATCAGCCAACGCAGGGAAGCTGGAAGTACCCTCACTAAAAACGCCGGGACAACGCTCCACACGTCCCAAACTCTTCTCCCTTCTGGCTCCAAAACTGTGGAATGCACTTCCCATTGCAGTCAGAACTGCAGCATCACTCCCAATCTTCCGCCGTAGTTTGAAAACCCACCTTTTCAGACTCCATCATGGCCCATAGCACTTACACCACCCCCTTAGATAGCAATTCTGTAGACTTAGATAGCATTTGATACAGACTTATAGCATGTTATGTAAACAGCATAAGTGCATTGTATGTAGTCATAGCACGTCATAGTACATAATGTATATCATAGTAGTATAGCTGTATAGCTTATATGTATAGTTTCATTATAGATATTCCACTGTTACTTTCTTAGCTTACGCATGTTTCATGATAAATGTTTTTATGTGATGTATTCCCCATGCTTTTTGTTCTTGCTTAATGTAAGTCGCTCTGGATTAAGAGCGTCTGCTAAATGCCTAAATTGTAAATTGTAAATTTGTTATTAAATACATTTAACTTAAACATATTAAACAGTCAATAATAATCATATAACCCCAATTTAGTGCCATGCATTGCTTTTTCTCAATTTAATTACCAAATTACCAAAAAGTGGCCCAAATTGGCTGACATCACCCTATTTATTATTTTATCGATGTATTTTATCGATGGCACGGGTGAGCAGCCAACCGGCCGTCGATCCCAAATGACTCTGGACTGTCCAGCGTCATTTGGGATCGACGGCCGGTCTGCAAAGGGGGTGTTTGCCCCCTTAGATCAAAAGTGGATTTTTTTAAGTTACAGACAAAACAATTATACATTTCCAGGCATTCAATTCAATTCCATTGCTTGAAAGGAAGGAAGTAAGGATGCATCATGATACAGGATGCAGCAGCATCTTAATGATGTGCCATCTATAACTGGAAAAACAACATTCCTCACCTATAGGCCATCCTTGGGGTTGGGAGGGGTGCTAATGTCATTGTTGCAGTGGTCAGGGTGCTTAAGTGGGCAGCTACGTAACTAGCCTAT
This sequence comes from Protomyctophum bolini, assembly GCF_963924005.1. Classification (NCBI taxonomy): domain Eukaryota; kingdom Metazoa; phylum Chordata; class Actinopteri; order Myctophiformes; family Myctophidae; genus Protomyctophum; species Protomyctophum bolini. Next base: position 48,530,280 of record NC_137868.1, read on the forward strand.
TCAAAGGATGCATCGTTAATTTCATGCCATGATCTATAGATGGGGGTGCTAATGTCATTGTGCTGGGTGTGGTCAGGGTGCTTAAGTGGGCAGCTTAGCTACTGTAACTAGCCTATTTGTTTGTAAAAATGTCAATAATAAAATGTAATTTTACTTTGTGTTCTGGATTGGTTTTATATTTGGCAGTGCCATTGATTGATAAATTGCAGCATTTGATGTGTGTAGTTCTTTATAGATCTAGCTCTAGCCTCTTTATCTCAAAGTGCACCAGATTGAAGCATTTTCATCGCAAAAATAAAATAAAATCTGGAGCCCCCCGGACCCCCCCTGGCGGGGGAGCACTGTCATTCTAATCTTGCATAGGACCGCCTGAGTCATACAACTGATACTGCCTGCTTGATTTAACAACGCAATAAGATTTTTCGTCGTTATATATTTTATTATTGACATTGAAAAAAAAATAAGAAAAATATTTTTTTTTGTGGCCCCCTCAAAAATCTCAATTGCCCCCTCAGTCATTTCATCCTGGCGCCGGGCCTGTCTGGACGCCACATCACGGTAGTGAAGAAGACAAGAAGTGGTGGAAAGGATAGTAGGATATATAGGCTACCAATACAAACAAAAGAGGTATTAGCGCACGCTGCACAACAATAGTGAGGATCGAGGTGCATGCTGACCACGGGACGGGAGACAAACTTGTAAAGGAAGGATCGGTTGCACAGCTCGCAGTCACGAATCACGATACAGAACACTTCTATTAAAGACCAACGTTTCGGCAAATGAGTGCCTTCTCTTTAGGGTATGAAAGAAAGGATACCAATAATGACATAACGCAGGAGAAGAGGAGTGGAGTGGAGGAGAGGAGAGGAGGAGAAGGAGTTGTTCAAGTTAAATTGATGTGTTGATGTTATTATGGTATTTACCATAGGCAATATGCCAATATTGAAAAAAGTTAAAATGACCAGTGAACAGGCTCATCAAAAAGGTAAGATTTGCACTAGGTTATTTCTGCTGTGCAGACCCGTTTTTGACCCGAAAAGAAATACTTTATAACCGGAATATATGCCCACATGCACGGCGCGGCCGGTACCAATTGTACCATATGTGGGCCGGTACCAATTGGACCCCTCCATCTGTTAAGTACTGGATACGGGGGTATTAAAGAAAGGATACCATACAAAGCGGGAGGGGGAGGAGAGGAGGAGGGAGAGGAGAGGAGTTATAATCGCACAATACGCGTCGCATAGATGTGTACACTGTATAGGCAAACGCGAATAAATTCGCCGGGCAAATATTTCGCATTTTCAGATCGCTTATTCGCATCGCGTCGCTAGTTCGCCAGTGTGTAATGACCTTAAGAAGAAAGAAACGTCATTTTGACGAGCTGTGTGAAGGTGAGAGACTATCCAATGCAGAAAGCTATTTCAAAGTAAATATTTTCAATGCCAATCTGGACATAATAATCAACCAGCTGTCCCACAGATTCCGTACTATGCGCGAGACCTCTCTCATGTTTGAGGCTCTGCACCCCATGACCCTCCAGCATGCAGGAAGACGATGAGCTATATGAGAAGGCAAAACGTCTATCTGACCACTACAACAGGGACCTAGCAAATGACTTTGCCACTCAACTCCTGTCATTCAGGGTCTGTTGTAAACAAGAGATTGCGAAGGAGTCCTCAGTGTTCCAACTTGCTAAAATGTTGTTTGTGGATCATCAGTCCGTAACTTCCTCGTTCACTGAGGTGTGTACTGCCATGCTGTTATTCCTGACGTTACCTGTGACCGTGGCGACAGCCGAGAGATCCTTTTCCAAGTTAAAACTTATTAAGACCTACCTGCGGAGCACCATGGGTCAGGCGAGACTGAGTGGGCTTGCAATCCTGTCCATTGAAAACACCAGAGCCCGGGAGTTGGACATTAAAGACATTGTCGATGATTTTGCACAACGCAAGGCTCGTCGTATGCCATTCAAATAGGTGAGTAAACTGCCCTTTTCTTACTCTATAGTCTATAATAGTATTTATTATCTGTCTGCTTTATATACCGCTGCCCTCACGGCCCGCACCGCGTCAGTGCGGAGAACACTCTCCGTGGTGCTGAAAAGTTTTTTCCTGTTGTATTCCACTATTCCAGGAATTTCCAGAATTGTGTGTGAGAGATGGGATCATAGGAGAGAGAGATGGGAGAGAGGCCTGCATGACCCAGCTTGGCTAGAAGAGAAGACAAAAGCGATTTGATCATTCTTTATTTTTTTATGACCCTCCTCCGTGCTCCGTGATTTTAAGTTGATGGACACATAGGCCTATAGGCTAATAGGCCTAATTACTTGAATGTCTATTCTGTTTCAATGGACCTTTCTGGCAAACACATACAGGCCTAGATAGATCATAGAGTCATAGACCTATATATTTGTACAGTTTTGGAGTGGACCATTAAACAATTTTCAGTGTGTACATCCTTATTGAAGCGTTCTTATTAATGTGCGTGTTGCGCACACGTGGGAGGAGGGAGGGAGGTCCCGGGTGCCGGGTGGTGTGTGTGTGTGTGTGTGTGTGTGTGTGGGAGGTCGGCGGTTGAGAATTCCACAGAAAAGTGAGTTCTCAAGAAGAGATTACCTGGTTGAGTCAGCAGTATTTGGAAACAACAAAACAATCCGTTAGATGCCAGGATTAGCTGGCAACTGGCAAGCCTCCAACTAACCACAGAGGCTCTAACTCGCCATGGAGGCCAGGCCACACAAAAGGGATTCCAGAGTGGGAAGCTAGTGCAGGCATTTTGAAAGAAACTATACCTCGGACAAATTGCATTGTTTCATAAATATGTTTGTAATCAGCATATCAAAAGTCCCAAGAAATCCCAGTGGTGGAAATGCTAAAACAGCGGTTCCGAATAGTAGCTCCGAATCACCTGCTGTTACGTTCGGCAGTAACGGTTACTGTAACGCGTTATTTTTTTTTAATTCAGTAACTTGTTACCGTTACTACATGGTGCGTTATTCCGTTATTCTTCCGTTATTTTTCATGTAGTCTCGATCGGGGGAGAATGAGAATAACTGTCATGCTTGTCATGCAGAAGGGGGAGGAGGAGGAGTGTGTGTGTGCGTGTGTGCGTGTGTGTGTGTGTGTGTGTGTGTGTGTGTGTGTGTGTACTACACGTGGTGATGCGCAAGTTTGTTCACTCTGACTATAGTGTCATGGCGGCACCCACATCTCAAATGGCTATATTCCTCCTTATTTCCTTCAGCTGCTCCAATCCAGCACAAAGTCAAGTCTATGGATCTCAACACTTGAGTGTCATTGAGGTCTTTCTGACACATTTTGTTTGTCCATGAAGCCCCTATGACGTTTCCGTGTCATTGAGGTCTTTCTGACACATTTTGTTTGTCCATGAAGCCCCTATGACGTTTCCATGACAAGGTATTTTTGACCTGAAGTCAGCTTGTGCGGTACCCGGCCTTACTACAAACAAACTGTGTGCAGGCAGCCAAGCCTATATGGGCTATACAATGTTTGTTTAGACTGGAGCACTAAATGTGATGCCATGTGGCAGGTGCCAAAGCGTTTTCTTCCTTTTTTTAATTTATTTTTTACCTGAATTCAGCTTGTGTGGTATCTAGCCTTACTTCAGTCATGCAAGTGCTAAGAAGTGGTGGAAAGTACCTAAGTAGGCCTACATGTATTCAAGTACTGCACTGAAGTACTTACATTGTATACATTTGTAAACTTGGGTAATGAGTACTTTTACTTTTGGTACTTACTTACTTAATTCATTAATTATTTATTATTATTTTTCAAGTGTGAACTGCATGGCCAAGAGGCAGAAATAAAACTACACATCTTTGCCACACATAAACTGCAAAACAAACAACAAAGGGACATCAGGGTACACAGAAATTACCTATACATAGAGCTACAAAGTGATACAATATGAAAACAAATGCTAATAACCCTATACATTAAATAAATAGAAATACACACAATGTTCGATGCCAAAACTCTACAATAGGGTGTTGATACTTTTACTTAATTCTTCCATCACTGGTAGACTATATTGTATAACTGCAGACTGGTACCAGGTAAGACTGTTAGAAGACATTGTGATTACATGTAAGCAACTAAAGCATATGTTGGCCCCTCACCTTAACTTAATGTGGCCCTCAGGTTAATATCACAATACTGATATAGGCTATTATTGATTTCAGCTGTTAAACATGTAAACATGACCCGCTTTAAATACTTCAGTCTAAATTAGTTGTAGAGTTTTCCAAGTTTTAGTATTTTAGTATTAAAATGTTATTGTCTTTTTTTTAATGTCCGCAATGTATTTGTATTTAGTTCATAACATTAACTATAATTAAAGGTATGAGCTTGTAGATGGGCTATTTTTGATACGACAGTAATATGCAATGTGGCCCTCTGGAGTGAGTGTGGAAATATAGAGGCCCTCTCCATCGTCAAAGTTGCCCACCCCTGAACTAAAGGTTATTTTACCTGGAGTGAAGATATGTGTCGTCTGAATGAAGATGTGTGTCGTCTGGATTCAGTTCTTCAACAGCTTCTGGTTATTTGACACAAATGAGCAGAAATATACATAGCAGCATTTCTTATAGGCCCCTCCCTCCCTTCACTCTCAACATATATATTAGATTCCTCTGCTTAAAGGACCACTTCGCCACTTTTCAACCTACCTTCATATATACTTGGTCCTCGATCTATAATGTTCATGATAAAATTCCACAAATTTCCATCGGTTATCAAATTATTGGCACATTCAGGAATGTGACAAAAACTCGTCTGAACTACTCTCTAAGAACTCAGCTCTCAGAACTTGAGTACAGATTACAACTGTTCGAATATCACTCAGCTACAAGTGAAAGTCACTCACTTTATGATTATTCAAAATAATCTAAACTAAATCAGCACTATGTAACTTTTATCTTCTAACCCGGACCTCCACACGGTAACTCTGTCATTTCTCGACCGTTTCGGGCGCGGGAAGGCTCGCCGGAACCGGGCCGGCACCCTGGGCGCGTTCCTGGGGGTGTGTCCAGGATGTTACGGGGACCCCTACGTGGTAACTCTGTCATTTCTCAAATATGTTTTTCCAAATAAAATCACAGTACAGTACAGAGTACAGTACACTACAATACAGTACAGTACAGAGCACAGTACAGTAACTATAACACTAAATGTATAGTTGCAGCGCTCAGTTCACAAGGTGTGATTTAAAAAAAAAAATGAACCATTACTGTTACGGTGCGTGTCAAAGTAGAACCCAAAAGCAGGCAACACAGACAGAGTACTTTTCAAGAGTTTAATAGTGACAGTACTTAAGGGGTCCATCCATAAGCAGATCAAAAACCATAATATCCATCCAAAAGGCAAACAAAGGGGCAAGTCAAAACAATCAAGCAGAAGATCAAACCTGAGGAACACTGAGAAAAGATCTGAAAAAGCAGGAGTCCGGAAAACACACCAACATTAGGTTATACTTATAGCAAAGAATGAGTCCAGTCTTATAGGTGGAGGCTTGATAGGGGAAGTTGGCACAGGTGAGTAGTGAGAGGGGAACAATTGGGCTGATGAGGCAGTTGGAGACAGGTGTGTGTAGAAACAAAGGGAGGGGGGAGTGGCCAAAGTGGAAAGATGGACAGGCACGGAGCCAGACCATAACAATTACTCTATGGCTTTGGTCTCAGCCACCGCGGTGAATATTTTGACATTCCGTTTTCTTTTCTTTTTTAATGTTGCCACTACTGTTGGAGCAGCCAAAAACAACACAGGTTCATCCAGATGTTCTGGGCATCTTTGTAATGTTAGTGTTAGTAAAAAGTAGGTAAAGGAGTAATGTTTGAGCAGACTAACATCAGTCACTCTACCATTCAATGTAGTAGAAGACGTGCAGGTTTACACCGCAGCTACGTCAGCTCCGCCTACAGGAAATACGTAAGCTGCGACCATGAGACCCGTTTCTGGATTCGTCTATAGGAGGGGCTAGCGCCCCTCAAAAATAATAAAATGCCAAAGACGCCATGGAAGCAAATGGACCCATTTTTACACTCTCAAAGTTACATGGTGTAGATTTGGGTCCCAAACATGAAAAAGGGTAACATTTGTGGATATGGGGGTCTATGGCCTAATGCCCATCTATGTGGGGGTCCCTGGAATGAAAAATGTTGTGAGATGAATTGAATTGAAATGTAGTTATTCAACAGTGAACTGACTTCCTGAGAATAACGTCAAACACAACCATGTCAAATGGCAACACTATTCTCCACCAGCTTTGGGTCCATGTATGTGTACGGGACTTCCAGAGACTTGTTTCTGTCATGGACAGTTACACTGAACTGGTCCAGCTCTGCTTGGAATTTTGCAATGAGCTTGCGCGGGATCTCCTCGTAGAAATGCTCTTCTCTGTGATAGCCAAGCCGAACCTGAAGACATAGAAACATATATTATAATACAGGTCTAACTGCAACACATGTTCAGTCTGTGTATTCACCATTGTCTTTATTCAGACCACAGCCAGCTTGCCAGCAAGGTGCTACCTAGGTGCTACTTCCCATAGACAGCCCATTCATCAAAATAACCAACATTGCAGCTGCAGGGAAAGCTTGCATTATCGTCTTGCTATCTGCATAGTGTTTGTTTCATGGAAATCCACCGGAGACATTTTATGAGCTACTTCCTGTCAAGAAATTCCTTGCATGTGTTTTTTTGTTGGAGTTTGGAAGCGCTTGTTGAATATCACTCAACGGCGCATACCACCTGTTTTTAATTTGCACATAGTGCAGCAGGCAGCAGGAGGTTGCTTTACGGTTAACGAGCACTTCCATACTCTGAATTTCATGACAGTAAGTAGCTCATAACATGTCTACAGTGGACTTTTATGAAAGAAACACTTTACAGATTGAAAGAGGATAATTCAAGCTTTCCATATACAGCTGCAATGTTTGACGTTGTTTAATATAATTAGATAGGACTTTTCTGTTTGGATGAATGGGCTGTCTATGGAAAGTAGCACCTAGGTAGCGCCTTGCTGTCAAGATGGCTGTGGTCTGAATAAAGACAATAAGGGCCTTTCTCGGCCCCACCCTTCTCCCATTGTTTATAATGTGTTTAGTTTCCAAGATGGCCGCAGCACCAGGAGGGGGTGGAGCGGAGGTGAGTGGCCGATGTCGACATAATTATGCCAGCTTTGATGGATGTGTTCTGCCCCCCCCCCCCCTCCCCCATCAAACAAAATGTTTCGTCAGACTATATGGGCTTTCATTGGAAATGCATTGGAGCGGACACAAGCCAAACGCAAGACAGATGTCTTGCATTTGTGAACGCAGCCCAGTAAGGGCATTATGTCGACCCCACCCGCTCACTAAACACAATATAAACAATGTAGTCAGAATTATAACTTATGAACTGCATTGGCAGGGTATCTTGACTGCAATGTCATAATATACTGTATATATCCTATACCCTAGCATATTCAAACCCATTCAGGACGGGAACCCCTTTTGGTGTTTTAAGCATTGTGTTATACTTTAGCTGTTGAAGAATAGCAGATCTACAAGCTCATAGCTCTACGAGCTTATAGATCTGAAAATGTGGTGCACATCTTTGAATATATATTCTTTCAGAGCGAACATTTTTTAACTAAAATCTTTGCGTCTGGGAGGGTCCCTGGAACTACATATTTTGAGATGGGGGTTCGGCTCCTTGACATGAAATAATTATTTTGAGCACCACTGACATAGAAACATTAGGTTTTTCAGAAAACTGTTTTGATTTAGAAGACATTTGTAGAATCGTCCTCAGGTCTAAATGGGTTAAAGAGAGTTACACTTACAAAGTCAATGGGCTCTCTGCTGAGTGTCCATGTTGTGCTCATGCCCTGGGCCGTAGTGCCGACATTAGGGAGGGTTTCCAACAAGGTGCTCTCACTAGAGCTCCCCTTGGTGGTGGGAGGAGGACGTCGCAAGGTGCTGGGAGCGTTGGGCATCCAACCACTATATTCAAACTGTAATGATAGAAATAGAATAACATATTACACAGTATGTACAGTATTATATGTTCCTTCAGAACTGGAACCAAGAAACCACACCTGTGTCGCTAATATAATAAAGTCTAAATCAGGTTGATTAGGTGATGTAATGGTGATGTAAAACAAACGGTGCAAACACAAACATTAAACGCCATTAACAATAAAGAGACAATATGACGTAATGAGGTACATTATGCCGTACATTTTCCCTTCATTGTCAATGGTGTTTACAAAACAAACATTGAACTAAAGACAAACATTAAACCAGTCTGTGGTTCTATGACAGTCAGTGGTTATATGACAGTCAGTCAGTAGTTATATCACAGTCAGTCAGTGGTTCTATGATAGTCAGTCAGTGGTTCTATGACAGTCAGTCAGTGGTTCTATCACAGACAGTCAGTCAGTGGTTCTATGACAGTGGAATCTAAAAGGACACACCTGTCCAGAGTTGACGGAAGCATGCTGGGCGGAGACAGTGAAGATCACCATGGTGGCAAACTTCACCAACTCATCCACTGAGCTTAGACTTTGAGGCACTCCTGAGTGTGGACAGAAAACATGAGAGAAAACGGTTGTTGGACAGAGAAAATCAAGTAATTACTTTTTGGGTAACTGCATTTGGGTATGCTGTGTATAGGCAGGTTTTTTTGTGTTGCCGTGCTCGAAGGTTGCGTCATCGTACTAATACCTCAGCTGAAACTACGTAAACATGGACTTGGCATGGTTATGATACAGATTCAACGTCGGCTTGTCAGACACAACAACCAGGAGGATCAAAAGAGCAGCGACCAGGGCGCAAAAAAACCCCTAAGCGTACCTGAGCTTGCTTTGGAGAGGAACCCATGCTCAAAGATGTCCTTGATCCACTTCTGCAGCTCATTGTCTTTTTGGACCTCAGCATCAGTCTTGTAATAGTAGCAGACGGTTCCCTCAACATACCTGCACAACACAACACAAGACGACATCAACACAAACACGACACAACATCAACACAACATCAACACAACAACACAACCCAACAGAACAACAACCTTACAAATTTGACCCTGCCAAAAGACATCACAGTTCTTGACTCTCTGCCAAAACTCAAAACTAACCTTAAGTATGGCTTACCAAATACAAGTGAAGATAGTTTAACGGATTAGCGTTATTCTGCTTACTAAAGAGCTGGAGATGGATGGAGATGGAGTGTTGTCCTGATTTGATCACGTGATCGGAAATCGTGGCCGTTCACGGCATTTTTAAATGATCGTCATCGGATCAGGGGCAAAAAAACATGATTGGGACATCCCTAGTATCAATATTATATCCATATCATGATATTAGACTGGATATTGTCTATGATTTTTGATATTGTACTGTGATATGGCATAAGTAAATTGTTATCGGCAAATACTCAAAATCAAATGATCGGAATCAGATCGGGAGCAAAAAAAACTGATCGGTACATCCCTAATGGAGACTCCTGTCACTGATCAAACACTCTGTAGAATGAGTACTGTAGCCTATGTCCGAATATAGAGCTATTTAACCCTTGTAACAAATAGAAATCCTATACTCTACCTTTAAGATTTAACAGCAGGCGCTCCTACCTGTGAATGATGGGCCACAGTTTGAGTGCATCATCCCTGTAGTAGTATCCTGGTAAAGAGGCCACGCCACGCTCCTTGATGTCATCAGGAGGACACAGAGAGCTGTAGGTCAATGAGTCCATGGACTTCCGCAGGACTGGCCCCAAAGCCTGTCCGCCTGAAGATACATTCTGGAAGAAAACATAGGACGATTAAATACATTAAATAGAGAAATGTTAGATTGCGTAAAGCAGCAAATCGGTCAGAACAGGGAGCACAGGAAAAAAAACTCAACTTAAAGAAAGAGTGGAGTAATATGTTCTCTTCTTAGTTTTAGTTAAAACTCCAGCTGCAACATTTTGAACAAGTTCTAGTCTGCCCGTTGTTTTCTTTGAAAGGCCATAAAAAGGTGCAGTGAGTCGAGAGAAAACGTAAACGTTTTTGCATCGTCTAATGACAGATCTAATTCATACAATGTTTCTAAGATGAAAGAAGACAGACAAATTAGCTTCTTCTTGATGGGTAGAAGGAAAACCATGACAAGGCTGTGCCCAACATACCTTCTATTCCAACTCGTAGCGACTGGCGATACTAAACTAGTATTTATTATTAGGGCCGGTACTTTAACGCGTTAATTGAGATTAATTAACTACAGAAAAATTTACGCTTTCTTTCACTGCGGAACGTTTCTCACTGGGGGCGTTTCTAGTACTGAATTGACTGCGGCACGCATACTCTACACTCTGCTCCATTAACCTTGCCCACCACTGCTCCATATAGAGCGAGGTGAGCAGCAGCAGCAGTACACTCTACACTACAGGCTACAGCTCCGTCAGAAAGCCCAAATCCAAATGAATCGAATGAAGAAGATTATATCGCTTTTGCTCCATGGATGGGACATTTATAAAGCTATCGCGTGGATAGCGGCATGGCTGTGTGCAATGTCAGAGGGAAAGGATCCATATATGACCAACGTTAGCTCGCATGCTAGCTGCTTCAGCTTAACATGTCTCACAGGACACCAGAGATGCGCAGTGATTTCACCACAGCACGAAACTGTCCTCGATGCGAAACATACTGAAGTAGCAAGCGTGGGAATTCCGTGGTCAGACAATGGTCTGCCCCAACCTCATGTGAAATGTTTCCCCCCTAATACAGTTGTTTTTATTTGTTGAGCACATTTGAGTATTCAAATACACACTGAAGACACTTTATATAGGCACTTGCTGCACTTGTTGGGATAAAAAAGTTGTATTGCTAAAGTCCCCATTCTGTGTTGCCTAGAACTGGTGGTCTGAAAAAAACAGTAACATTATGAAGTACATTTTTGTGATGTCACTGAGATGTACTTCAGAATGTTACTGATTTTTTTCAGACCTCCAGTTGTAGGCAACACAGAATGGGGGGGGACTTTCTTATTATATCCACACAACTCTAAGGTATATTAATGACAGTAAAATTTTGAAAATGAGTGGAATCCCGTAGTCACCAATGCGATACCAAAAAACATTGAAAAAAAAAAGGTTTATCACTGTTCTCGGGTTGAATATTGATATTAAAATGTGATTAATCGAGATTAATTAATTACAAAGCCTCTATTAATTAGATTTTTTTTTAATCGAGTCCCAACTCTATTTATTATACTTAATTAATTATACTCGTTTTCAGTGTTTGACAAACTGTTAATCATTGTTTCTTACGTCGGAAAAAAATCCTTTCTGAGAAATCAGGCGGTCTCGGGCCCCGCTGTGTAGCGGGTGTGATGAATCAGGAGCTGAGGAGGGAAATAGAGAGATTGGATGATAGTATTGGAAATGAGTTCTTAAAAGCCATGATGATAACTGAATCCTCTAGCCAATGTTATACCTATAATTGTGTTGCTAATACAGTATGTGAATATGATAGGTAAATATGATATATGTTAATAATCTCAACTGAATTTGGATTGGTTGAGCTGCTGCACAAGAAAGATATTTGATCAAATTACGATAGCTGTAGGTCTACCTTGTACAATGTACAGTACAGAGGGTGAACCATAGCAGTGACAGTTAACTTGTACAGGGGGTGAACAATAGCAATGAACAGTTACCTTGTACAGCGGGTGAACCATGGGGACATTCCTTAGCAGAGACACTGCAAAGACCTCTGCCAGCAGGTGAGTGCGCAGCAGGTGAACGTTGAGCTGGTGTTCAGTGAAATCGGCACTTCTCACATAGATCTTGGCCAGCAGCCAGTCATACTTGGAGTCAGTGGGCAAGAAGATTGGATTGTCCTTTGATGGCTTCTGCTTCAACTGTAAGGAACAACAATGTACTATTAAATGAAATTAGATTGGATTATATTGAATTAAATGAAATTAGATTTGGCCCTTTCTTTCTTTCTTTGACAAAGTCAGAGAGAGAAGGAGGCTGGCAGGGCACTGCGTCAGGCACACAGAACTTGACTCTGGTAGCAAACCCAGGGCAAAGCCAGGAGGGGAAAGAAGTGTACCACCTATGTAGACGCACTGCGGCGTGACAGTTCTGATGAATGTCATTTTGAGATTGAGGAAGAAACGAGTGGGATGCCACTGTAACAACACTGCAGAGTTCAAGAACCTGATGATAGATAGGAATTTGTGGAGGGCAGCAATACAGGAATCACGAGTTGGTGTTGGCTAGACCTGCACTCTTGCAGTAACTAACTAACTTTCAGTACAGCTGCTGTGCATAGAGCCTATTGGTTCAATTTTCCAGTGTGGAAGCTTGTTCTCACCTGGATGGCGAGGGGCATCAGTTTGTGGTCAGGTGTTGAGTGTTCTCACCTGGATGGCGATGGGCATCAGTTTGTGGTCAGGCGTTGAGTGCAGCAGCACCAGTGGAGCCGTCAGGTATTGCTGCTCACCGTCGATGATGTTTTTTCCAAATCCATCCAAATTCTTATAGTCCAACAGGAAGATCTTGTCATTCTGTTGGAAACATTAACACTGTTAGGCTATGACCTGATGAAGATGTTATAGTGATAGTATCCATGATATAACACAGGTGATGTCACATATACAGTGTGTGAATGCCCCCTCCCACCCATCAAACAACAACTTTCGTCAAACCATATGGGCTTCCATTGGAAATGCATTGGAGCGGCTATTAAACACAGACACATGCAAGGCAGACACAAGACGGGTGTCTTGAATGTGTGAACGCAACCCAGTAAGGGCATATGTTGACCCCACCCGCTCACCTCCGCCCCATCCCCTGCTGGTGCTGCGGCCATCTTTGAAACTAAACACAATATAAACAATTGGAGAGGGGTGGGGCTGATAAAGGCCCTTATTGTGGGAGTATGGGATTTATTTTTCACAAAAAAAATCACCCGAAGGCCAGCCTGTAATAGTAGGGGGTATTATCGTCATAACATGGTTAAAATCGTTACGCGGTGGAGAAAAGCACCAAATTGTGTTGTACACACACTCTTTAGGGTGTATCTCACCATCTCAGAAGGGGTGCCCAAAATTTCAGACACATGAAAGGCTTTTTTAAGGGAAAAATCCAAAATGGCCGCCAGAAAGGACCTATTATTCCTAAATGTGATATTCTGAAATTCTGACTGATTGTGCCAAGTATACCTTTTACATTTATAGTAATTAGACTAATATTAAATGATTTGGCAAAAAGAACCCATGAAAAATGTCTTAAATATTTTTTAAACAACTTTGAATGCCAAAAATGTACTTAAAAACCATTCGGAATGAGAATGGTTAACCTTCCACATTAATCCCTTTCTGAGTGATATATTGTCAATGCCAAAAATACATAATTGTTTTTAAAAACTTTTAAAAGACCCTATGAATGATTACCAATAGATATTGTATGGGACATATGTGCCAAATTGCATGCATTTTTCCACCGCGTAACGTTCCCGACGATAATACCCCCTACTATAAGGAAAAAACAGGGATGTGGGCTGATTTGACCCTTGACCACCAACATGTACTGCACTATGCCTTGGTTTTCTTTTGTAAAAAAAAAATACAAACAAAGCACCTCCATTTCCTCTTCTAAGCTCCGCGCATAGGGGAGGCTCAGCATCTCATTGGTCACAGGGAAGTTGTCCGGCAGGGCGATGCAGCGGCGGATCAGGATGGGGTTGACGCCGTTCAGGTATTGGTAGCCGAAGAAAGCATCCTCTGTCCAGTGTTCCTGCACGTATTCTGGAAGACAAGATGGAGCTTAGCTTACTCTGCTTTCTGGTTACGTCACTGTTCACACTGCACAAAAAGCATGGAATACAGATGTGTATATTACAGTAATATACCGTATATTACTGTATGCCTGCTAAACTTGAGGTTTACGGGCAAATCTAGTGCCCATAATTGCCCGTTAACTCCTCAGCCAAGCAGAATCCATTTTGAATTGTTCAGAACAAAGTTTCTTGTTTTTGTCTTCTTCACAACAATTTACAATTCAGGCATTTAGCCGACAACCTTAATCCAAAGCGATTTACATTGGGCAAGAACAAAAAACATGGCAATACATCATATACTGTACATAAAAAAGTAGTTATTGTGAATCATACGTAAGCTAAGAACATTACAGTGGAATAATGAAACTATGCATATACTATGTAGTGCTATGTCTACATAACATGCTATCTAAGTCTACATAAAATGCTATAAGTGACATAAATTGAGCCTTTACAAACGCTTGTAAGGTCGTCGGGGCTAGGGCAAGCTGCATCAATGTTTAACATGTATCTATTCCATTTTTACCAGTCTACCTATAAACTTAAATTAATTTAAATCATGTGTAGGCTGTAGCACCCAGCCAAGACCCGGCCGGCAACAGCCCTGCAAAGCCCTTACCATTGTAATAAAACTACATCTGCAGAAGCAGAAAACCTGCCACACTCCAAATTAGATGAATGGTCTCATAGGTGCAAGGCACATGGTTTATTTACCTCTGACCGAACAACGTTGCGCAGCTTGCGCTCCACCCAACAGCCAGATTAGAAACCGGTATGGCAACTGGAACAGCCAAAAGCCACCGATCGCGTTCCCATGGACCATGGCAATCTCTTCAATGTTCTTGAAGGTGGCCTTGGAGTTTAACTTACCCTGCAGTTTCAGCCACAGCCGACTGGGGAGTGAAATAAGTTTAAAATATAGAAAACTAGAACATAAAATAAAAACATAACAAATGCATGATTCAACTTAACTTAATGTGATAACTAGCCTAATTCTGTTTCCACTGGCTATAGGCCTATAAGTGTCAAGTCGTGACGTTTCCAATGGGTGAAAAGTGAAATATAATTTTAACATTGAAATATGCGGCAACGTCAACAATGTCTGATACAATAGTAAAGGATTCACCTTGTGAATTTGTTGTAGGCGATCTTGATGGTCTTAGTGATGGAGAATCGTTCTTTTGCAGGTAGACTGTGTATGATGTAAGGAACGCCTGATTTATAGTGACTCCACCTATGGAGGAAGAGGAGAACAGTCAAGAACTTGGGTCATCTCAATTTGCATACGCACTAACCTCCTTTTATTTGACTATTTGTCCTGCGTCTCTCCTGCATTTTGGGGGTTTTCACCCTTTTTTGGTGGTCAAGAACCTCTCTCATCAATGAGAGGGTGGGAATGTTACTCTTTTACTGTCACTTTATGTTGCTATATTACATACTTACAGTGTACACATACTGTAATGGTCATGTATCTAAATTGTAATTTAATGCAATTATAAAAATCATCACTTTTAAGTAATTGGTTATTATTAAAGACAGCTCTTTTATTGCTTCAGTCGTCAAATAAATTTCTGTAGGTTTAAGCCTACCGTACTTTTTAATAATAAGCCACTGTAGTTTTATAATGGAATATAATTATGTTGGTAAAGCCTGATACATCAGTGAAAAAAGGTGTCAGACGGATATGTTTCGTCATAGTTTGAGTGGACAACATTAACACTGCACAGAGCCAACAACAAGACATCAGACTCACTTGTATTCCGTCTCTCTCTGCTTCAGTTCCTTTTTTCTGCCGTATTCGTCTTCTTCCTCAAAGTGTCTCCAAGCTGCAAGAAATTTAAAACAAAGTTAAGGAGAGATTAAAATCAGATATTTAGTATAATGTTGACAACACGTAGGTTTAGAAATGTGTTGTTTTTGGCAGCAAATTTCTATTTTAGTTTAGTCATAGTCTTTGGACTGAAACCTAATTTAGTTTTAGTCACATTTTAGTCACCTGGAATGTCTTAGTATTAGTCTAGTTTTAGTCGACTAAATGTCATAAGATTTTAGTCGACTAAATCTACAGTTGATTTAGTCGACTAAAATGTATTTTGGCGGGTATTGATGCCGTCGTAATGAGTGTTTTTACACTAGCCGATCTACAAGCTCACAACGCGTCGCGTTGAGCTTGTACATCAGCTATTTTCAGCATGCAACCAAGTGTAAAATGACTATATAAATAATGACTATAAATAATAATTAGATTTTGAGACATAGCGATCTTTCCCGATGCGATCTTTATATTTTTTATATAACACTTATGCCATATCACAACAGTGATACAATTAGTGAAAGGCAAATGTGACAATACTTTTATTAAACTTTGTTTTTTTCTTTCTATGAAAGCATGGAATCATAGCAAAAATAATGATGTATTGGTTATTTAGAGTGAATACAGTTCTACAGCTTATAGAACTGAAGTAAAATTAAAACTCTCAAGTGAAGTCAAGTTAAAAAGAGTATCTCTCTCATTCAGAGAGAGTACTACAGACACCTATCACATCATGCATAGCGGGGGTTACATTTCCTTGTTTTCATCATATTTGTCTTTCACGCCTCTGAGTGTGCAACTAGCATATACACAACAGTTTTTACAAATTCTCATTGCTTATCTCTTTCTTTGAGATTTACGTTAGACAATTAAAAATCCGATCTTTTCTCCCCGATTCCGATCTTTTGAAAGTCATGAGATCGGAGCCGATTTCCGATCACCCAATACGATCGGGACAACCCAATTAGTAATGACAGACACACGCACACTAGTATAGGAAAATAGGGTTGTTTGTGCACCAGCAGAAGTACAGTGTTGTCAGTAGAGGGCAATGTGACTCAACACATAAAAACAAGTTTCACATAAACTGTTTAGTTAAGTAAGCCTTAATGTTGGACCATCTGGAAAATAATTAAATGCTTACTAATACCTTTCTTCAAAAAAGGGGTTCATAAAGCTGTCTACTATCCCTTGTGAATTAGTTCCAACCCAGCTCCCTTGGGGAACTTGTGGCAGCTGTTGAAAGTTGCGGTACCATTAACCAAAAAAGAAAAAAATATATATCTTTTTCATTTTTATTCTCCCTGTGTCCTGAAAACCATAAATGGTGGAGTTTGTAAAAACAATAATTTCACCCGCTGATTCACACATGTCTGTGATGTGACAATACAGTTCAAGTTGAAGTTAAACAAATGAATACATCATTCACAACAGTATAGCCTCCACTAACCTTTAGCCTCTCTGAACAGCTGTGCATCACCGATCCAGTGGTAGATGGGGAAGTGGTAAACTTCTCTTTCTGGAGACGTGATTTCAATCTTGGAGACGAACCAGAAAGGCAAGCCGAAGAAGGGTGACATCATTTCCAGCTCGATCACCCTCAGCTCACCAAGACTCTCGGGATGTTTCACAGAGAAAGTAGTGGTCTGGGGGATAAAACACACAATTCAGTTCAATTCAATTCAATTGGCTTTCTTGGCATGACAAAACATACGTTTACATCATTGCCAAAGCAAAAAGTGGAACAATACAATCAATCAAAATGTACGCTATGTACAATTGAAAGTCAGAATCTCCAGTAAATCAATGTCTATGTACCAAGATCACTCAATGCAGATCGTGCAGGGATACACACAATGATTAGTCTTTGATTTACATTGAGAAGTGTTTCTCAAAAATGGCAGAAATGATTCTCCCTTGCTTAGTTCAGACATAAGTCAGACTTACCTTGGCCCTGCCTAGGAAGAAGTTGACAAATCCCCAGAAATTGAAGAGCAAGGTGCGTTTGCTCTCGCCATCCTTTCCCACCAGCTTGATGAAGACCAGAGTGAGCCAAGCACCGGGCACGGTCACTGTGTATGTCACCATGTTGACTCTGGGGAGGAGAAGGAAAGCGTTAGAAAAACATATGTAATGTCACTATAATTACATCAAACCACCAGGGGTCTTCTACATGGTGGCCCGGGACCCTTATGGGTGTCCTCAGAGAGAATTATACAGGGGAGATGACACATTTAAGACAGTGCTAAATGTGTCATCTCCCCTGTATAATTCTCTCTGCAGCAGTCTTACCTTGGTATGAAGCATTCAAGGAGGGTTTCCCAGATGTCATGGACACACTTCAATCTGTTCCTTTTATACAGTGCTCTGGGAGGAACCAGGGACAATGTTGCCAGTTCCTTGGAGGTCGGCCGTTGAGGGAGTCACAGAAAAGTGAGTTCTCAAGAAGAGATTACCTGGTTGATTTCATTTGGAAAATTGCCCAAATTGCATAACAATCAGTTAGATGCCAGGATTAGCTGACCTCCAACTAACCACAGAGGCTCTATCTCGCCATGGAGGCCACACAAAAGAGATTCCAGAGTGGGAAGCTAGTGCAGGCATTTTGAAAGAAACTATACCTCGGACAAATTGCAACAGAAATGCTTTCAACTGTTTTTGTTTCATAAATATGTTTGTAATCAGCATATCAAAAGTCCCAAGAAATCCCAGTGGTGGAAATGCTAAAATAACGGTTCCGAATAGTAGCTCCGAATCACCTCACAGAAAAGGATTATAGCACTAATAATATTTTGATTTTCACGGAAACATGGCTCAGGAGAAGGGGGGCATTAGACATATCTAATGTCACTAAGACCATGGGTCTTCAACAGGGTGGCCCGCGACCCTGAATTATACAGGGGAGATGACACATTTACCAATGTCTTAAAAATACACATTAACGTGAGTGAAACATACTATTAGCAAAGATAATCAGTAAACAAACTAATTATGCAAAACATGGATGCTAGTGCAGCAGTCTTACCTTGGTCTGAGGCCTCAGGGATGGTGTCCCAGTCACGGACACCCTTCAATCGATCTGTTCCTTTTATCCAATACTAATAATGGAATGGGATGGAATGGAAGGTTAAGAGAACAGAATAAGGGCAAAGTAATAGAAAGTTCTTAATCTTTTTTTGAGGGGCACTCTCCAACGTCAGGCTTTTGAAATGATGTCATATGGCAGCCCATTTTGTTTGTCCATGAAGCTCTCAGAGGGTTCCCCCTCTATGACGTTTCCATGACAAGGTATTTTTGACCTGAAGTCAGCTTGTGCGGTAATCGGCCTTACTACAAACAGCCGAGCCTATATGGGCTTTAAATGTTTGTTTAGACTGGAGCACTAAATGGGATGCCATTTGGCAGGTGCCAAATGATGCCACGTGGCAGGTGTCAAATGATGCCACGTGGCAGGTGTCAAATGATGCCATGTGGCAGGTGTCAAATGATGCCACGTGGCAGGTGTCAAATGATGCCACGTGGCAGGTGTCAAATGATGCCACGTGGCAGGTGTCAAATGATGCCACGTGGCAGGTGTCAAATGATGTCACGTGGCAGGTGTCAAATGATGCCATGTGGCAGGTGTCAAATGATGCCATGTGGCAGGTGTCAAATGATGTCACGTGGCAAGTGTCAAATGATGCCATGTGGCAGGTGTCAAATGATGCCACGTGGCAGGTGTCAAATGATGCCATGTGGCAGGTGTCAAATGATGTCACGTGGCAGGTGTCAAAGCGTTTTCTTTTTACCTGAATTCAGCTTGTGTGGTATAGCCGTCATGCAAGTGCTAAGAAGTGGTGGAAAGTACCTAAGTAGGCCTACATGTATGCAAGTACTGCACTAAAGTACTTACATTGTATACATTTGTAAACTTGGGTAATGAGTAATTTTACTTTTGGTGCTTAATTAATTAATTCATTAATTAATTTATTTTTATTTTTCAAGTGTGAACTGCATGGCCAAGAGGCAGAAATAAAACTACACATCTTTGCCACACATAAACTGCAAAACAAACAACAAAGGGACATCAGGGTACACAGCAATTACCTATACATAGAGCTACAAAGTGATACAATATGAAAACAAATGCTAATAACCCTATACATTAAATAAATAGAAATACACACAATGTTCGATGCCAATACTCTACAATAGGGTGTTGATACTTTTACTTAATTCTTCCATCACTGGTATACTAGGCTATATTGTATAACTGCAGACTGGTACCAGGTATGACTGTTACAAGACATTGTGATCACATGTAAGCAACTAAAGCATATGTTGGCCCCTCACCTTAACTTAATGTGGCCCTCAGGTTAATATCACAATACTGATATAGGCTATTATTGATTTCAGCTGTTAAACATGTAAACATGACCCGCTTTAAATACTTCAGTCTAAATTAAGCTTAATGACTAGTATTAAAATGTTATTGTATTTTTTGAAATATCCGCAATGTATTTGTATTTAGTTCATAAAGTTAACATTAACTATAATTAAAGGTATTTGAAAGGCATATAAATGCAATATGAATTTACATTTTCAGGATCCCAATTAAAAAATAGCAAAATATAATTCAGTATTTCAATTTAAATACAGCAGAAATAGCCGATCTACAAGCTCAAATTGCATCGCAGTGCGACACGTTTTGAGCTTGTAGATGGGCTATTTTTGCTCCGACAGTAATATGCAATGTGGCCCTCTGGAGTGAGTGTGGAAATATAGAGGCCCTCTCCATCGTCAAAGTTGCCCACCCCTGAACTAAAGGTTATTTTAGTGAAGAGTGAAGATATGGGTCGCCTGGATTCAGTTCTTCAACAGCTTCTGGTTATTTGACACAAATGAGCAGAAATATACATAGCAGCATTTCTTATAGGCCCCTCCCTCCCTTCACTCTCAACATAGATTCCTCTGCTTAAAGGACCACTTCGCCACTTTTCAACCTACCTTCATATATACTTGGTCCTCGATCTATAATGTTCATGATAAAATTCCACAGTTTTCCATCGGTTATCAAATTATTGGCACAGTCAGGAATGTGACAAAAACTTGTCTGAACTACTCTTTAAGAACTCAGCTCTCAGAACTTGAGTACAGATTACAACTGTTCGAATATCACTCAGCTACAAGTGAAAGTCACTCACTTTATGATTATTCAAAATAATCTAAACTAAATCTGCACTATGTAACTTTTATCTTCTAACCCGGACCTCCACGCGGTAACTCTGTCATTTCTCGACCGTTTCGGGCGCGGGAAGGCTCGCCGGAACCGGGCCGGCACCCTGGGCGCGTTCCTGGGGGTTGTGTCCAGGATGTTACGGGGACCCCTACGTGGTAACTCTGTCATTTCTCAAAGATGTTTTTCCAAAAAAAAAAATCACAGTACAGTACAGAGTACAGTACACTACAATACAGTACAGAGCACAGTACAGTAACTATAACACTAAATGTATAGTTGCAGCGCTCAGTTCACAAGGTGTGATTTTTTTGTGAAACTTCTTTTCTTCCATATTTTACTATCTTGAAAAATAAATTTAAATAGTTCAACTAGCAGATCTACATCCATACATTATGGCTATTATAACTATTTTCATAATAGTTATTTAAGAGTTCGTTGTTAATGACATTTGCTGACCACCCAAAAGGTTCAAATAAAATACATTGACATTGACTTGTGACTTTGTGGCATTTTATTACTCCATAGTTCCAGAAGCCATGGTTCTTGAAACATGGAAAAGACAGAAAAAGTGTGGATCAGACAATAGACAATTTGCAATCAATTAGCTCAAAACAAATGCAATCAATTAGCTCAAAACATTAAAGCATATATCAACTCGTGATTCAGAGCATAGTATAGTAACAAAATAATACTGTGGACAAGAGCTTACATTTGGTCATGGACGCATGGGTCTGGAGTGGAGAGCTGTGTGAGTTGTGTGAGTGAACTGTGTGTGGAGTGAGTGTGAGTGTTTGTAGGGGAGCACACCTGAGCTGACAGTGGCAATCAGCCCAGAGTGCTGATGGCAGACACCTGTGGGTGGTTGGTGCAGTGGTGGTGTGGAAGGGGAGTTGTGAAGGGTTGTGTCTACCAGCGGCTGCCATTTAGATTGTCTGGGGAAATTCTCAACAATAGTAATATATATATATATATATATATATATATAGTAAAAATGGCAAATACGTGCAAGATATAGCACATGATGACATTATATGGGCACATTAACATTTCCTAATAATGATGACTCAACCAGGCAAGCTGGTACACTTCACCCTTCTTCAGATTCTAACTAACTGCCTTTTCTATGGAATTTCTTAATCTCAGACTTCCCAGTAATTCTGATAACATTGACACACTAAACGTCTGTGCACTGTTCCGTGGAAGAAATTACACAATCTTCACTTTGCTACATACAGGCGTATCGCAGGTGTATGTCATACTGAATGCAGCGGGTGCAAAGTGATCGGAAAAGCACCCGACAACCTCATCTGCATTATCCACGCCCCATATCGCACCATAAAAGGCTTCAAGCATGACTCAGCAGACAGCAGTTTGTCTGAGATCCGTCTGTCAAAAAAAGAAAAAAGGCTTTGTAGCCGCAGACTATATAGCGGCTTCACAAATTACAATAAAAATGATTGCTGGAAAGAAATCACAGCCGCGGTCACTGCTATGAATATAGCCTGCACTCTATTAATTTAATAATTCTACACATGTAGGAGCAGGACAGTTAGGGCTTTTATGTTATGTCGTTTTTGAACCATTGTATATTACCACTGTAGGCTACTATATATGTACAAACTGACATCAATCCATCAAAGGACACCAAAGGGAATTAAAAGATTTCCAAGCTTACAACGGTGCGTGCTCCGCTGAAGCAATATAATTATATATTTCACCCATTCTTGAGATAAGGGACAAAACCTTTTTCAAACTGGATTTTTTTTTTTTTTAAGATACATTCAAATCAAATAGATGTATTTGTAGACACAGGTCTCAACTACCAATCTTGAGAAGGAACAGGTTTTTCGCATAACATTTCTTTCTAAAATGGGACATTTATGCACTTAATACCTGATTCATGTCAACTCCGTCAGACACACTAAAATCCCTTTTAATTGAATTTTATCATTTCAACAATAATATAAAGTCCTCAGTTATCTTATAATGGCTTTCAGTAATCAAGTTAAGTAATACAAATCTTTTAATATTATTTTGTTCCAATATCACACTATTATGAAATATCCAATTTCTCAAAACCGTCATTTCAACCTTTATTTTCAATATTATAACATGAAAACCATGTAAAAAAAAAAAAAATCATCATTACGTATCATTTCAGTTGGTGTTTCAATACATAAGCACAAAAGATTTGACAGCAAATTTTCTATTTCTTTGGAAATTAACCAAAACATCACGGGACGAACGTCTGACGGAGTTGACGAACATCTGACGGAGTTGACAAGTTTAACTGATTTAGGTTCTAGACCACCTAGGATCTTGATTCTGGTGACTAATCCCACATTTTCAAGGATGAGGAATACAGTGGTACTATTTAGATTTGCCCTGTGAACATGGCAGCCATTTTTCAAAATGGCCGCCAACTTTCTGTTATTTCCCAATAACTCAAGTTCTACACCACCTAGGATCTTGATTCTGGTGACTAATCATACATTTTCAAGGATGTGGGATACATTGGTACTATTTAGATTTGTCCTGTGACCACTGACCATGGTAGACATTTTTCAAAATGGCCGCCAACTTTCTGTTATTTCCCAATAACTCAAGTTCTACACCACCTAGGATCTTGATTCTGGTGACTAATCATACATTTTCAAGGGCGAGGAATACAGTTGTACTACCGTAAATCCTCCAATAAACTCCTCCTTTCTATTAATTACCGAGCCCCTATTAATCACCGGTGATGGCGTTGAATTAAGTAAATAAATTCCGGCCTCCTTTTATGAGCCGGGGTTTTTTGTGTTTTTTTTTTTCTTCAAGTGCCGTATCTGTTACTTTCGCTGCTCTGGCTGGCTGTGCCTGCCTGTCACGTCAGCGTCCACTGTCCAGATGCCGTGGCCGCGGTGCTCGGCTCGCACACAATACAACAAAGTTAATAACTTCGGGAGAGAGCCCCCACAGATCTGCCCTTCATGCAACGAACGTTGGTTCTACTTCTATAAACGGCAGATCGATGAGCGCATGGGGGGTTTTGCAGCCTGGCGCAGCCCCATGCGCCTTTTGGATCTCTCATTTTATGGAACGAACGTAGCCTACCACCGGTATGCTGTTAGCTTGTTGCTAACGGGACACCGTTAGCAACAAGCAACAAACGGGACACCGTTAGCAACAAGTCTCTCTCTCTCTCTCTCTCAGACGTTCTCTATACGTCTCTCTCTCTCTCTCTCTCTCTCTCTCGCGCGCGTTAGAGAGACGCTCTCTCTAACACGTCTCTCTCTCTCTCTCTCTCTCTCTCTCTCTCTCGCGCGCGTTAGAGAGACACTCTCTCTAACACGTCTCTCTCTCTCTCTCTCTCTCTCTCTCTCTCTCTCTCTCTCCCGTTGAAGCACTGCAGTGTTGCACTGTTCTGATTTGATATTACCGGTATATGAAATAACCTATCATACATTTTATTTTTATGTTATTATTTGCATCTGAACTTGTCAGTAGCCTAACTGTAGACCTTTACCACAGTACTGTGGTAGTCTATCTCAGTTGAAGTTATATACCGGTATATTGAATGTGACCAGATTTGACTGAGGGACTGCCATTGTATTTTTATTTGTTTCATGTCATATGAAAGCAGGTAATCATATAGCTTCAAATGACATAGCAGGGAATCATATAGCTTCAAAGGACATTGGTTATTCAAGTTAAATTGATGTGTTGATGTTATTATGGTATTTACCATAGGCAATATGCCAATAATGGAAAAACAGTTAAAATGACCATTGAGCACCTGCAACTGCACTGTTCAATATTTCACGAGGACTTGGTTTCAATAGGCTATGAGCCCAATACATTTTACTGTGTTCTAACTGACCCAAAATGTGATTTGTTCATTATCATCAGTTTGAAAATTAGAAATAAAATTCCTCCTTCTTATAGCTGCCTCCTTCCAATAAAAGCCCGGTATCGGGATCGGTTGAGACAAATAATAGCCCGGGTTCCTAAAAGAGGATTTACGGTATTTAGATTTATCCTGTGACCATGGATGGTAGATATTTTCAAAAATGGTGGACCTGCTATTATTTTACCAATTTACTCAGGGAATATTATCAGAATAATATAAAATCTGTGAATACATTTCTTACCAAGAATTTTCTTCACCAATGTTTGTAAAGGTGTCTACTAACATATCCCACATTGGTTTCTATTTGACCACCCTAGGGGCATGTTTGACAGCTGCTGAAAGTTGGGTACCATCAACAACCAATATAAGGCTAAATGTTCTAAATTTCATTATGCTTTAAGTAGCATGTGGCATGTCAAACTAGGGGCTTTTCATGATTCTGGATCCATTCCAAGCATTAGTTTTGCACAAAAAACACTACGTTGGCTAAAAACGGCCATAGCCATCATCACAGATGTGATGAGGTCAGCACATGTCGGCACATTTGGGCAAGTGGCTATGGCCAAACTAGGGGGTCTATGGCCAAACTAGGGGTCAAACTCCTTGGGCTAAATTCAGTGAGGTGAACAGTGAGCAGTGAACAGTGAGGGAAAGACTGAAGACAGAAGATTTGGCTTCAGGACCATCAGGCAGGATGTGCAGACACTGAAGGCATCAGTGTCTTTCTCTGTGTCCCCAGCATGTCAACCAAAGCAATGTTACCAAATCAAAGGAGCCTTCACCTCATGTCACCTGGGGCTGGGTGAGCAATCGTATCCTGTATCTAAACTCACAACTAAATACAGACACTTGGCCAGACTGCCGTTTGAAAGGGTCAAACCCCTCATCCTGATTGGGGAAGACCACCCCACCTAATCACACCAACCGAAGAAGTGAGGTTGGGGCCTCCAGGTGGGCCAGCAGCCATCTGCACAAAGACTGGGCTGGACCCTGCAGGAAAGCAATCTCCAGCCAAGACAATGTAAGTTGACTATAACAGAGCCCCAGAACACAGAGCTCAGGAGAAGGATGGAGAAACACTGGCAGGAGGCCACCAAGATACAATGCCCCAGAGACCCAGAGTGTGCCACCACTGGCAGTAAGGAGATCAACTGCTGCAGCAAAGATGTCATGAAAGGCAAGTCTCCACCAAAAAAAACCCTGAACCTAATCGGGGTGTCAAGAGACCAAAGTTTCTCCCCCACAGTTCCCTGCAGTGGCCAGTGAAGTCAAACTGTGCATCTGTACCTGAAAGGGGCAAGTCAAAGGCCAGAAAGCCCACCTCCTTTTAATGTCCTGTCAGTAGAAACTCAACCTGCACCTGAAATAAGCCCTTACCTCTCCCAGAGAAAGTTCATCCTTGAAAATGTAATGATTAGTCGCCAGAATCAAGATCCTTGGTGGTCTAAAACTTGAGTTATTGGTAAAATAACAGCAGGTTGGTGGTCATTTTGAAAAACAATGGCTGCCATGGTCACAGCACAAATCTAAATAGTACCACTGTATTTCTCATCTTTTAAAATGTATGATTAGTCGCCAAAATCAAGATCCTAGGTGGTCTAAAACTTGAGTTATTGTAAAATAACAGCAGGTGGCGGCCATTTTGAAAAAAAAATGGCTGCTATGGTCACAGGACAAATCTAAATATTACCAATGTACCCCACATCCTTGAAAATGTATGATTAGTCACCAGAATCAAGATCCTAGGTGGTGTAGAACTTGAGTTATTGTAAAATAACAGCAGGTGGCGGCCATTTTGAAAAATGGCTGCCATGGTCACAGGGAAAGTCTAAATTGTACCACTGTATCCCTCATCCTTGAAAATGAGGTCTTAGTCACCAGAATCAAGATCCTAGGTGGTGTAGAACTTGAGTTATTGTAAAATAACATCAGGTGGCGGCTCTTTTGTAATATGGCTGCCATGGTCACCACGAGACAAATCTGTGATGGCCCCATAGCCAAAAATGTTCCTTAAGGCATGCTCTAACTGTGTGCCAAATTAGAATACTGCCCATTATTCAAAAACAATAATTTTATTGTTTTAGGAACACTTTTGTCAACTCCGTCAGATACACGTCAACTCCGTCAGACACAAAATCTGACGGAGTTGACGTCTGACGGAGTTGACAAAATGGCATTTGTTTTCATCTTAACCCTCTTTAGTACAATGTAGCCATTTTGTTTTTGCTTAATTTTGTTAGCTAAACCTAACCCCTAAACTAAAATAATAAACATTATTTTGGAATTCTTAACAAAGATCATAATAATGTCCTGACGGAGTTGACATGTAAAAGCTGTGACCACATTGTTATCAACATTGTTTGTTTAAAATATCAAACAATTGAATGCTTGTCAGACCAGGTACTCCACTGTTGCAACAAATATAAATGGGACTTGGAAAAGGAGTCTTCAGGCTAAATCTGTCGACAATATTTTCTGATTAATTTAAGACTTTTAAAAAAACCTGACGGAGTTGACGGAGACGTGGGACGAACATTTGATATGAGATATTTAATAGAAAATATAAATTAAAATTAACTGTGTATATTATTTGCTATGTTGTTGACAATCTACTTTAATTTAGTATGTATATTTATGTGATTGTGACAGTATTAGACACTTTTTTGGCAGTTTGAAATTGTGGCCACTTGCTGGGGACAGGCTAAATACAGGCCTTTTTGGGTACAGGGCCTGCTTTTAACTAATTCAGATGGAATATGAAAACAATTATAATGAAATTAAGGGCATAATAATACACAACTGTATTACACTTAACTTTGCAAGTGCTTTTATTTTTATGAATTAATTTATTTTTTACATAAAATAAGGCTCTTATGTGTGGGACATGTTTTTTCCACTTTTGTCCCTCATCTCAAGAATGAGTGATTTATTTAATTAAGTTCGGGACCAAGGCGGGTGCTCACTCACACATTTGCAGAGGTAAAACATATCCGATATTTAAAATATCGGATATATGTCAATGCAAAAGTCGTCTTTTGAGAGAGAGCTAGAGAGAGAGAGAGAGAGAGAGGGAGGGGGGCATGGGCCCTCGACACTGTCGGTTTGCGCGATAAAGAACAGTAAACTATAAATTCATAAGTGAATAATTATAGGCCTACCTGGGATCCTCTAGTCTGAAGAAATTATAATGCAGTGAGTTTATCCAGTGAGTTAAACTATTCTGTGTGTGGCATCCATGCATGTGATCAATATCAATATACATTATTATAAAGTCTGTCCGTCATGTTTGTGAACAAGCGCGAGTGGAGGTGAGCTGGCTTAAAACTATGATATGACTGGCCGACTTTCAAACACGCTGAAGCCATTCATTAGGCTAATGCGGTCTTCTATTTTTTATAGGCTATATAGCCCTATTCATTTTCCAATGTGAATCGGATCGGCAGCACGCTGATGTCTGCCCCCCCCCCCACACACACACACACACACACACCCTGCACACACACACACACACACACACACACACACACACCGACCGACAGTTAACTGACTCGAGCTCCGTAACAAAACAATTTCAATAGGCCTGCCGCCTATTGCAGGCATTACTACACTAAACAATGTTGGATTCGTACAGTGCAGAATGCAGATAAACCTATGTTCTTATTATAATTGTGAGTTTGTTTTTTAACATGCGCAAGTGCCGATCTACAAGCTCACGACCGTTGCACTTCGAGTGAGCAGCAAATAGCGCATGATAGAAATATATATAAACTAGAACTGCACTCTGCCGAGTACTTGCTTGTTGCACACTAGTAGGCCATAAATGGCCAACTAGTGCGCAAGCAGAGCGCGCAAGTACTTTTGACCGCTGTAAACTATCACATCTCAGTATCTCTGTGAAGGAACGTTTGAAATGTATAATCATTAGAAACGGTTACAACCCTTTGTTAGCTTCCACACGTGTGCCGGCGTCAGCGGCCACTACTAATAGCCCGCTCTAGCCGACACAACACACGCGCGTCCCGCGGCTTCCAAGCCCGCGACGGCGTGGTGACCTGAACAGCATATAGTGATATTTCTGTTTAGTTTTCACGTTGTGTTTGACGGTCTTTGTTAATGGCTAGCAATAGCTCTTTTCTCAGCTTCCACACACAACGTCCCGCGGCCTTTCCAAGCCCGCGGCAGCGTGGTAATCTGGACAGCAGATTTTAATACCACTGATTAGCTTCCTCGTTGTGTGACGGTCTCTGATAGCAGCTAACGATAGCCCTATTCTCAGCTTCCACACGCACGTGGCTCTTCTACAGTGGCTGACAATAGCCCTGTTTGAGTTCCACATAGAGTGACGGTCTAGCTCCGTCCTAGCCTCACTCTAACGTGACTACCTACCAACTCGGCTCTCCACAGGCGTGCTACGTGCAGCCTCGTGAAACTGATTGTTAGAACTTGAGGGTACTGATGTAACCCGGGTTCTATGAACCAGCGAGCCTTGTTTGTAGCTTGTTTGTCCACGAAGCTACCACCTACGTGGCTACCTGTTAACTCTTGTTCCTTATCGTTTCCACGTGCATCTTAGCTTCATAAGATGGCTGAGTCCCCGACCAAGGCCCGTCGTCGACGCCGTCGCGCCCTAGCGGACGCTGACAGCCAGTGCCTGCAGAGAGCCTGCAAGTCTTGCAGGGGCCTGCTCGCCCATGACGAATGTCTCTACTGCCTGGGTTATGGCCCTGCTGTGGAGGCAGTGGAAAACCCAGAGCGATGCCCGCATTGCTTTACCTTCTCCAACTTGCTGAAGCGTAGCAGGCGGAAGCGCGCCCACAGGGCGTATCGGACCCAGCGGGACGCCCACGCCCAGGGGAGAGAGGACGAGGCACAGCGTCAGGAAGCCTCCAGGGAGGCAGCTGACCCTAACCGCTACTCTCCAAGCCTCTTCGTCGGAGCCCCGACCCCCGGTGAGGCAGCCCGGGCTGCAGCACAAGGGACCTACGATGCAGAGAGAGGACGTGGGGCCACTCCTGAGGAGGTTGGCACACGCCATTGCAACTTCTAAAAAGGGCAACCCAGAGAAGTCCCAGACCAAGGCTGAGATCCCCCTCGATGACGGGTTTCTGAAATCCCTCATGGTGTCTTGGAGACAGCCTCACTCAGCTTCCACCTCCCTTAGCGGAGGCATGAAGCTGCTGGACTGCGCGGGACAACGGGAAGCGGGCCTCGAGGCCATGCCTCCAATGGACAAGTCCTTCGCCGGCTGGCTCATGGGTATCAACCCCAATGTTTTCCACGAGGACCCGGACTTCTCCTTGCCTGCGGACAAGGACGACTCCAAAATTAATAAAGCTGCCTACAAGTGCGCCTCAACTGCGGCCAGAGCACTGAACGCTACGACCCTTCTGCAAGGGTCAGCGTCTCATGTCCTGCTGGAGGCGGGTGACGAGCCTACCCCCGAACACATGGCTGAGTTGAGACGCCTGCACCTTGAGCTCCTCCGTCTCACTCAGGCCCAGGCGGAGATGGTGGGCGGAACCATGGCGAGGCTTCTGGTCCTCGAGAGGGCCAGGTGGCTGGAGCTGTCCCCTAAAGTGGGACGCACTCCATTGAAACAGAAAGTCTCCACTTCGACACTCTTCGCGTCCATGCTCGAGGAGATGCGCTCCTGTGACGGACAAACGAAGACTGATACGGAGGTCATCGGCGCTTGTCTCCCGGCGTCTGGAGCACGGCCCATGCGGGCTAGCGCACCAAGGACAGGGGCGATCGTTCCAGGTCCAGGAGGAGCACCTTCGAGGTCCCCGACGCTCAGAGGGCTCCGTCGGCGGCGGCCTCATCTTCCCGCCCATCTCGCAACCGCAAGAAGGTCGACAGGCCCAGACGCCCCTCGGCTTCTCCGGCCGGCGGCCCCCGCAATGGGGCCAGGAAAGGAGGGCCACCTGGCGGGAAGGCGAAATAACCAGACCCGCCCCACGGGGAGACATCGGGCACTGTCTCCCCCACCCTTCCCCGAGTTTCTCTGAAGCGCAGCATAGTGGCCACGTGCCTCATGCCGGACGCTCTCGGTGTAGACAGGAAGAGGACTTGTTTTTCAAACATAAATGTCTCTCCAGTGTTTTTCTGTGCCACCACTTTTCTCAATAAAGCGGTGTTCTCTACTGAAAACCGGTCTCATGAATCGTCACTTGAAACTCAAGGGAATGGACCCGCAGCCCAGGCCTTCAAGGAGGCCCGTGGCTGTCGGCCGAAATGCAAGTGTAACTGCCGTGGACGCAGCGCCAGGGCCCCAGGTCCATATTGCAGGACAGAGGCCCCAGGCCCAGGTTCTGACCGTAAGGGACGCCGCTCTACCACAAAAGGTTCGGAGCTGGCTTCAACCCCTCTGGCGCTGTGTCTACAGGAGTGGAATCGTTGTGGTGTTTATCCTTGGGGGTTGAACACCACCTCGAAGGGTTACAAACTACAGTTTGCCAGGAGACCTCCCACTTGTGGGAGTGTTCTGTTTTCGCAAGAGTGGTCAGTCAGCCGAGGTTCTCCAGGACGAGATAACGTCTCTGCTGGAGAAGAAGGCTATACGTGTTGTGTCCATGGAGCAGAGCAACGCCGGATTTTACTCCCGCTACTTTCTCGTGAAGAAGAAAGGGGGGGGCATGCGGCCCATTCTAGACCTACGTGCTCTGAACGGCTATTTGAAAGTGTTTCGCTTCAAAATGATCACGAGCAAGGCTCTGCTGCGCATGATGTGTCGAGGGGACTGGTATACAACTCTCGATCTCGGAGACGCGTATTTCCACATTCCCATCTACCCACCACACAGAAAATTCCTGCGGTTCGGCTTCAAGGGACAGATATACGAATATCTGGTCCTTCCGTTCGGACTGTCACTAAGTCCAAGGACTTTTGTGAAGTGTACACAGACGATGTGCTATATCAACAAGCAACGGTCCACCAAACTGCATGCGCTAGCACACAGACTGACGCTATGGTGCGACGAGCACTTTCTTTCGTGCAGAGCCTCCCATGTTCCGGGACTCCAGAACACGGGGGCGGATCTGTGGTCCAGGGGCCGATACCTCTACGCGGCTTGGTCACTGCACAAGACAGTGGCCAGGCAGACGTGGGAGAGGCTCGGCGAGCCACGAGTGGGTCTGTTTGCGTCGGAAGAGAACAGCAAGTGTCCTCTGTTCTTCTCTATAGCAGGGACGGCTCCGCTAGGTTTGGATGCCTTGGCGCACCGTTGGCCCCAGGGCCTACTTTACGCGTTTCCCCCGTTGTCTCTCATCCTTCCCACGCTGGGGAGGGTGAGGACACAGCGCCTGTCAGTGATCTTGGTGGCCCCAGGGTGGGGCTCTTGGAGGTCAGACATGGTCCCTCTCTTGCACGGTCGGCCCTGGCAGCTTCCGTTGCGCAGGGACCTATTGACCTAGGCGGGAGGCGAGATATTCCACCCACGGCCGGAAGATCCAGACCTCTGGGCCTGGCCCGTGAGAGGTTGCATCTTGGCGCGGAGGAGGGTCTTCCCCAGAGCGTCATCGACACTATTCAGTGTGCGAGGGCGCAGTCGACCAGGGATGCTTATGATATGAGGTGGCGGTTGTTTGAAGACTGGTGTTCACCAGCTCAAGTTGTGCCATTTCAAGCACCAGTGAGGGTCGTTCTGTCGTTCTCCAGGACCTCTTGGACAAAGGCAGAGCCTTTAGTACTGTCATGGTGTATCTGGCTGCTATTTCAGCCTGCCACATCGGGTTTGAGGACAAGACGGTGGGCCAGCTCCCGCTGGTGCACCAGTTCATGAAGGGGGCTAGCCACCTTCATCCGGTAACCAAGTCTCTGGTCCCCTCGTGGGACCTTGCTTTGGTTTTGGACTCTCTGTCCCAGCCACCGTTTGAGCCCTTGGAGGAGTTGAGTATGAAGCTATTGTCGCTGAAGACAGCGTTATTGTTAGCTTTGGTGACCGCTAAAAGGGTCAGTGATATCCATGCTTTGTCCACAAGTGCGGAATGCATGAGGTTCAAAGGGGATGCAAGGGTGGTCATGAAGACCAATCCGGCATTTTTACCTAAGAACCGCCTAGCTACCCCGGTTCCAATAGACTTGGCGGCGTTCTGTCCGCCCCCCTTTGCCTCTGAGGAGGAGAGGAGGAGGTATAACCTCTGTCCGGTGAGGCCATTGAGGTTGTATTTGGACAGGACTGAGGCGACGAGGAAGACTACACAACTGTTTGTCTCCTGGGATCCCAAGACTGTGGGACTGCCTATCTCGAAGATTAGGCTTTCCCAGTGGATCGTGGAGGCTATAGAGCGGGCTTACTCTGGCAGGAATATGGTGCCTCCCGTAGGGTTGAAGGCGCCTTCCTCTGTAGGGGGGTCTCTGTTCAGGATGTTTGTTCCGCTGCAAGTTGGGCATTGTCTTCCACCTTTGCCACCTTCTGTAGACTGGATGTGACAGCGGCGCCAGTGGCGCATGCGGTCCTGGGCATGGCCTCCGGTTAGTGGAGAGACTTAGTTCCCCACGGGGGACTTTGGTTTTCTCCAGGGCGCTAAAACGGTTGTTCTGTCGGCCCCTCTTAGGCACATATGGCAGACTTAGGTCTGATTGGCCTTCCCAATGGGGTGCAGTAGTCCTTTTGAGGGACGTGCTGTGGTCCTTTGCTCACAGATAAAGGTACGGGCCCTAGGGGTCCAGACTTCGCGATGACAATAAGGGAGTTAATAAAGTCTCCCATAAGTGAGCAGCCTTGCTAAGCTGATTATTAGAACTAGGGGTTACGTATGTAACCAAAGTTCTATAACAGCGAGCAAGGCTGCTCACTAAGATTCCCTTCTTGTTGCTTGAGAAGAGAACAATTGTTATCGAATGGAGACGAAGGGACGTTGACGCGCTTTATACTAGCGCACCGGTGGGCGGTTCTCAACGTCATCACGTCTCAAAGTCCCAGCCAAATTGTCTGTGAGTTTATATAAATGCTTCTGTGTTTACGCCAGGGGGCGCAAACTCCCATAAGTGAGCAGCCTCCCATAAGTGAGCAGCCTTGCTCGCTGTTATAGAACTTTGGTTACATACGTAACCCCTAGATACTTTACCATGTTTTTGAGAAATGTGTTTAATTTCGAAAGGTTTGTTTTAGGTGATCTGTACATAAGAATGATATATAGATCTTTATCTTTTACATGTATGCATACATGTTCTACTTTTTCTAATATCCCTTCTTTTATAGCAAACATAACCCCCCCACCTATATCATATTCTCTGTCATTCCTGATTGATTAGCAGTATACTGTGGTTACTTGGTTCCAAAAAGTGACAGCCGTTTTTTTCAACCGTTTTTATGTGTATGCAAATCTGTGCCTGGTTTGCTGGGACCAGATACCACATTACGTCATCGTTGAGAGCTGGGACCAGAGTACATGGTGTGTATATGTATGACTAGCTCTCAGTGATGACGTAATGTGGTATCTGGTCCCAGCAAAACAGGCACAGATTTGCATACACATAAAAACGGTTGAAAAAGACGGCTGTCACTTTGAAGAGACCAAGCGAAATTATTACTTGCGCTCTCTGCTTGCGCAAGTAATAAATAAAAAGGTGTCGTGCTTGCGGTTCTGTATGGGACTCTAGGCTAACTTGCCTCTAGAATGCATGCATTTAGGCAAGTGATACTCTGCTTTTATATTATATAGGCTATCATTTTTTTATGTGCTGATCGACCAATATGTTGGGGACACATGCCTACATATTTTATCTGAGATTTGGGAACAATTTATTGATTCAGCATGAAGACTAAAGCCTTCTGAATAAATCTATACGCAAGTGTATGCTTCCGCAAATTTCTCCGCCACCTAAAGACGTAGGATTTGACGGAGTTTCCGACCAACCTACGTGAGCGACAAGTTCACGGCCATTTCCATGAATTACAAATGAATGTGGGAAATCCACGTAAATGCCTTTCCGCTAACGCTAGCGGAAAGGCCGTTGTGAATTTGGACCCAGATGTTGTTGTTGATGAGGACAGTAGAGAAGTGACCATTTTGGAAGTGGCATGTACATTTGACCACAGTCTGGAACAGGCATTCCTTACCAAGGTGTTTAAGTATCAACGTCTTAACACTAGGAAGTCTGAAAAAATGTCACTACTACTCAGTCGGCTGAACGGTCAGGGGGACCGTGTTTTTGGTGCGATTTGATTGGCCACTCTCTCCCCCACTCTGCAGATGTATTTATTTTCCCCAGATGGTCTAAAAATGAGTTACTTTGACCAACGTATTACCAATCTTGTACACCATTGCTCACGAAAGCAACACCCTTGATCAAGCAGCCTAGTTCACATACATACATACGAAATACGACATTAGAGTTATATATTGTCATTTTTATATAGAGGGGGAAACATTATAGGCTACGCGTGTTATCGATGTAATTAATATATATTTGATTGATTGTGCCAAATAATCGCCTAAAGAGGGGTGGAGGAAAAAAAAGAACACGCAACACACAGCGTGTTCTTTTTTTTCCCTCCACCCCTCTTTTCTTTAAATCATAACACGCTCATTTTTTGCTCATTTAAAAAAATTCTAAATACCATGTAAACTACGGAATTCGGGCTTTCATTTGGTATATAGATCGGTTGTGTAGGCACTCTCTACGAAACGATATCAAGTGAAAAGGAAATGTCGGGGAATCGGGTTATAAAAGACACCATTATCAAGCAGCAAAAAGGCGAGTAGGCCTATGGGGGAGAAAGGGGGACGTCGGTCCATTGTGCCGATAATAGCTTGACAGAGTAAGAGATATATGCCTAAAATCATATTTAGAAAACGTTTCAAATGGGGAAAAAAACAGAGATGATTTCAATCGAATATTTAGACAAAGTCATGCAAGGGGAACTTTCTCTGGACTCCATGGGTTAAGAAAATACACTTTTAAATCTCAAATCCGGTCAGAACGGCTGCTCCGACGTCGTAGTGTTAAGGATGCTGTTAGCCTACAAATGTCGTGAGGGGCCTGCAGATTGCAGGCATGCACAAGCCGAGAGCTAAGGCATTGGCAACATTCTGTTCCGTGTCTGCGATAATATATATGGAGAAGACAATGCTTCCTGTACCCGTGATCTGTATCCTGAAGCACACATTTTCAAAATGTGCGCATCTACTATTGTCTGTCTATTGTTAAATGTGAATGCAAATAAAGATGGTGTGTGGTGTGTCGCAGAAAACAGCGAGCTGAGAAAACAGGCTTGAAAGGTTCACTTCTGTGGTCTCTAACATTACACCTAGCTACATGTTTAAGCATTTATTCATATTTACAGTATGTCGATTTCAGCTCTGACACTTATTTCAGACATGCTCTAGTACTGTATGTGAAGAGTCTGCCTGTGCTATTAACTCATTTTGGAAATAAACAAAAAATTGTTTTTCTCCTCTGGTGAAAAGCTGGAATTTGCGCGATGGCAGTCTCTCAGTCAAATCTGGTCACATATTGTCAGCCTCGTGACATCACAGCTCCATATGTGGTCACGCCTCGTGACACGTCACGCCACCATATATGGCCATCTCCATATAGATCACAACACTGACCTCATCAAACCCTGGATAACCATACAGATATGTACATGGAGCCGGCCAGCAACTCTAAGTCTGACCTCAAACCCTTAAATCTCCATATATGGAGCTGATCGTTCTGACATTCCATATGTTGATCTGACCTCATCAAACCCTGTACAATCAAGACACGCTCCATATATGGCCAGTACAGAATTCATTCCATATGTTGATCTGACCCCCCCCATGCCAAACTGCCAGTGCTCGCCCAGCAGTCTGCCATCTGCTGTCACCCAGGAGGATGCGTGCACTCACCCTCGCCCTCAGGGTGTCTTATCATTATGGGTCACGTCACACATGGTGGGTTTGTAGATCTGATTTTTTTACGGTGGCCTCTATACCCACGTTAAGCAGGTAAGTCAGTCAGTCAGCCAGCCAGTCAGTCAGTCAGTCAGTCAGTCAGTCACTCTCAGTCAGTCAGTGCGTGAGTGTGTGCGTGCGTGCGTGTGTGTTCATATTTGGAAGCCTTGGTAATGTCCATAAATCAGTCGTGAGGGGCCCAGAGCTAAGGCATCGGCAAAACTCTGTTCAATGGAAGGCGATGCTTCTATAATGATGGCGCCATTTCAGTGATCCCTTTGTAATGTGTTTGACTGTACCCTATACTGATTACATTTCTGCCAATAAAGTATTCAATCAATGAATCAATAGATATTCCCCACTGTATTTCACTGTACTATGGCTCCCCGCCTCCCCCTAAGGGCCGTTTTAATGGCGTACCCTGTACGCTGTAGCAGAGGTAGTGCAATCTGCGCATGCTCACAACTGTCACTGTATGAAAAAAAAAAAATTGAATATACAATTGGATCTGGGTGTCTTTCAGCAACACTAACTCAAAAGTAGGAAGCAACTTTTCAATCTACTGCAGCTGTGTCAGCCTGTGTGGTGAAAATAAATGTTTTGCCTTAGTGTGCGAGTGGAGTTGCTTTGCATATGCGCAGCATGCGCCGCCCACCGACGCTGTATTAAAATACCGTATGCTCGGAAATCTCACGGTATCAACACCGGCTGTTCCTGTCGCGGTATTACCGAAATTCGGTAAACCGCGGCATGCCTAGTGTGTAGCCCCTTTATATGCCTGTTAGGATCTGTCTCTCCACAGACCATGTCAGACCTGGCCACTACCCACTTTCCCTTTCACTCACACAGTCAGTTCACTCACCTGTCTCCAACCCCCTCGTCATCCCACCTGGGAACACTTTGACAATCAGCCTGCCCCATATATATAACTGGACTCATTGCACTCTTGCCTGTGTCTCTGTTCCTCTGGACCAGGAGTGGGCAACCTTGACAATGGTGAGGGCCAAAATATTTCCACACTCACACCACAGGGCCACAGTGCATATTACTGTCGTAGCAAAAATAGCCTATATTTTTGCTATATTTGAATTGAAAACCTAAATATTTAGTTTTTGCCATTTTTGAATTGGAATCCTGAAAAGTAACCCTTTTTTTATTTAATTTCAAATGGATTTAGTTATAGTTATGTCAACTTTATGAACTGTTAACATAACTACATTGGACACAAAAAGACAATAACATTTTAATACTAGTCATTTAATACTAGTCATGAAGTAATTAAAGCGGATTTGGAATTGTAACAGCTGAAATCAATACTACATCAGTATTCTGATATCAACATGCGGGCCGCATGTGGCCCCCGGGCCGCCAGTTGCCCACCCCTGAGTTAGATCAAATCTTCGGTCATCTTAACCAGTGTCTTAAGGTCAGTGATCTAGCTATCCTGGTGATTTGTGAATTTTCATTTGGTTGTTCCTCTCCACCTATCTCTGTTTAATTACTTAGAGCGCGCAAGTAATAGTTTCGCCCGGGACTCGTATGCACCGTCCCAGCCACTTTTGATGCGTATGCACCGTCCCAGCAAATTGTGCCTGATACGGCAGTGGTGCCAGATTACATGGTGTGTATATGTATCTACTAACTAGCTCTCAATGATGACGTAATAAAGATGTGGATTAAAGGACACAATGCCAGAGTGTAATTGGTTTTCGATGGTGACGTAATGACGATATGTTTTAGTGTTGGGGGGATTATAGGTAGTGCTCCTATGTATGTATGCAATCTGGCACCACTGCCATATCAGGCACAAGTAGTCATTACGTTACATGCATAAAGTAGGTAGGTAGCAAATAGTTAAACCTAATAATTCAACATTTCAAACGTTCCTCCAAACTGAGATTTGACAGTTTGTAGCGGTCGAAAGTACTTTACGAAAGCACACTAGTAGGACATTTATGGCCTACTAGTGTGCAACAAGCAAGTATGCACTCGATAGAGTGCAGTTCTAGTTCATGTATAGATTTGATACCTTTATGTTGTTGTCAAGTGGGCGGAGTGTTGTTATGTGTGAGTGATGTGTCTTGTATTTCCCTGAACCGTCTAGCATCTAACTAATCTATCTATTCAAAAACATTGTTTATTCATGCACTTGACTTCAGTGCATTCCATCAGACTTTCAGCTCCAGTTTTCCTCTCGGGTGCGTCAATGGACAGGTGTAGAACATTTCTGTTCCCTTCCCTCTTCATAATGACATTGATCGTCACTGGCAGAATGATGGTTCTCAATGAACCAGCTCCCCAATTGGCCTCAACACTTTGAGAGCCGCCATCTAGGGTGCGTTCGGAAATGCGCACCGGGAATGTGGTCAGTTTGTTGAGTGTGGTGGGCGGTGATGTTACAGAGTGCGTTCAGTGTGCCTTATTTACGAACGACCACAGCTGTGACGCATTCACACTGGACAACCCCAGCTTCAGGGTAGGGTCGCTCAGTGCGGGCACTCGGCACACCTGGTGCGCAACGCACTGGATTTTCGAACGACAACGCACCGAGGGCACTGTATAAACGAACGACAAGAGAGCACACCAGTGCATTCAGGGCGCATTTCCGAACGCACCCTTAGTGTCCTGTGTAGTTCAGGGGATCCATCTAGTGTCCTGTCTAGTTCAGGGGGGTCCATCTAGTGTCCTGTCTAGGTCAGGGGGGGTCCAAACTTTTTTCAAAGGGGGCCATATTAGAAAATATTACAACACCCAAAAAGGGCCAAAAAGCACACCCGTGTGAAGTGAGGGGCGCTAATATATTAAAGTCTAACTCATGTTGATTAGGTGATGGTGACATTGAACACCATTGACAATAAAGAGACGATATGACGTAATGAGGCACACTATGAAGTACATTTTCCCTTCATTGTCAATGGCATTTACAAAACAAACATTGAACTAAAGACAAACATTAAACCTGTGTATAGGAGGGGCTCAGTGGCCTTGTGGTTAGAGTGTCTGCCCTGACACTGGGAGGTCGGGGTTCGATCCCCGGCCGAGTCATACCAAAGATCCAGTGCCTCCCTGCTTGACACTCAGCATCAAGGGTTGGATTGGGGGGAAGTCCCTGCGACATACTAGCGTCATGTCCAGGGGGTGTACTTGTACATCAAGCTGCCTCACGCTACAGAAACAGGAGATAGGCTCCTGCCCTATGAGCCTCATGGCTCGGCAAGGCTACCACTATAGGAGGGGCTGGTGCCCCTCGGAAATAGCCAGACGTGCAAGGTGAAAAAAATGAAATAAAATAGGAATAAAATAATAAGAGACGAAACCGAAAGCAGCTTGTAGTTTTAAGCAGCTGGCAATGTTGTGTGTCTTTCGCCAGAAACGGTAATATGTCGGGCGCGATGCGGTCAAAAACTACTACTTGCATCTGAACGTCGGATGGATTTGACAAAAAAAGAAGCGCTTTGGGCTATTTTTCTGAGAAAACGGG
The DNA here is from genome assembly GCF_963924005.1 of Protomyctophum bolini. NCBI lineage: Eukaryota > Metazoa > Chordata > Actinopteri > Myctophiformes > Myctophidae > Protomyctophum > Protomyctophum bolini. The sequence continues at coordinate 48,570,398 of NC_137868.1, forward strand.
CAGCAAAGAAACCTCAGTTGAAATGGATTCCTGTGGCGTGCGCACGCTTTCATCCTTGTGCTGGGAGGGACGGAGGCGTTTCATAGCAACCACAGGTTTGTTTTTAGCATTAGCCGGTTGGAATTGATTATAAAGCTTATTACCCATCGCGCCGCGAGTTTGGCTTCCAACAGGTAAAAATCTTAACTCACCACAGCACCGGAATGGCTCTCTAAGTATTAATATTCGAACAGGGTACAACAATAATATAGGAATATACTTAATGGATTTACATGCCCAAACCCCAAAGCACACCAATGTGCAAGTCAAATAATAATACACTTTATTTAATAATAATAATACACTTCATTAATAACGCACTTCATTTTTTGTTTTGCAAACCTCAAAGTGCTTAATGTGGCTTTCTGCTGAGGATGTAACATTTTACAACAACCAGGACTCTCTAGTCGTAAGTCTACATTGATAAGACATAGCAGTTGATAAAATACAGGTCATTTTGAGGAAGCAAGCTGATTGGTTGAACGGCTTTCCAGTCGTGCTTCAAACCACATTATTTCAACACCGAATCAAAACAAACAATTCAGCCGTGCTTTTCTCTCAGAGCGCAGCAGACTCGGTGGCTATAGGCTAGCTAGTTTATTGGGACATTAGTGGTCGTAGTGACTATACATCTGTCATTGAAACATTATTTTCTCAGCGATTCTCTTAGTTTCAAGGGTAACTGTTGTATGATTGCAATATTACACCCGAGGGAGTGGTTTGGAGCGAGTTCCTGCAGCATCGCAGGCGTGCATTAATTAATGACGTTAAACCACCCCCTCTCGTGTAATATTGCTTAATTCTCTATGGAGAAAATGAGTAGGATTTTGACTTCTGACAGCACACAGTTTGGCTCTACTCATCAGGGTTTAAGACGTGGTTGTGTGTGTGTTGAGTGAGACGCTGTCCATGGTGTTGGAGGACATCTAGGCCTTAGGATCGGTCAGGTCGATCTTACTGCTTGTCAGCTGTACTTTCATGACACCAAGGAGTTCTGAAGGTAAAACAACATATCGTTAATGCATCAATTCAATTCAATTCAACAACAAAAAAAATATCCCACGATTTTGTAACCCATTTTTCACCCCTTTGTCAATTATCTAATGTGATCCTGGGCTCTACACACCCTCCGCCAACCTGGGGAGAGCAACGGACTTGAACTCACTTCCTTCATGCATGAGTGTCCAAGTCACTCCTACACGTGACAGGGGGGACACCAGGACACCCTGATTGAACGTTATTCCAACCAGTTCCTTTCCCCTCCATCCCCAGCTGGCCAGGGGGAGGCAGTTTAGAGACCAGGATTACTGCATGTTTTTGTGAGGGTACCTACCCAGGGGACACGGGGAGAACATGCAAACTCCACACAGAAAGGCCCTTTTGCCAACCCCAAGGGTATGGGCACTGATGACGCGGCGGAGAGGACACGCCGCCAGCCCCCACAGCATCCCAAGCGGGAATCGAACCCAGGACCTTCTAGCTGTGAGGCGACAGCACTACCGACTGTGCCACCGTTTCAATTCAATTTGACAACAATACATTTCATTTAACTATGAATATGTGTGCATGCATGAGCTGAGTCACCTACCATCCACTCACGCATGTGTGTGCTCGCGTTAATGGCATTTAATGTTTGCATAAGAACATAATAGCCGATTTTCTCAGACACATTTCTCATTCATTGTCAATGCCCTCAAAAGACAGGGAGACCCCTGTTTACTGATCAAACACTTCATAGCAACCATTACTAACCTTTTAACAAAAACCTTATCATTTTTGTATCACTTGCACAACCTTTTAAATGTACATTTTCACCGTTGGAAGAAGCTGCAGTCACTCAAAGTTAACACTATTTTGTTATAAGAAGTAGTGGTTTGAAATTGGCACCCTATGACCTTAAAGGCGTAGTGAAACGGAAATGGTGAACAACATGAAAATGGTGTTTCAACATGAAACACCGGTCTGAAGTTTCTGAAGTGTCGCATCCCTTCAGGCGATGGGACGGTAGCTAGGGACGGTAGCTAACAGCGTGGTATGTGTTTGTTTATAAATCAGACGGTCGGCCAGCACAAACAGTTTACTGTTATGTGGCTTAGTTCTACCCTATAATGTTTTCAGATACATATTTTAGCGTGATGATTAAGTTGAAACCGAGTAATACACTGTCTGGATGTTATCTTGAATGGAAATAAAAATGGATTATTCTGTAATCAGTAGCAGCTGTGTTGCACGGATGCGCAGACATGGGGAATTAAACGGGTGAGCTTCATTTTTACTGGCTTTTATCGATGTGTATCTCTACACGTCATCACGCAGCACATTTTCGTTTTAATAAATAAATAATACAATCGTTTTTATGGACTTTTGATATAAAAACAGACATGAGACATGAGAATTTTCCAATTTTTTTGGCATCCATTGTTAGGTATGCCCATATGATGACCACGGATATGGTCTAAAAGTGTGAAAAACATATTTTTCCATTTCACTACACCTTTAAAGAATACTGTGTAGAAGAATGTGTTCCTCTTGGGTTGCTATCCACCGTATATTACTCCCAACAACCACCATCCTCCCAAAGCCTCTCCTCCTGCACTCACATTTTCATCTATGACCAAATTAGGTAACCTGACGCTGCCAGATGGGGGCGGTATTGGGTAACCATGTTCCCCAACACAGCTTCCATCTGGGATCTCTCAGGGAGTTGAGCTAACACTGATCCGTTCCGCACCGAACCAATCAGCGTGAGCTAAGGGCGGGATATGTGCGAAACCGGATGTGAAGCTATATAGACACGTCAATATGATTGGTTGTGTTTGCACGCCCACACGGTGATAGACAGACGGTCCCATCCAATCATCTGCCAAGTATCTTGAAAAAAAGGAACAGCCCCGTCATCGAATTTGCTTCCGAGATCCCAGATCCCAATAAGCTGTGAAACAAATTTGCGTAGCAAGCTTCTTGGATCTGGCAGCGTCAGGTTACAAATTAGGTACACCAGTTGGAAAGTGGTTGAAAATCAAAACATTCCAATATTCACAAGCCTTAAATCCCCCTGATGCTCTTGCACTTTCATACGTAGGATATGTTTGTTGCTTTTAAACTGCTCTTAATGTTTTTCTTCTCTGTACCATAACTATGCATTGTTTGTATTGCTTTATTTTACACTAGTGTATTGTTGTATTGTTTTCTTTGACCTGTGAAGTGCTTTGGTACGATGAGAGTCCTTTTTAAATGTGCTATACAAATAAAGTTGATTTGATGTCGTCAAAAAAGCCAAATAACGGCCGACATATCGGCCTGCCACTGGTGTTATGTAATACTTGAAATGCATTGAATATCAGCCATTCTGGGGCTATTAGCTCTATGTATGTGATATATGTGTACGTACTGCCGGTGGTCGACCCTGTGCCCAGGAGCACATGGAGCATGGTGTCCATCTTCATATCAACGTCGTCCAGAGGAATGCTGAACTCGCATGTGATCATGTTGTTTGCGTGCACAGTGCCGCGGATCTCATTCACTGGCTGTGATGAAGAAACATGGTCAGCTGTTAGAAAGCAGTTAGAAAGCAGTTCTCAGGCACTCGAGTCTCGACCCCATGTAAATATGTTGTGGCATGGAAAAAGAAAAGATTTGTGTGTTAAAAATTTACGAAAAAGATCACACCCGTGTGAAGTGAGGGGCGCTCTTATCATCATACATCATCCATTCATTGTCAATGGGAATTTCATCTTTGTGTAGGACAAAATAAGACGAGTTTCTCGTCTACATTCTAAATTATCCATTCATTGTCAATGGGAATTTAATGTTTGTGTAAGACGAAAATCTACACTAGCTGAATATAAGGAGGGGCTAAATGAATAAAAATATTCAATATTTCCCTGATTTTTGAACATTCTGGATAACCGAATAGTCATAATATAAAATAGGGTTCACGTGGTTAAACTGATTGTCATCATGCTACATTAGCTAATATTGCCTTTTTTATTGGACCCCTTCAAGGACTCCCTGCATGAGAAGCCCTGCTTTGACAGGAGCTTACCTGCTTCAGCGGAGTGAGATTACCCTCGCTGTCGCCCAGCTTCGTAAAGAAGAAGAACTCGCCATTCTTTTCGTTGTTCTGAGCACATCCAAACACCGCCGCAGGCTTCTAGAGAGAGAGAGAGAGAGAGAGAGTATTGAATAACTGGACATTTTGATTTTGGCAGCATTGCAGGTTGTTTGTGAATATTTCCTTGGATGAAAGTATAACATCTTGAGTGTCATTAGTGTGTCTGTGATGGGCAGGCATGTAAATGGTAAATGGTGCATTTATGTAGCGCCTTTATCCAAGGCGCTTTAC